>NC_086444.1:310069358-310431858 GCF_028390025.1 Pseudophryne corroboree | reverse complement strand
GCTTTAAACATTAACCCTTTGTTGTCCAGACCCCTCCAGATTCACCTATACCCATGATTCCAGTGTCCTCCACTCAGAGAAAAGGATTTAACAGATAACAACATAATCCCATTTATTTTTAAACTGTATGTTATATATGATGGTATGGTAATGTTTTTTTTTCTTTCAGTTTCTCAACTATTAACATAAATTGTGTGTCTGCCTGTAACTTGTCACTTCCATTGACAACCTCCGTTCAGTTTATCAAAGTTCCAGCTCAGCCGCCTCCTGCCATCACAAGGTAAACAGGCAAACTAGCAAGTTCATACAGTATGTCTACTTAAAAACATTTACAGTACTTTTCACCCTATTCATAAATGATATTGTAACAGATATTACTGTTCAAAATACTTGTGTCCTAAAAACTGCCATTCCTGTGTCGCAACGTTGCTCATTTAGCTTGTGCTTCTAGATTCCAGATGACATACACAGAATATGATTGTGAGAAGAATGACGTGTGCTGGCAGAAACTCGCTTATCCCCTGACAAAGTACTACACAGGTACATATGTTTGTAGTCCTGGCAGCTTTGTGAACTACTAAACCTGAAGTCTTAAGACTTTGGAACTTGATAGGAATGACCAAAAAAGCCTATCAATAACTTGGTAAGCATTCAGCTTTATAACTTTGGTTAACCATTTACTTTACTGAAGACATGCCAGGTTATATTAGACATGATCTAGCAGGATATGTACAGGAATTCCAAGCTTTCTTACTTTATACATCAAGTTAAGTCTTCACCGTTAGTGACACAAACTAATTTCTTGGCAAGTGATTACTGGGTATTGTATTTAACAAATCTGGAAGCAAGTCGTGTGTGTCAGTATAAATACAGACCCTGAAAATGGAACCTCATGGTCCTTCTCACTTTTTGGGTTTTAAGGGAGATTTTAGCCGCATTGTCAATCTTCTGTCTAGACGACAATGATTAGTCTTCTCTGTCTTTGCTACTTTTCCCCGAATATTATGCTACTTTTACACAAATATTTGTGCAAATTTTGCACAATTGAAAGTGCTATTTTCTTGCACATTTCATATACAAATGCGTCCTCATACATCTAGCCTCAGTACGCCATGCAGTACAAGATGCCCAGCGTGACTTGGGCACCAGGTCCTGTGTAACATTGCTAACATCTGAAATCTTTTTATTACAAAAGTGCGTCTTAAACACAACGCAATGTGGCTAGGACGTACAAGAAGACTTTGCTGATTAATTTGATATGACACTTGTATATTGGATGAGTCTGTATATGGAGCAGAACAGAACTTGAATTGGAAAAAAGCTGCAGCTGCTACATTATAGCACTTCATTTACACATTAAGAGACTCAGTCACACAGATATACAAATTAATCAGCATAGTCTCCTCGTGCGTCCTAGGTGCATTTTTAGCAAAAAAAGGTGCCCAGTGCTGGAAGATTCTCATTCATCCTGGTGTGCCGAAAGGGGCTGTTGGGCATGACTGCAACAAAGATGTATGAGGACAGTGAGAGGCCGAGTTAAATCAGGGGTGGGACTTAAGTCTGGCGCACATAGCAAACAGTCTCCCTTCTAGGGCCTGTATCAGCTGCAGCCCCTTGAAACCAGATAGGGCTGCCGTAATAGCAGAGGAGTTGATTGCCATGGGAAGTGTTCTCTGCTAATTGCAGTCTGGACTGGCAGTCCCAGGGGGAGAAAACGCCTCCCCCTGGGACTGCCTGTCTGACTGTGATTAGTAGGGAGTGCTTCAATGGGAAGTCACTGCCACTGCTTGCAGGTGGCAGGTTTTTACTGCGGGGGCTGCATGGGTAAAATCTGCCACCATGTATAAGGATGTTTTAGATCATTATTGGTAGACAATAGAGATTTATATTTTGTAATCTTTGCAAGAAAGTTTATTACCTGGACCCGTAGAATGAAGTATGTGCAGTGAGATCTAGGGCCTGATGCACAGGTGCACACGCAATGCTGATGATCACGTAGTTGAGCGATTATTTGCTACTGTGTACTGTATGACAAAGTTAGAAAACGCCTATGGCGCATGTGTTACATAGTGTACGCACAAAGATGCTGCAATCTGGTCAAATGGTATCAGAAATGGAGCGGCAAAGTGACAGGCGTTTCTGGGTGGTGACAGGGATGCGGGTGAAGTGAATGCAAAAATAGTCTGTCTTGTGGGCGTGTAAGTGACCTTGGCTGCGTTCTCAGACACGCAGAGATCTTGCTCAGACAGAGAAACTGCATTTGCCAAAGGACAGGTGCAAGTGTCGAAGGTGTGCCAATGGTGGTGTGGTATAGATTACCGGTGATGTTGCAGCGTGCAGAGATGTAAAAAGTGGGCATCTCAGTGCTTGGACACCAGCCCAGGTGTAGGCTGAAACTACCATTTGCTATTCCGCCAATAGACTGTAGAGCAGATGCAAAAGCATCCACCTCTGAATCCGGGCCCTAATGTCTGAAAACTGTACCTACAAAAGACTGCATCTTACCTCACTGTAATAATCCCAGCAAATTCCCAGCTTATCTCTGTATTAGTCTGATTTTTAAACTCTTCCATTTTCAAATTTCTCAGCATAAAAAGGCAGAGGGTAAAACTAGTGTGTTTCCATATAAATCCTATATGTGCTGCAATGATAACATGTATTATATTAAGTTGTTTATGCACCTCTCCAATTTTTGTCTTTAGGAGAACCGTATCATTTGACTCTGGCTAAAGGAATGATCCTAGTCTTTTTCTTTATCAGCGCTGCTGTGTTGGGAGATCCATGGAACAGAATACGTAAAGCATGGAATAGAACTACACTTTAAATGAAGTTGACTCCTAATTATTATTATTTTTTGCAAATATTGGTGTGCGTTCTCTTTCTGGAATGTAATGGTGTAAATATTTGTAATGTTTTGGATACTTTTATAAAGTGCATTTTCACAGCTTACAATGAAATATTTTAGATTTCTTTCCTAAATTATATGATGTTACGCTTTTATTTAATTTTATAGGGCAGGCCTGGACAACCTGTGGCTCTCCAGATGTTGTAAAACTACACATCCCAGCATGCCCTTCCACAACCTTTGCATTCCCTAAGTGCAAAACTGTGGAAGGGCATGCTGGGATTTGTAGTTTCACAACAGCTGTAGAGCCATAGGTTGGCAAGGCCTGTTATAGGGGAATACGATCAGTGTCACAAGATACTGCTCTGGCCTCATTTGCCACTGTTTTGTGGCAGCAGTGTTTGCTTTTCAAGAATTAAAGAATTTATGATCTTTCAAGACATTCAGTTAAATTGCTGAGTGCAAAATTAATTAATCACATTGAACCGCACATAGAGAATAGGTCAGTAACTGAGCCAATATTTCAGCAGTCAACGCAACTCCACAATTTTGTAATAACTAGCTACAATCTCTTGGGGGGGGGGGGGGGATTCAGTTAGCCACGGCAATTTAGAATACCAAAATATAAGAAAGCGCTAGGCTAAATTGTATGTGTCAGTTATCCAGTTCCCACAAAACTTTTTACCATTAATTTAATTTAATTCCTCTTAAAACGAACTGCTGTTCTCAAATACTTGGGGTGTTGATTCCCAATAATTAATAGCAATACAAAGAAAATTTATTGAAAGCGCTGTCCAGTTTTAAGGAAACTTTTATTTAAAACATTAAATCACCAAAACTATATGCATTCACAATTAAAAACCAATCCTAAGGTTCTCTATATATAAGAGATCCAGCTAACCGATAGACATCATAGTATTCCAAAGCTTTCATGTCTTTGTAATACTTAGTTGCAACACAGCTGTGCACAGTGGATACAATTCAAATGTAGCAGATGCACCTTATTATACAGCAACAGCTATATCAATAGCTCATATATGGGTAATTGTGTAAATTTTCTCCCACACTGGGCATCAATACACAATCAACAGCCTTTAAATATAAAAGACAACCCCTTAAGGGTTATGTAATTAATAAAACACAATCCCAGACATATCTAGAAAAATATATATTAACTTAAATCCTCCTGCTGGGATAGTAGTATAAAACAAGTTTTAGCACTTTCACTGGAGATGAGCACTCTGCATTTATGAATGGAACAGTTACTCCGCCAGTTAATTATTCTCCTCACCGGGCGTGCTCAAAACCGGATAATTAGGATAGTCTCACGGGCGTCCCCGTGTATAATTTTTAGCAGACTATATAATTTGGCTCCTTTAGTATTAACTCACGTGCTCCCCAGTGTCAGTGATACTCAGTATTTGGGCTGTATGACAGTTAGGATCAAATTGTATCTCACCACTAGTATCCGCAGTTGCGCCTCCTGCCAGGCGTTGGACTCGGTCCTGTAAATCACTCTGCCGCCTCACTGCCGTTGATGGTCCGGCAACCACCTCACGATACCCGGCAGGATAGGAGCGGCGGCTATGCCTCCCGTCTGATGTTAGCCTCCGTTCTTTGCGGCACCTTGCTGCCGCTTGAGATCTTATTAGCCCGCCTCCCGCTGTTCGAATCACATTACCAGCGTTTGGCTGTGGTGGCTGTAATAGGCCCTCGGGGCCGTCGGCTTCACTCTCAGCTGGGCTAATGATAGCTGGTCCGCTTATATTATCAGGAACGTTGCCCGTAATATGGACTTGTGTGCAGCTTCTGGATACTAGTGTCCACGCTGTTTCGGAGTAACTCTTGACGCGTTTCTCAGCCAAATAGCAGCGGCTGTTTCCTCAGAAGAGGCCTATTACAGCCACCACAGCCAAATGCTGGTAATGTGATTCGAACAGCGGAAGGCGGGCTAATAAGATCTCAAGCGGCAGCAAGGTGCCGCAAAGAACGGAGGCTAACATCAAACGGGAGGCATAGCCGCCGCTACTATCCTGCCGGGTATCGTGAGGTAGTTGCCGGACCATCAACGGCAGTGAGGCGGCAGAGTGATTTACAGGACAGAGTCCAACGCCTGGCAGGAGGCGCAACCGCGGATACTAGTGGTGAGATACAATTTGATCCTAACTGTCATACAGCCCAAATACTGAGTATCACTGACACTGGGGAGCACGTGAATAAATACTAAAGGAGCCGAATTATATACTCTGCTAAAAATTATACACGGGGACGCCCGTGAGAGACTATCCTAATTATCCGGTTTTGAGCACTCCCGGTGAGGAGAATAATTAACTGGCGGAGTAACTGTTCCATTCATAAATGCAGAGTGCTTATCTCCAGTGAAAGTGCTAAAACTTGTTTTATACTACTATCCCAGCAGGAGGATTTAAGTTAATATATATTTTTCTAGATATGTCTGGGATTGTGTTTTATTAATTACATAACCCTTAAGGGGTTGTCTTTTATATTTAAAGGCTGTTGATTGTGTATTGATGCCCAGTGTGGGAGAAAATTTACATAATTACCCATATATGAGCTATTGATAAAGCTGTTGCTGTATAATAAGGTGCATCTGCTACATTTGAATTGTATCCACTGTGCACAGCTGTGTTGCAACTAAGTATTACAAAGACATAAATGCTTTGGAATACTATGATGTCTATCGGTTAGCTGGATCTCTTATATATATATTGAACCTTAGGATTGGTTTTTAATTGTGAATGCATATAGTTTTGGTGATTTAATGTTTTAAATAAAAGTTTCCTTAAAACTAGACAGCGCTTTCAATAAATTTTCTTTGTATAGCAACGGCAATTTTCCATGGGATAATTGATCCCCAGGGCCTATTCAATTCTTCATAAAGTCAGCACGCAGGGTGCACTTAACGGTCCAGGCTTGAAAAACAAACAGACCTGCGTTAAATAGGCTGTGATCACGAGCTGCGGCAGTGTCAACACATAAATCCATAAGTTAACACCCGAAAACAGATAATTTAACGGGAAAACAAATAGGCTGTAACTGAATAGCCCAAAGCAAAAAAGCTTGAGGCTACCCTCGTTTTATGCCACTTTTAAATTATCAGGGCTTATTGAATTCTCCCCTTACTTTATTTGAGATTGAGACCTCCTATGGTGTAATAATCCTTTTTTTTATTTTTTATTCATGGTCGTACAAGATGTTATTGTAACATTGGTGGTCATTCCGAGTTGTTCGCTCGTTGCCGATTTTCGCTATATTGCGATTAGTCGCTTACTGCGCATGCGCAAGGTTCGCAGAGCGCATGCGCTTAGTTATTTTACACAAAAGTTAGGTATTTTACTCACGGCATAACAAGGATTTTTCATCGTTCTGGTGATCGTAGTGTGATTGACAGGAAGTGGGTGTTTCTGGGCGGAAACTGTCCGTTTTCTGGGCGTGTGCGTAAAAACGCTGGCGTTTCTGGGAAAAACGCGGGAGTGTCTGAAGAAACGGGAGAGTGTCTGGGCGAACGCTGGGTGTGTTTGTGACGTCAAATCAGGAACGAAACTGACTGAACTGATCGCAATGGCTGAGTACGTCTGGAGCTACTCAGAAACTGCTAAGAAATTTCTATTTGCAATTCTGCGAAGCTTTCGTTCGCAATTCTGCTAAGCTAAGATACACTCCCAGAGGGCGGCGGCTTAGCGTGTGCAATGCTGCTAAAAGCAGCTAGCGAGCGAACAACTCGGAATGAGGGCCATTAAGGGGTATATGCAATTGCGGTCGAATTCCGGCTGGAATTCGATGGTTTTTGGATTCGACACAATTCGACAGTCGAATCCCGCCCACCGGTACCCGAATTCGACATATTCAATAAAAAAAGGATTCGACAGTCCCGCTGTCGAAAAACGGACCAATTGACGAATAGTGTGCGTCCTGGATTCGACTTCATGGACGGCACAAAAGTGTTCATTAATCTTGAAAAAAAAATGTGTGGGGTCCCCCCTCCTAAGCATAACCAGCCTTGGGCTCTTTGAGCCGGTCCTGGTTGTAAAAATACGGGGGGGGGGGGGGGGGGAATGACATGGGATCCCCCGTATTTTAACAACCAGCGCCGGGCTCTGCGTCCGGTCCTGGTGCCAAAAATACGGGGGACAAAACACGTAGGGGTCCCCCGTATATTTCACACCAGCACCGGGCTCCACTAGTCAGAGAGATAATGCCACAGCTGGGGGACACTTTTATATAGGTCGCTGTGGCCCTGGCATTAAATCCCCAACTAGTCACCCCTGGCCGGGGTACCCTGGAGGGGTGGGGACCCCTTAAATCAAGGGGTCCCCCCCTCCAGCCACCCAAGGGCCAGGGGTGAAGCCCAAGGCTGTCCCCCCCCATCCAAGGGCGGCGGATGGGGGGCTGATAGCCATGTGTCAGAAAAAAAGAATAAATGTTTTTTGTAGCAGAACTACAAGTCCCAGCAAGCCTCCCCCGCAAGCTGGTACTTGGAGAACCACAAGTACCAGCATGCGGGGGGGGAATGGGCCCGCTTGTACCTGTAGTTCTACTACAAAAAAAATACTCAAATAAAAACAGTACACACACACACCGTGACAGTATAACTTTATTACATACATGCACACCAACATACACACATACTTACCTATGTTGACACGAAGTGTCGGTCCCCTTCTCCACGTAGAATCCACGGGGTACCTGTAAATAAAATTATACTCCCAACAATCCGGGGTAGATCGGTCCTCTTCTTAGTTTGTAATCCACATACTTGGCAAAATAAAAAAACGGAAACCACGGACCACGCACTGAAAGGGGTCCCATGTGTAAACACATGGGACCTTTCCCCGACTGCCGGGAACCCCCTTGACTGCTGTCAAAGAGGGTCCCCTCAGCCAATCAGGGAGCGCCACGTCGTTGGGATCGAGAGCCAATGCCATGGCGGTCTCGGCCAGGAGGGCGCTGTGGATTCATCAATGGAATGCTGATGCCGACTCCAAGAAGAATATGGAAGCTCTCCCTTTTAAAGGTAGTGTCTTGTTTGGTGACGGCCTTGCTGACCTGGTGTCTACCACTACTGCGGGTAAGTCATCTTTTCTTCCTTATGTTCCCACACAACAGAAAAAGGCGCCCCATCAGATGCAGTCATTTAGGCCTAATAAATACAAAAAAGGAAGGGGCTCGTCCTTCCTCGCTTCAAAGGGTAGAGGAAGGGGAAAGAGGTCGCCTGCCGTGTCAGGGACCCAGGACCAAAAGTCCTTCCCCGCCTCTACCAAGTCCACCGCATGACGCTGGGGCTCCCCTGTGGGAGTCCGTGCCGGTGGGGGGCCGTTTCCGATTCTTCAGTCAGGTCTGGTTTCAATCGGCCCTGGATCCTTGGGTCTTAGACATAGTATCCCAAGGGTACAAACTGGAGTTTCAGGAGTTACACCCCCCGCCCCCGCCGCTTTTTCAAGTGGGCCCTACCAGTTTCTCTTCCAGAAAGAGTAGTAGTAAATGCTGCGATACAAAAGCTGTGTCAACAGAGGGTCATTGTGCCGGTTCCCCCGTCCCAACGGGGGGAAGGGTTCTATTCGAGCCTCTTTGTCGTGCCGAAGCCGGACGGCTCGGTCAGACCGATTCTGAACCTAAAATCCCTCAATCCATACTTGAAAACTTTTAAGTTCAAGATAGAGTCTCTTCGAGCTGTGATCTCCAGCCTAGAGGGGGAGGGGGGGGGGTTATGGCGTCAGTCGACATAAAGGATGCCTACTTACATGTCCCGATATATCCTCATCAGACCTTCCTGAGATTTGCGGTGCAGGATTGTCATGACCAATTTCAGACGTTGCCGTTTGGGCTTTCACGGTTGGATTCTAAATTTGCCAAAGTCTCAGTTGATCCCAACAACACGGCTGCCCTTCCTAGGCACGGAGCTTCAGAGAGTGTTTCTTCTGGCGGACAAAGCTCTGGAAATACAGTCCATGGTCAAGGAGCTTCTGAGGCCGACAAGAGTGTTGATTCTTCAATGCACTCTAGTGCTAGGGAAGATCGTTGCGGCTTACGAAGCCATTCCGTTTGGCAGGTTTCATGCCCGGGTGTTTCAGTGGGATCTGCTGAACAAATGGTCCAGGTCTCACCTGCACATGCACCGGAAAATAAGTCTATCTTCCAGGGCCAGGATTTCTCTCCTGTGGTGGCTGCAAGGTTCTCACCTACTAGACGGACGCCGATTTGGAATCCAGGACTGGGTCCTGCTGACCACAGATGCAAGTCTCCGAGGCTGGGGTGCAGTCACGCAAGGAAGAAGTTTCCAGGGAAAATGGTCAAGCCAGGAATCTTGTCTCCACATAAATGTTCTCGCGTTAAGAGCCATTTACAACGGCAAAGAACCTTCTTCAGGGTCTCCCTGTCCTGATCCAGTCGGACAACATAACAGCGGTGGTGTATGTAAACCGCCAAGGCGGAACAAGGAGCAGGGCGGCAATGGCGGAGGCCACAAGAATTCTCTGCTGGGTGGAACAGCACGTGAGCGCTCTGTCAGCAGTCTTCCTCCCGGGCGTGGACAACTGGGAAGCAGACTTCTTCAGCAGACACGATCTCCATCCAGGAGAGTGGGCTCTTCATCAAGAGGTATTTGCAGAAGTGACAAGGCGTTGGGGAATTCCTCAGATAGACATGATGGCGTCTCGCCTCAACAAGAAGCTTCCGATGTATTGTTTCAGGTCAAGGGACCCCCAAGCCTGTGCAGTGGACGCCCTGGTAACTCCGTGGGTGTTTCAGTCGGTGTATGTGTTCCCTCCGCTTCCTCTCATTCCAAAGGTGTTGAGGATCATAAGACGAACAAGGGTTCAGGCAATACTCGTCGTTCCAGATTGGCAACGGAGGGCCTGGTATCTGGATCTTCAGGAATTACTAGTAGAAGATCCTTGGCCGCTTCCTCTAAGAGAGGACCTGCTACTGCAGGGGCCCTGCGTGTTTCCGGACTTACCGCGGCTGCGTTTGACGGCGTGGAAGTTGAACGCCAAATCCTAGCTCGGAAAGGTATTCCCGGGGAGGTCATCCCCACTCTCCTTAAGGCTAGGAAGGAGGTCACGACAAAATATTATCACCGTATTTGGAAAAAGTATGTGTCGTGGTGTGAAACCAAAGCAGCTCCTGCGGAGGAGTTTCACTTGGGTCGGTTCTTCCAGTTTTTGCATGCAGGCGTGGATGCAGGCCTGAAATTGGGTTCCATAAAAGTGCAGATTTCGGCTTTATCTATTTTCTTTCAAAAAGAATTGGCCGTTCTTCCTGAGGTTCAGACTTTCGTGAAGGGAGTGCTGCATATCCATCCTCCATTTGTGGCACCGTGGGATCTTGAAGTAGTGTTGCAGTTTCTTATGTCTCACTGGTTTGAACCTTTGCGTAAGGTTGAGTTAAAGTTTCTCACTTGGAAAGTGGTCATGCTTTTGGCCTTGGCGTCTGCCAGACGAGTGTCAGAATTGGCGGCTTTGTCTCACAAGAGCCCATATTTAATTTTTCATGTGGATAGAGCGGAATTGAGGACTCGTCCACAATTTCTGCCGAAGGTGGTTTCTTCATTTTCACATAAATCAACCTATTGTGGTACCTGTGGCTAGGGATGCTGTGGCAGTTCCAAAATCTCTTGATGTCATAAGAGCTTTGAAAATTTATGTCGCCAGAACGGCTCTTACTAGGAAAACAGAGGCTCTGTTTGTACTGTATGCTTCCAACAAGATTGGAAATCCTGCTTCCAAGCAGACTATTGCACGCTGGATTTGTAATACGATTCAGCATGCTCATTCTTCGGCTGGGCTGCCGAAGTCAGTAAAGGCCCATTCTACCAGGAAGGTGGGCTCTTCTTGGGCGGCTGCCCGAGGGGTCTCGGCACTTCAACTTTGCCGGGCAGCTACTTGGTCGGGTTCAAACACTTTTGCTAAGTTCTATAAGTTTGATACCCTGGCTGAGGAGGACCTTATGTTTGCTCAATCGGTGCTGCAGAGTCGTCCGCACTCTCCCGCCCGCTCTGGAGCTTTGGTATAGACCCCATGGTCCTTTTGGAGTCCCCAGCATCCTCTATGACGTAAGAGAAAAATAAGAATTTACTCACCGGTAATTCTATTTCTCATAAACCGTAGTGGATGCTGGGGACTCCGTAAGGACCATGGGGATTAGTGGCTCCGCAGGAGACTGGGCACAACTATAAAGAAAGCTTTTAGACTACTGGTTTGCACTGGCTCCTCCCACTAAGACCCTCCTCCAGACCTCAGTTAGGATACTGTGCCCGGAAGAGCTGACACAATTAGGAAGGATTTTGAATCCCGGGTAAGACTCATACCAGCCACACCAATCACACCGTATAACTCGTGATACAATACCCAGTTAACAGCATGATAACATCTGAGCCTCTCAACAGATAGCTCAACAATAACCCTTTAGTTAAGCAATAACTATATACAAGTATTGCAGACAATCCGCACTTGGGACGGGCGCCCAGCATCCACTACGGACTATGAGAAATAGAATTACCGGTGAGTAAATTCTTATTTTCTCTAACGTCCTAAGTGGATGCTGGGGACTCCGTAAGGACCATGGGGATTATACCAATGCTCCCAAACGGGCGGGAGAGTGCGGATGACTCTGCAGCACCGAATGAGAGAACTCAAGGTCCTCCTCAGCCAGGGTATCAAATTTGTAGAATTTTGCAAACGTGTTTGCCCCTGACCAAGTTGCAGCTCGGCAAAGTTGAAGAGCCGAGACCCCTCGGGCAGCCGCCCAAGAAGAGCCCACTTTCCTCGTGGAATGGGCTTTCACTGATTTAGGATGCGGCAGACCAGCCGCAGAATGTGCAAGCTGAATCGTACTACAGATCCAGCGAGCAATAGTCTGCTTAGAAGCAGGTGCACCCAACTTGTTGGGCGCATACAGGATAAAGAGCGAGTCAGTCTTCCTGACTCCAGCTGTCCTGGAAACATAGATTTTCAGGGCCCTGACTACATCCAACAACTTGGAAGCCTCCAAGTCATTTGTAGCCGCAGGCACCACGATAGGTTGGTTCAGATGAAAAGCTGATACCACTTTGGGGAGAAACTGGGGCCGAGTCCTCAATTCTACCCTATCCATATGGAAAATCAGATAAGGGCTTTTACATGACAAAGCCGCCAATTCTGAAACACGCCTGGCCGAAGCCAAGGCCAACAACATGACCACTTTCCACGTGAGATATTTCAAATCCACGGTTTTCAGTGGCTCAAACCAATGTGACTAGGAAATCCAACACCACGTTGAGATCCCAAGGTGCCACTGGAGGCACAAAAGGGGGCTGAATATGCAGCACTCCCTCAACAAAAGTCTGAACTTCAGGTAGTGAAGCCAATTCTCTCTGGAAGAAAATCGATAGAGCCGAAATCTGGACCTTAATGGAACCCAATTTAAGGCCCATAGTCACCCCTGACTGTAGGAAGTGCAGGAATCGGCCCAGCTGAAATTCTTCCGTTGGAGCCTTCCTGGCCTCACACCACGCAACATATTTTCGCCATATGCGGTGATAATGGTTCGCGGTTACTTCTTTCCTAGCTTTTATCAGCGTAGGAATGACTTCCTCCGGAATGCCCTTTTCCTTCAGGATCCGGTGTTCAACCGCCATGCCGTCAAACGCAGCCGCGGTAAGTCTTGGAACAGACAGGGCCCCTGCTGCAGCAGGTCCTGTCTGAGCGGAAGAGGCCATGGGTCCTCTGACATCATTTCTTGAAGTTCCGGATACCACGCTCTTCTTGGCCAATCCGGAACAATGAGTATAGTTCTTACTCCTCTTCCCCTTATTATCCTCAGTACCTTTGGTATGAGAGGAAGAGGAGGGAACACATAAACCGATCGGTAGACCCACGGTGTTACCAGAGCGTCCACAGCTATCGCCTGCGGGTCTCTCGACCTGGCGCAATATTTTTCTAGCTTTTTGTTTAGGCGGGACGCCATCATGTCCACCTGTGGTTTTTCCCACTGGTTTACAATCATTTGAAAGACTTCTGGATGAAGTCCCCACTCTCCCGGGTGGAGGTCGTGCCTGCTGAGGAAGTCTGCTTCCCAGTTGTCCACTCCCGGAATGAACACTGCTGACAGTGCTAACACGTGATTTTCCGCCCATCGGAGAATCCTCGTGGCTTCTGCCATCGCCGTCCTGCTTCTCGTGCCGCCTTGTCGATTTACATGGGCGACCGCCGTGATGTTGTCTGACTGGATCAGTACCGGCTGGTTTTGAAGCAGGGGTTTTGCCTGACTTAGGGCATTGTAGATGGCCCTTAGTTCCAGAATATTTATGTGCAGGGAAGTCTCCTGACTTGACCATAGTCCTTGGAAGTTTCTTCCCTGTGTGACTGCTCCCCAGCCTCGAAGGCTGGCATCCGTGGTCACCAGGACCCAGTCCTGTATGCCGAATCTGCGGCCCTCCTGAAGATGAGCACTCTGCAGCCACCACAGCAGAGACACCCTTGTCCTCGGAGACAGGGTTATCAGATGATGCATCTGAAGATGCGATCCGGACCACTTGTCCAACAGGTCCCACTGAAAAGTTCTTGCATGAAACCTGCCGAATGGAATCGCTTCGTAGGAAGCTACCATTTTTCCCAGGATCCGCGTGCAATGATGCACCGACACCTGTTTTGGTTTTAGGAGGCCTCTGACTAGAGATGACAGCTCCTTGGCCTTTTCCTCCGGGAGAAACACTTTTCTCTGTTCTGTGTCCAGAACCATCCCTAGGAACTGCAGGCATGTCGTAGGGACCAGCTGTGACTTTGGAATGTTCAGAATCCAGCCGTGCTGTTGTAGCACTTCCCGAGATAGTGCTACCCCTACCAACAACTGCTCTCTGGACCTCGCCTTTATCAGGAGATCGTCCAAGTACGGGATAATTAAAACTCCCTTCCTTCGAAGGAGTATCATCATTTCCGCCATTACCTTGGTAAAGACCCTCGGAGCCGTGGAGAGACCGAACGGCAACATCTGGAATTGGTAATGACAATCCTGTACCACAAACCTGAGGTACTCCTGGTGAGGATGGTAAATGGGGACATGTAGGTAAACATCCTTGATGTCCAGCGATACCATGTAATCTCCCTCGTCCAGGCTTGAAATAACCGCCCTGAGCGATTCCATCTTGAACTTTAATTTTTTTATATATGTGTTCAAGGATTTCAAATTTAAAATGGGTCTCACCGAACCGTCCGGTTTCGGTACCACAAACATTGTGGAATAGTAACCCCTTCCTTGTTGAAGTAGGGGCACCTTTACTATCACTTGTTGTGAATACAGCTTTTGAATTGCCTGTAACACTGCCTCCCTGCCTGAGGGAGTGGTTGGCAAGGCAGATTTGAGGAAACGGCGGGGGGGAGACGTCTCGAATTCCAGTTTGTACCCCTGAGATACTACTTGAAGGATCCAGGGATCCACCCGTGAGCGAGCCCACTGATTGCTGAAATGTTTGAGACGGGCCCCCACCGCACCTGGCTCCGCCTGTGGAGCCCCAGCATCATGCTGTGGACTTAGAGGAAGCGGGGGAGGACTTTTGCTCCTGGGAACTGGCTGTATGCTGCAGCTTTTTCCCTCTACCTCTGCCTCTGGGCAGAAAGGACGCGCCTTTAACCCGCTTGCCCCTATTGGGCCGAAAGGACTGTACCTGATAATACGGTGCTTTCTTTGGTTGTGAGGGAACATGGGGTAAAAATGTAGACTTCCCAGCTGTTGCTGTGGAAACGAGGTCCAAGAGACCATCCCTGAACAATTCCTCACCCCTATAAGGCAGAACTTCCATGTGACGTTTGGAATCTGCATCACCTGTCCACTGCCGAGTCCCTAACCCTCTCCTGCAGAAATGGACATTGCACTAATTTTGGATGCCAGCCGGCAAATATCCCTCTGTGCATCCCTCATGTATAAAAGTGCTTTTATATGCTCTACGTTTAGCAAAATAGTGTCCCTGTCTAGGGTATCTATATTTTCTGACAGGGAATCTGACCACGCAGCAGCAGCACTGCACATCCAGGCTGAAGCTATAGCCGGTCTCAGTATAACACCTGTGTGTGTGTATATATAGATTTCAGGATAGCCTCCTGTTTTCTATCAGCAGATTCCTTCAGGGCGGCCGTATCCGGAGACGGTAGTGCCACCTTCTTTGACAAGCGTGTGAGCGCTTTATCCACCCTAGGGGATATTTCCCAGTGTGACCTATCCTCTGGCGGGAAAGGGTATGCCATTAGTAACCTCTTAGAAGTTACCAGCTTTTTATAAGGGGAAGCCCACGCTTCTTCACACACTTCATTTAATTCTTCAGATGGAGGAAAAGCTACTGGTAGTTTTTTCTCTCCAAACATTATACCCTTTTTTGTGGTACCGGGGGTAACATCAGAAATGTGCAACACATTTTTCATTGCCTCAATCATGTAACGTGTGGCCCTACTGGAAGTTACATTAGTCTCATCGTCGTCGACACTGGAGTCAGTATCCGTGTCGACATCTGTGTCAACCATCTGAGGTAGCGGGCGTTTCAGAGCCCCTGATGGTTTTTGAGACGCTTGGGCAGGCACAGGCTGAGAAGCCGGCTGTCCCACAGTTGGTATGTCGTCGAACCTTTTATGTAAGGAGTCGACACTATCACGTACTTCCTTCCACAGCATCATCCACTCAGGTGTCGACCCCGCAGGGGGTGACATCACATTTACAGGCATCTGCTCCGCCTCCACATAAGCCTCCTCATCAAACATGTCGACACAGCCGTACCGACACACCGCAAACACACAGGGAATGCTCTGACAGAGGACAGGACCCCACAAAGCCCTTTGGGGAGACAGAGAGAGAGTATGCCAGCACACACCAGAGCGCTATATAACACTGGGATCCCACTATCAATGAGTGTTTTCCCTATAGCTGCTTATAATATCTATACTGCGCCTAAATTTAGTGCCCCCCTCTCTTTTTTACCCTTCTGTAGTATTCTCAGACTGCAGGGGAGAGCCAGGGAGCTTCCTTCCAGCGGAACTGTGAGGGAAAAATGGCGCCAGTGTGCTGAGGGAGAAGCCCCGCCCCCTTTTCGGCGGACTTTCTCCCGCTTTTTCTGTAATACTGGCAGGGGTAATTTTACATCTATATAGCCTCTAGGACTATATATGATGTATATTTTGCCAGCCAAGGTGTTATTTATTGCCCTCAGGGCGCCCCCCCCCCCCCCCCAGCGCCCTGCACCCATCAGTGACCGAAGTGTGAGGTGTACATGAGGAGCAATGGCGCACAGCTGCAGTGCTGTGCGCTACCTTGGTGAAGACCGAAGTCTTCTGCCGCCGATTTTCCGGACCTGCTTCGTGCTTCTGGCTCTGTAAGGGGGACGGCGGCGCGGCTCCGGGAACGAACACCAAGGTCGGGTCCTGCGGTCGATCCCTCTGGAGCTAATGGTGTCCAGTAGCCTAAGAAGCCCAAACTACCACCTGTTAGGTAGGTTCGCTTCTTCTCCCCTTAGTCCCTCGCTGCAGTGAGTCTGTTGCCAGCAGATCTCACTGAAAATAAAAAACCTAAATATACTTTCTTTCTAGGTGCTCAGGAGAGCCCCTAGTGTGCATCCAGCTCAGCCGGGCACAAGAATCTAACTGAGGTCTGGAGGAGGGTCTTAGTGGGAGGAGCCAGTGCACACCAGTAGTCTAAAAGCTTTCTTTATAGTTGTGCCCAGTCTCCTGCGGAGCCGCTAATCCCCATGGTCCTTACGGAGTCCCCAGCATCCACTTAGGATGTTCGAGAAATAGGATTTTAATACCTACCGGTAAATCCTTTTCTCCTAGTCCGTAGAGGATGCCGGGCGCCCATCCCAGTGCGGACTGTTACTTTCAGATGTATTGATACTGGTTATTTTCGGTTACACAAGTTTTGTGTATCAGTTATATTCAGCTTGTTGCTGTTGTTAGTTCATACTGTTATCTGGTTTCCTGCTGACCCAGTTGTACGGTGTGTTTGGGGTGTGAGCTGGTATGTCTCTCGCCCTTAGTTTAACATAAATCCTTTCCTTGAAATGTCCGTCTCCCCTGGGCACAGTTCCTATAACTGAGGTCTGGAGGAGGGGCATAGAGGGAGGAGCCAGTTCACACCCAGTCAAAGTCTTTTTAGTGTGCCCATGTCTCCTGCGGATCCCGTCTATACCCCATGGTCCTTTTGGAGTCCCCAGCATCCTCTACGGGCTAGGAGAAAAGGATTTACCGGTAGGTATTAAAATCCTATTTTTTCCGCCACCCTTGGATGGGGGGGACAGCCTCGGGCTTCACCCCTGGCCCTTGGGTGGCTGGAGGGGGGGACCCCTTGATCTAAGGGGTCCCCACTCCTCCAGGGTACCACGGCCAGGGGTGACTAGTTAGTGATTTAATGCCAGAGCCGCAGGGACATATATAAAAGTGTCCCCCGGCTGTGGCATTTTCTCTCTAATTAGTGGAGCCCGGTGCAGGTGTGAAAAATACAGGGGACCCCTGCGTGTTTTGTCCCCCGTATTTTTGGCACCAGGACCGGACGCAGTGCCCAGTGCTGGTTGTTAAAATACGGGGGATCCCATGTCATTCCCCCCCCCCCCCCCGTATTTTTACAACCAGGACCGGCTCAAAGAGCCCGAGGCTGGTTATGCTTAGGAGGGGGGACCCCGTGCATTTTTTTTCTGAAATTTTAACCCATTCCCACCAAAAAACATGCACTGATCTCTCCATATTATTTTAGTCAGTAAAAAAAAAAATTATTTTAAAAAATATATTAAATAATACTTGTGGCTCCTAAATAGACAAATATATATATATTTTTTTAAAGTAGACCAAATAAAAATATATGCAAGAAAGCCTTTTATCAAGTGTTATCACAAACTGACACAATGACTCCAGGAGAATGAGCAAGCAGGTTAAACTACCATCGGGAGGAGCAAGATAAGGAGCCAAACAGCGTAAAGTATAATGCAAAAGGGTATATAATTCTGCATGCTTCTCTATCATAACAAATGTTCAAGGTATTCAGTAATGAAACTCTGCCACTGGTAACCAGCAATTATTTGAATTGCTTATCTATAGCATACTTGCCCACTTTGATTTCCCCCTTTGCTGAGAGAAGCCCAGAGAGGAGTTGCATTTCATTACTTTGGGGGTTGGCACCGGGCTTCAAGTCATTAGGCCCCATCACGGAAAAATTCAGCAAATTGTGAGAGTCTGAGGTGAGGGGGTGGAGCTAAAAATTAGATTTGCTTCATTTTAGCCCCACCCCCCACTACCGACCTGGGTGCATGACAGGTCAAAATCATAACCTTCACTGAAGATCTATTATATTCAATTAATCCCAGAACAACAGTACCCTTAATCTTGGACAAAATCCAATAGTATGGCGACATCTTGGTGGTCAGTGTGGATGAATCTACAGCTATGTATCTGAATTCAGGTATTATCTCCCCATCCTGCTCACTTCACTAGTGTGTGGGTGGGATGCACATATCCACCCACTCTTCTTGGGGTGTGAAGGATGACCCCGAAAAATCGGGAGTCCTCTGCACCATCCGGAAGAGTAAGCAAGTATAATCTTTAGAAAGACAGAGCCTTGTGACGTATATTCAATTGGTGTGGAATCCCTCATTTTGTCAGAAAATGGGCCTTTTCCGACCAAAAAAACCCGTTGAATTGCATTCGACAATTCAATACGCCACTTTTCGACAAAATTACTGTCTGATCCGTTCCGACTTTTGACTTTACGACAGTTGAGTGTCTGTAATGGTAAAAAAACAGATTTTCGACAAAACCATATTCAACTGAAGATTGTCGAATCGGTGTCGGTGGTTTTCGATGCGACTTTCGACAATTTTACTCCGACAAGTTTTTCTGTCTTGAGCTGACAAGGAATTTTAAATACTTGAATTTAATTTTTTTTTATTTCTCCTAGCAAATATATTTATATTTTAAGTAATTATATAATTTTGATTTTTTTCCAAATATTTTTTTCTTTACTGGGCTGAGTGAAGGAATGTACCCATGATTACACATTTTTACCCGGGTTATACTTCACCAAAGCCACTCCTATGCTTGAGACTTCAGGGAGAAGAGCAGCCATTACAGTCAGCTGTCTTGTGGAATCATGTTTTTAGGGCAATCTGCGTTTTTAACATATATTTAATATTTTTTTTACACTGACTACAATAATGCAGGTCCCCAAAATGGCTGCTGAGCACGCAGCAAACAAGCCTTTTAAGCTGTCAAGGAGTGCGGGAAGTCGAATCACGGCCGCCCACAATCCAAGCATTGGTCATTTTCCGACAGGAGGCGTGTTGAATCCATTTCAAATTGAATATGTCTAATTCAGTGATCGGGAAGGAGGGATTCAACAGTTGAATGCTGTCGGATCGGCAAACTGATATACCCCTATGAAGTACAGAGCTGAACGTGCAGAGAATCAGAACTTGGAATCCCCATATCTACTGGTGTCAACAAAACATTCATGATTATATGTTTCATTAACCAAAGCTGCTCATACTTGGAAATTTGTTCCTCTGTAGATAAGGAAACCTTGGCCTAAGTAAGTAAATTAACCACATCTTGTCCAAAAAACTTTTCAACCACAACAGTTGACAAATGTCCCATCAGTTTATCCCTAGGATTAATCCATGCGAACACACAGTAATACTGCAACTGACGGAAGGATCTATAAAACAACAGTTGTCAACATGACTGTCAGAATTGATAAACCAATCTGAATAGCTATGTAGTGTGTTGATCAATATACGAAATATACGCTGTGCCTGAAAATAAATGAATATTGAGACAGTCAAGATCCGTTGTGGATATAGATAGATAGATAGATATATATATATATATAGAGAGAGAGAGAGAGAGAGAGAGAGACACACAGACAGACAGACAGATAGATAGATAGATATGTTACCAGACTGATTGGATCTGTGAGAGGACTCTTACTATCTATTAGGAGGGTTGGCTCCATTGCGGATTTCCCCCCTAATTCAATTATCTGGTTTGTTTGCGGGTCATTCTTTTGAACCAGGTAATTGGGCTACATATCAAATAACTCTGAGCCCATTTAATCAAAATTTCACATTTGGTTGAATGATTAGAGATATACCCCCAATGAAGTCTCTATACGAGACGAAACCCGTTGGGGTTATTGCTTTTACTGTGATCTCTGATCTTCGAAAAAAGGAGGATATGAAAAGGAACTCCTGTATTTAACGGACACTGTATTGTTTTTTTATAAGCTAACATTTTTAATAAATGTATGTGATTATAAACATGTTTTTTTATGTATGAAATGGTACCATATTAGTGTACCACATTTAACAAATTATTATAGTGGTATAAATTTCACTAATACCAGAGGGGCGCCAACTCACTATTGGGGTATATATATATATATATATATATATATATATATATACACACACACACACATATATAAACCACATTCAATGGTTTTTATTTATTTTAATTATTTTTGACATTGTAGATTAATACTGAAGACATCAAAACTATGAAAGAACACATGGAATTATGTTGTAAACAAAAAAGTGTTGAACAATTCAAAATATGTTTTATATTTTAGAAACCTCAAAGTAGCCCCCTTTTACTTTGATGACAGCTTTGCACGCTCTTGGCATTCTCTCGGCTTCATGAGGTAGTCTCCTGGAATGGTTTTCCAACATTCTTGAAGGAGTTCCCAGAGGTGCTGAGCACTTGGATTCTTTTCCTTCACTCTGCAGTCCAACTCATACCAAACCATCTCAATTGGGTTTAGGTCGGGTGATTGTGGAGGCCAAGTCATCTGACGCAGCACTGCATCACTTTCCTTCTTGGTCAAGTAGCCCTTACATAGACTGGAGGTGTGTTTGGGGTCATTGTCTTGTTGAAAAACAAATGATGGTCCCAGTAAGCGCAAACCAGATGGGATGGCATCAAACATATATCATAATGCATAAGATGTTACAGTCTCAAAATAGATATCAGGCATAGGGGTATATGCAATTCACGGCGAATCGCGGCAAATTATCGCCGTTTTTTAATTCGACACAATTCGACAGGTGAATTTCGGCAGGTGGCTGCCGGAATTCACCATATTCAATGAAAAACGGATTCGACAGTCCCGCGGGCGAAAAACGTCCGATTTGCCGGATTTTGCCGCGAATTAAAAAAAATGGGGAAAAATGGGAAAAACCCGGAAAAAAATGGCGTGGGGTCCCCCCTCCAAAGCATATCCAGCCTCGGGCTCTTCGAGCTGGTCCTGGTTCTAAAAATGCGGGGAAAAAATAAGAATTTACTCACCGGTAATTCTATTTCTCGTAGTCCGTAGTGGATGCTGGGGACTCCGTCAGGACCATGGGGGGGATAGCGGCTCCGCAGGAGACAGGGCACAAAATTTAAAAGTTTGACCACTAGGTGGTGTGTACTGGCTCCTCCCCCTATGACCCTCCTCCAAGCCTCAGTTAGGATACTGTGCCCGGACGAGCGTACACAATAAGGAAGGATTTTGAATCCCGGGTAAGACTCATACCAGCCACACCAATCACACCGTACAACTTGTGATCTGAACCCAGTTAACAGTATGATAACGTAGGAGCCTCTGAAAAGATGGCTCACAAAAATAAACAACCCGATTTTTTTGTAACAATAACTATGTACAAGTATTGCAGACAATCCGCACTTGGGATGGGCGCCCAGCATCCACTACGGACTACGAGAAATAGAATTACCGGTGAGTAAATTCTTATTTTCTCTGACGTCCTAGTGGATGCTGGGGACTTCGTCAGGACCATGGGGATTATACCAAAGCTCCCAAACGGGCGGGAGAGTGCGGATGACTCTGCAGCACCGAATGAGAGAACTCCAGGTCCTCCCCAGCCAGGGCACCAAACCAGTAGAATTTTACAAACGTGTTCTCCCCTAACCACGTAGCTGCTCGGCAGAGTTGTAATGCCGAGACCCCTCGGGCAGCCGCCCAAGATGAGCCCACCTTCCTTGTGGAGTGGGCATTGACAGATTTAGGCTGTGGCAGGCCTGCCACAGAATGTGCCAGTTGAATTGTGCTACAAATCCAACGAGCAATCGTCTGCTTAGAAGCAGGAGCACCCAGCTTGTTGGGTGCATACAGTATAAACAGCGAGTCAGATTTTCTGACTCCAGCCGTCCTTGAAATATATATTTTCAATGCTCTGACAACGTCCAGCAACTTGGAATCCTCCAAATCGCTAGTAGCCGCAGGCACCACAATAGGCTGGTTCAGGTGAAACGCTGATACCACCTTAGGCAGAAAATGAGGACGCGTCCTCAATTCTGCCCTGTCCGAATGGAAAATCAGATATGGGCTTTTATACGATAAAGCCGCCAATTCCGACACTCTCCTGGCTGAAGCCAGGGCCAGTAGCATGGTTACTTTCCATGTAAGATATTTCAAATCTACCGATTTGAGTGGCTCAAACCAATGGGATTTGAGAAAATCCAAAACTACATTGAGATCCCACGGTGCCACTGGGGGCACAACCGGGGGCTGTATATGTAGTACTCCTTTTACAAAAGTCTGGACTTCAGGAACTGAAGCCAATTCTTTCTGGAAGAAAATCGACAGGGCCGAAATTTGAACCTTAATGGACCCTAATTTGAGGCCCATAGATAATCCTGTTTGCAGGAAATGTAGGAATCGACCCAGTTGAAATTCCTCTGTCGGGGCCTTCCTGGCCTCACACCATGCAACATATTTTCTCCAAATGCGGTGATAATGTTGTGCAGTCACCTCCTTCCTGGCTTTGACCAGGGTAGGGATGACCTCTTCCGGAATGCCTTTTTCCCTTAGGATCCGGCGTTCAACCGCCATGCCGTCAAACGCAGCCGCGGTAAGTCTTGGAATAGACACGGTCTCTGCTGAAGCAGATCCCTTCTTAGAGGTAGAGGCCATGGATCTTCCGCGAGCATCTCCTGAAGTTCCGGGTACCAAGTCCTTCTTGGCCAGTCCGGAGCCACTAGTATCGTTCTTACTCCCCTTGCCGTATAATTCTCAGTACCTTGGGTATGAGAGGCAGAGGAGGGAACACATACACTGACTGGTACACCCATGGTGTTACCAGAGCGTCCACAGCTATTGCCTGAGGGTCTCTTGACCTGGCGCAATACCTGTCCAGTTTTTTGTTGAGGCGGGACGCCATCATGTCCACCATTGGTCTTTCCCAATGGACTACAATCATGTGGTGAACACTGCTGACAGTGCTATCACATGATTTTCCGCCCAGCGAAGAATCCTTGCAGCTTCTGCCATTGCCCTCCTGCTTCTTGTGCCGCCCTGTCTGTTTACGTGGGCGACTGCCATGATGTTGTCCGACTGGATCAACACCGGCTGACCCTGAAGCAGAGGTTTTGCCAGGCTTAGAGCATTGTAGATTGCTCTTAGTTCCAGTATATTTATGTGAAGAGACGTTTCCAGGCTTGACCACACGCCCTGGGAGTTTCTTCCTTGTGTGACCGCTCCCCAGCCTCTCAGGCTGGCATCCGTGGTCACTAGGACCCAGTTCTGTATGCCGAATCTGCGGCCCTCTAACAGATGAGCACTCTGCAACCACCATAGTAGAGAGACCCTTGTCCTTGTCGACAATTTTATCCGCTGATGCATCTGCAGATGCGATCCGGACCATTTGTCTAGCAGATCCCACTGAAAAATTTGTGCATGGAATCTGCCGAATGGAATCGCTTCGTAAGAAGCCACCATTTTTCCCAGGACTCTTGTGCATTGATGCACAGACACTGTCCCTGGTTTTAGGAGGTTCCTGACGAGTTCGGATAACTCCCTGGCTTTCTCCTCCGGAAGAAATATCCAGAATCATCCCTAGGAACAGCAGACGTGTCGTCGGGATCAGTTGGGATTTTGGAAAATTCAGAATCCACCCGTGCTGTTGGAGCACTACTTGAGTTAGTGCTACTCCGACCTCCAGCTGTTCTCTGGATCTTGCCCTTATCAGGAGATCGTCCAAGTAAGGGATAATTAATACGCCTTCTCTTAGAAGAAGGATCATCATTTCGGCCATTACCTTGGTAAAGACCCTGGGTACCGTGGACAATCCAAACGGCAGCGTCTGAAACTGATAATGACAGTTTTGTACCACGAACCTGAGGTACCCTTGGTGTGAAGGGCAAATTGGGACATGAAGGTAAGCATCCTTGATGTCCAAGGACACCATAAAATCCCCTTCTTCCAGATTCGCTATCACTGCTCTGAGTGACTCCATCTTGAACTTGAATTTTTGTATGTACAGGTTCAGAGATTTCAGATTTAGAATAGGTCTTACCGAGCCGTCCGGCTTCGGTACCACAATTAGCGTGGAGTAATACCCCTTTCCCTGTTGTAGAAGGGGTACCTTGATTATCACCTGCTGAGAATACAGCTTGTGAATGGCTTCCAATACCGTCGCCCTGTCTGAGGGAGACGTTGGCAAAGCAGATTTTAGGAACCGGCGAGGGGGAGACTTCTCGAATTCCAACCTGTAACCCTGAGATACTACCTGCAGGATCCAGGGGTCCACCTGCGAGTGAGCCCACTGTGCGCTGAAATTCTTGAGGCGACCCCCCACCGCCCCTGAGTCCGCTTGTAAGGTCCCAGCGTCATGCTGAGGCCTTTGCAGAAGCCGGGGAGGACTTCTGCTCCTGGGAAGGGGCTGCTTGCTGCAGTCTCTTACCCTTTCCTTTGCCTCGGGGCAAATATGAATGTCCTTTTGCTCGCTTGTTCTTATAGGAACGAAAGGACTGCGGCTGAAAAGACTGGGTCTTTTTCTGCTGGGAGGGGACTTGAGGTAAAAAGGTGGACTTCCCGGCTGTTGCCGTGGCTACCAAATCCGATAGACCGACCCCAAATAATTCCTCCCCTTTATACGGCAATACTTCCATATGCCGTTTGGAATCCGCAGCGCCTGACCACTGTCGTGTCCATAGACTTCTTCTGGCAGATATGGACATCGCACTTACTCTTGATGCCAGAGTGCAGATATCCCTCTGTGCATCTCGCATATAAAGGAATGCATCCTTTAATTGCTCTATAGTCAATAAAATACTGTCCCTATCCAGGGTATCAATATTTTCAGTCAGGGAATCCGACCAAGCTACCCCAGCACTGCACATCCAGGCTGAGGCGATTGCTGGTCGCAGTATAACACCAGTATGTGTGTATATACTTTTTAGAGTATTTTCCAGCCTCCTATCAGCTGGATCCTTGAGGGCGGCCGTATCAGGAGACGGTAACGCCACTTGTTTGGATAAACATGTGAGCGCCTTGTCCACCCTAGGGGGTGTTTCCCAGCGCGCCCTAACCTCTGGCGGGAAAGGGTATAACGCCAATAACTTCTTTGAAATTAGCAGTTTTTTATCAGGGGTAACCCACGCTTCATCACACACGTCATTCAATTCCTCTGATTCAGGAAAAACTACAGGTAGTTTTTTCAGACCCCACATAATACCCCTTTTTGTGGTACTTGCAGTATCAGAGATATGCAAAGCCTCCTTCATTGCCGTGATCATATAACGTGTGGCCCTACTGGAAAATACGTTCGTTTCTTCACCGTCGACACTAGATTCGGTGTCCGTGTCTGGGTCTGTGTCGACCGACTGAGGCAAAGGGCGTTTTACAGCCCCTGACGGTGTTTGAGACGCCTGTACAGGTACTAACTGGTTTGCCGGTCGTCTCATGTCGTCAACCGACTTTTGCAGCGTGCTGACATTATCACGTAATTCCATAAACAAAGCCATCCATTCCGGTGTCGACTCCCTAGGGGGTGACATCACCATTACCGGCAATTGCTCCGCCTCCACACCAACATCGTCCTCATACATGTCGACACACACGTACCGACACACAGCAGACACACAGGGAATGCTCTGATAGAAGACAGGACCCCACTAGCCCTTTGGGGAGACAGAGGGAGAGTTTGCCAGCACACACCAAAGCGCTATAATTATATAGGAACAACCTTATATAAGTGTTGTTTCCTTATAGCTGCTTAAATATATATATCGCCAAAAAATGCCCCCCCTCTCTGTTTTTTACCCTGTTTCTGTAGTGCAGTGCAGGGGAGAGCCTGGGAGCCTTCCTAGCAGCGGAGCTGTGTAGGAAAATGGCGCTGTGTGCTGAGGAGATAGGCCCCGCCCCCTATTCCGGCGGGCTCTTCTCCCGGTTTTTCTGAGACCTGGCAGGGGTGAAATACATCCATATAGCCTCATGGACTATATGTGATGTATTCTTTTTAGCCAGAAAGGTATTAACATTGCTGCCCAGGGCGCCCCCCCCAGCGCCCTGCACCCTCAGTGACCGCCGGTGTGAAGTGTGCCTGAGCGCAATGGCGCACAGCTGCAGTGCTGTGCGCTACCTCATGAAGACTGAAAAGCCTTCAGCCGCCGATTTCTGGACCTCTTCTTACTTGGGCATCTGCAAGGGGGTCGGCGGCGCGGCTCCGGTGACCCATCCAGGCTGTACCTGTGATCGTCCCTCTGGAGCTAGTGTCCAGTAGCCTAAGAAGCAAATCCATCCTGCACGCAGGTGAGTTCACTTCTTCTCCCCTAGGTCCCTCGTTGCAGTGAGCCTGTTGCCAGCAGGACTCACTGAAAATAATAAAACTATCAAAACTTTTACTCTAAGCAGCTCTTTATGAGAGCCACCTAGATTGCACCCTGCTCGGACGGGCACAAAAACCTAACTGAGGCTTGGAGGAGGGTCATAGGGGGAGGAGCCAGTACACACCACCTAGTGGTCAAACTTTTAAATTTTGTGCCCTGTCTCCTGCGGAGCCGCTATTCCCCATGGTCCTGACGGAGTCCCCAGCATCCACTAGGACGTCAGAGAAAATTGACAGGGATCCCCCGTATTTTTAAAACCAGCACCGGGCTCTGCACCTGATGCTGGTGCAAAAAATATGGGGGACAAAAAGAGTAGGGGTCCCCCGTATTTTATACACCAGCATCGGGCTCCACTAGCTGGACAGATAATGCCACAGCCGGGGGTCACTTTTATACAGCGCCCTGCGGCCGTGGCATTAAATATCCAACTGGTCACCCCTGGCCGGGGTACCCTGGGGGAGTGGGGACCCCTTCAATCAAGGGGTCCCCCCCCCCAGCAACCCAAGGACCAGGGGTGAAGCCCGAGGCTGTCCCCCCCATCCAAGGGCTGCGGATGGGAGGCTGATAGCCTTGAGTAAAATGACAGAATATTGTTTTTTTTCCAGTAGTACTAAAAGTCCCAGCAAGCCTCCCCCGCAAGCTGGTACTTGGAGAACCACAAGTACCAGCATGCGGGAGAAAAACGGGCCCGCTGGTACCTGTAGTACTACTGGAAAAAAAATACCCAAATAAAAACAGGAGACACACACCTTGACAAGTACAACTTTATTACACACTGCCGACACACACATACTTACCTATGTTGACACGCCGACTGCCACAGTCTCCGACGATCCGAGGTACCTGTGAAAAAAATTAGACTCACCTCAATCCAGTGTCCGGGAGATAATCCACGTACTTGTTAAAAAAAAAACATGAACACCCGTACCATGCCGACTGAAAGGGGTCCCATGTTGACACATCAGACCCATTTCCCCGAATGCCGAGACACCACGTGACTCCTGTCACTGAGGTCCCTTCAGCCAATCAGGAAGCGCTACTTCCGTGGCGCTCACCTGATTGGCTGTGCGCGTGTGACCTCAGACAGCGCATCGCAAAGCCTCTCCCATTACTTTCAATGGTGGGAACTTTGCCGTCAGCGGTGGGGTTACCTGCGGTCAGCCGCTGACCGGCGGGTGGCCCCACCGCTAGCCGCAAAGTTCCCACCATTGAATATAATGGAGAGGCTTTGCGATGCGCTGTCAGCTCAGACGCGCACAGAGCCAATCAGCAGAGTGCAAGGACGTTGCGCTCGCTGATTGGCTTACGAGACCTTGCAGTGACAGCTGTCACGGGGGGGTCTCTCTGCATTCGTGGAAAGGGGTCCCATGTGTCAACATGGGACCCCTTTCAGTCCGTGTGGTACGGGTGTCCGGTTTGTTTTTTTGACAAGTTCGTGGATTTACCTCTGGACCATGGATGAGGTGAGTGTATTTATCTTTTCTTTTCAGGTACCCCTGGATTCTACTTGGAGAAGAGGACCGATGTCGGCGTGTGAACATAGGTATGTGTGTGTCGACGTATGAAATAAAGTTTTACTTTCACGGTGTCGGTCTCCTGTTTTTATTTGGGTATTTTTTTTCCAGTAGAACTACAGGTACCAGCGGGCCCGTTTTTCTCCCGCATGCTGGTACTTGTGGTTCTCCAAGTACCAGCTTGCGGGGGAGGCTTGCTGGGACTTGTAGTACTACTGGAAAAAACAATATTCTGACATTTTTCTCAAGGCTATCAGCCTCCCATCCGCAGCCCTTGGATGGGGGGGGGGGGGGACAGCCTCGGGCTTCACCCCTGGCCCTTGGGTTGCTGGGGGGGGGTGACCCCTTGATTGAAGGGGTCCCCACTCCCCCAGGGTACCCCGGCCAGGGGTGACTAGTTGGATATTTAATGCCACGGCCGCAGGGCGCTGTTTAAAAGTGACCCCCGGCTGTGGCATTATCTGTCCAGCTAGTGGAGCCCGATGCTGGTGTATAAAATACGGGGGACCCCTACTCTTTTTGTCCCCCGTATTTTTTGCACCAGCATCAGGCGCAGAGCCCGGTGCTGGTTTTAAAAATACGGGGGAACCCCTGTCAATTTTTTCCCCGCATTTTTAGAACCAGGACCAGCTCGAAGAGCCCGAGGCTGGTTATGCTTTGGAGGGGGGACCCCACGCCATTTTTTTCAGGGATTTTACCATTCCATCCAAAAAAAAATATATATATTATTTTTAAAAATATATAAATAATACTTGTGCCTCCAAAAAAGACAAACCAAGTACCTAATCCCTTCTAATATAAATAGATATGATATTACCAAGAAAAAAAAACACAAAAAAAACATGTTTTAATTTTTTTTTATTAGTTTCACCCTCCAAAGTGTGGCGGATTGAAAATTACGAATTTACTGTCTAAAAGCACTGTTGTCGAATTTCCAAACTTCCATTGAATAGACTTTGGTCGAATTGCAGCATGTGTATCATTGCAAAAAAGTTGAATTTGTCAAAAGTCGAATTTCAAAAAGTCGAATTTTGAAATTCCGTTTTTTTGTCGGAAAGTACTGAATTGCATTGTCGATTTTTTTTTTTTGGCGAAAAATTCCCGAAATTCGACAATTTCGGGAATTCGACCGCAATTGCATATACCCCATAGACACTAACATACTTTTGGTAGTCCCAGCACTTTTAATGCCAGTGAAGGAGAATAAAAACCTGCAGCAATGTATTGCTAGTGGAACAATAAAATTAATATATAGTTTCAACATTAAATACATCCACATGATTACATGTTCTTAATACTGCTGTCAAAACCCAGAAGATTGTAAGAAGCAGATGACATAAACAGTTCAGTGTGAAGTACAGTTTACCAGAGTCTAGGGAGCCTAATCCTGCACTTGATGGCCCATCTGTTTGGCGGCTGCTCATAAATACTTGTGAGATGTGGCTGCTGAACTGTTATGATAATATCCATCGAAGCTCCACAGAGGTAAAATGACAGTGTTCTCAGGCTAAGCTGCTGTAAGCCGGGCTATATATTATAGTTTATCTCCCCAGAGTCAACACAGAAGTAACAAACTAGTTTATCCCTGTGGGCCACCAGACACAAAATAGTGGAGTAAGGGCCTAATGACACGAAGGGGGACGCCCAGCACAGGGCTCCCCCCCGCAGAAGTACATGCACTTCAGGAGTAACTCCCGCCAGTGCAGTTTTTGCGTGCTGGACGGGACTACTCGTCGATGCCTGGGTCGCAAGCGGCTGCGTGTAACGTCACGCAGCCGCTGCGACCCGCACAGTCCGGCCATGCCTGCGTTGACCGGACCGCGCCCACAAAACGGCGGCCAAATGCCGCCCCCTCCCACCCAGCGACCTGTCAATCAGGTAGTGGCGATCGCTAGGCACCGACAGCTGTCGGCTGTCAGCCATGCGCCGCCACACTGCGGTGCTGGTGCATGCGCACTTCTGACCTGATCGCTGCGCAGAGCGGCAGCGTGCGATCAGGACAGAATGACCCCCTAAAGCCGCTCCAATTATATGCGGCTAGGCTGACTGCCAGTGATAGCAGTCATGGAGCCAATTAATGCCAGTTAATGCCTAGGTAAGTGGTAATTAATCAGACCCTATATGCCCATATTTTGAGTAAGATGCATCTTTACGATCATCTGTGAGAACAGTCATCATCAATAGCATTTACACCTATCCCATACTAGGTGCAGAAGATGTCACTGAAAATAGCCTGCACTGTGCACATGCATGGCTCACAAGAGGTTACAACTCTGGCTATGTATCCACAGGACATTCCTCTTACGTGCGAACACCCCATTGTCACCCAGTAAGGTTGATGCGTACAAGTCAATCACTCAGAATAGCTATGACCAAGCAGTCTCAGTCACACAGAGAATGGTCTCCTGAGGCCACCCAAGCTTTTCATCAAATCTGCTTTTGTGTCAGCTCCTATTTTACAACAACATGCTCGAAATATTATGTTTTACTTGGAAGTAGATCATACAGTAGTAGGAGCTGGGGCAGTTCTCACTCCAAGGGGGAATTCAATTAGCTGCAATAATGTGGTAATATACCGCAATCTTTTTGCAGACATCACCAAAAAATGACAGCAAAAAGTATTTTATCGTTGTGTTGTGCACTCCCAGGACTCGCCCTATTCGATGCAATTTTGCCTCAAACGGGATACTTGCGATCAGTGGCGGCTACATAGTGCAGGGGAGCACCCGGAACGTCGCATTAGGCATAACTCTCCTTCTAAATCCACCCCCAGACTAACATTGCCTAGATTTCACAGGTGTCCGGGGAGCGGGGCTTTGAAGGAGGGTGAAGCCGAATGCTGCTTACAAGGTGCAGTGATGGCTGTGATAGATGCAGCACTGACTGCAGCCAGCACATATGTTACAACATCTCTGCAAGTACTGTATGTTTATATGTGCTAAGTAGCTGCCCCCCTGCAAAGTGTGGTGTGAGCTGCAGCCCAGGGGCTAAAGCCGCCCGCCACTGCTTGAGATAATTCTTGCCATCAAAACCAGAGAAAAATGTAGGAGAAAATGGGGAATTCTGCCTGTACCCACCAATAAGCCAAACTAATATAGGAAAAGAGTATAGAAGTCTATTAGTGGTCATAATAAAAAGATTTAGGGTTCTTACAAATGGCTGTTATAAGCATATCTCTAAAAAAGTAAAAAAAAAAAAAGAATACAAAGCAAGTGTTTTTTGGCAAAATATGTCCTCAAATTAAAATGGGAGTATGTGGGTCATTTTAAGCCACTTCTAGGAAAACAAACAAAAACGGTTACTCCCACCTGCAAGTTAAATCACTTGTCCCAATCATAAAGCACCCTAATATACCTGTCCCATACCCAGGGCCGATGCAAGGTCTCTCTGCACCCTAGGCAAAGCTTCAGCCTGGCGCCCCCTATCCTACACACACAACACCCCCCCCCCCCCTTCCCACACACACACAAAAATCCATCTCCAAGTGAGGAGATGCAGATGGCCACTAGGGGGAGGGGCTGGGGTTAATTGCATCATTATACATATACAACACTCAGGCATTTTTAAAGTGATAAAGTATATTGTAAGCAAGTCACAAAATTTTGTGACTTTGTTCACAATATACTTTGACATTAAAAGTCCTTTGGCTGGATGTAATGGCTTGTGAGACAGCCGGAGCTCTGAGACTCCGGACGAACTTGTAGGTTTTTTTCAAGCAGCAAACATTTACAAGGCAAAACCTGGTTGGTTTTGCTTTGTAAACGTTTGCTGCTTTAAAAAAATGTACAAGTTCAACCGGAGTCTCAGAGCTCCGGCCATCTCGTAAGCCACTACATCCGGCCCCTTGAGTGCCATCTATTCTTGATATACTGTATAATACTGTATTTGGGGTCTGCTGGGAATATTGGGGTTGGGTATGGGATGCCGCTGGTCAGAATACCTACAGCAGCATCCCGACCACCATAATACCAACATTTTGAATGAAATATATTAACCCTTGAAATTACTGATCCCTTACCCTAACCTTCCCTGGTATACTAAAATTCAGGATACCGGCTGTCGGGATTTTGGCACCAGTATTCTGAACGCCAACATCCCATCCACTGGGATGCCATCTACATCTCTTTAATTGTATGTGTATACATACATATACTGTATACTCACAGACATATATTTGTATGCTCCATACCCCCATCTGTAAGTTCATTACCAACCCGCATAAAGAGACATCCTTCAGTTTTTTGCTAGATGAAATCAGTGGTGCCCTCCAGTGGCCGGTGACCCTAGGCAGTCGCCTAAAGCTGCCTAATGGTAGAGCCGGCCCTGCCCATACCTTATACCTCAATTTCCATCATTTCTCTAGCATCCATAAGGGATATTGGGGAATCTAGTACGATGGGTATAAACGGGGTCCAAAGGAGCCAGTGCACTTTAAACTTCTTCAACTGGGTGTGTGCTGGCTCCTCCCCACTATACCCCCTCCCACAGGCAGTTTAGAAAAAAGTGCCCTCAGGAGAGGATGCACATCTCTGAGCTCCAGAGAGTTTTCTTCAATTTCTTTTTCATGTTGTTATTTTCGGTATGCTGTCTGGGCAACAGCATACCTGCACCGTGGGAGTTAGGGGGGGCAATCACCGGCCTTACAGAGGTGCAGGTCCGCTTCCCCACTGCAGGACCACCGTCCTGAGGGGTTGTTGTTCAGCGGGGCACTGCACCTTGGCTCTCACAGCCACAGCACACCCCTCACTTTGCGGCTGACCACGGGCGCGACTTACGGGACCCTCCCAAGGAGGAGGGGTCCCGCTAAGAACCCCTGTGTAGACTGGCACAAAACCGCTTAGACTATCACTTGTTGTGATGTTTTTAAGCTATAAGGAGACTTTGCCAGTATAATATCTAACTGTAGCTCCGACGCCATTGGAGGGGGCGGAGCTACCTCAGAGCAGGGCCAGAGCCATTTTGGCACCTTCCTCTGCTTACTGCCGCCATCCACAGCACACACAGCGCTTCCTGACTCCTCAGTCACGCTAGATATCTGGTACAGGGTGTAGCAAAGGGGGAGACCCGCTATTGTACACTATCTGGGTACTGTACAGGACAGGCATTATTAGTGTTTACTGTGATATAGTTAGCTGACAGCCTCACTGGGGCTGTACAGCTAGGGGTGTGCTGGAGTCCTTCTCTCTGTGTGTCTCCTCTCACATACAGTAGGGCAGGATTGCAATATAACTGTCTGGGTGTATGTGTAGGTTATTGTGCTTACTGTGAAACATGAGTAAACAGAAGCTGTGCAGTGTATGCCACACTAGATACTCTCCATTATCATCTGATTCTATTTCATGTGAACAATGCAGCCAATCTTCACAAATCAGTGAAGGGGCTGGGGGAGAGGGTCCAGAGCCCCAATGGCTAGGGTCTCTTAAAACTATGATGTCAAATATGTCATCCCAGCTCACTGCCAATGTGCAGTAACTTCAGCTACTGCAACAAGCTATTGCAGATTTAGCTGCTAGGGCAGATGCGGCACTGCCCTCTTCCTCTCATGCAGGACCACAAAAACGTGGTTTACCTGATACAGATGAGGATATACAGGAGGATGGGGAGGACTTAGACCAAGTTAGTGGGGATCCCGATTCTGCTCAGGGTATTGAACCCCTAATTCTGGCTATATGGGTCGTGTTAAAGCTCCCTCTAGAGGACGCTGCATCACAGCAGTCGTATTTCTTTATACAAAACAAGCCTAATGTCACTTTCCCTGATTCTACAGAGTTAGATGACCTATTCAAGCTGTCCTGGAAAAATCCAAGAGTCCAAAAATTTTTTGCGCACTTTCCCATTCGCTCCTGAAGGTAGGACATTTTGGGAGGAACATCCAAGGGTTGATGTCTCAGTCTCTCGTCTGTCCAAATAGGCGGTGCTGCCTGCCCCGGGCTCCTTTACCATAAACGATCCCGGAGATAGGAAAACAGAGTCTGCACTCAAATCTATTTACATGGCAGCAGGTGTATCGCAAAGGCCAGTCATTGCGGGTTGCTGGATGACACATGCCATTCATTCCTGGGCTTCTCAAATTCAGGGGGGGCTCTCAGGGGATATGCCCTTGGTCACTATGGTGACCCTCCTAAAACACATTCAGGACACTACACGTGTCCTCTGTGATTCGCTCAAGGAGATGGGGAACATTAATGATAGGACTTCTGCCATGGCAGTGTCGGCGCGCAGGGCCTTGTGGTTGCATCAGTGGATTGCGGACTCAGAATCCAAAAGTAGTGTGGAATCCCTCCCCTTTTCTGGGGATTGGCTCTTTGGGGTTAAATTGGATACCTGGATTTCCAAAGTTTCGACTGGTAAATCCATGTTTCTCCCTCTGGGGCCCCGCCGGCGAGACGTTCCTACACGGGGCCGTCTGTACAGTCCTTTCGGTCTCACAGATTTCGAGCTAAGGCCAGAGGTGCCTCCAATGTGACTAGAGGCACCAGAGGTAAGTCTAAAAAGCCTGCAAACACCAGCTCTCAGGAACAGACTACCAGTTCTGCTTCCACTAAGGCCTCAGCATGATGGTGCCCACCCACTCAGAGGGGATCTCGAGGTGGAAGCTCGACTGCGCCACTTCAGCCGCATCTGGGAGGCTTCATGCCAGGATACCTGGGTCAGAGATCTCGTTTCTCAGGGTTACAAGCTGGAGTTCGACTGTACTCCTCCCCAATGATTTTTCAAATCTAGTTTACCACCTTTAGAGGCTATGCAAGTTACGTTGCAACAGGCCATCCTGACATTGGTCCAGTCCCACGTGATTGTTCCAGTACCAATACCACAATGCGGAATAGGGTTTTACTCAAACCTGTTCATGGCGCCGAAACCGGACAGTTCGGTAAGACCCATTTTGAATTCTTACCTGAAGGTGTTCAAGTTCAAAATGGAATCCCTGCGAGCAGTGATTGTGGGCCTGGAAGAATGGGAATTCATGGTCTCCTTGGATATCAAGGATGCCTACCTCCATATTCCGATTTGACCACCTCATCAGGTGTACCTGCGGTTTGCCCTGCTGGACAATCATTTCCAATTCCAGGCACTGGCCATCGGCCTGTCCACAGCTCCGAGGGTGATGGTGGAGAGGATGTTCCAGCTCCGGGTCAAGGGAGTCAACATTGTTCCTTACCTGGATGACCTTCTGATCAAAGCAAGATCCAGGGAGCTTTTGTTGCTCCATATCGACTACACTATCCAACTTCTGTCACGCCACAGGTGGATTCTCAACTTAGAGAAATCCCACCTGGAGCCAACTCAGCGGCTTCTGTTCCTGGGGATGTTGATGGATACTATGGCCCAGAAGGTGTTCCTACCAGAGGACAAGGCAAGAACACTTCAGGAGACGGTCCGCCTGGTACGCCAACCTGCTCGAGTGTCCATCCATCTTTGCATAAGCTTGTTGGGGAAGGTGGTCGCTTCCTACAAGGCGATCCAATATGGCAGGCTCCATGCCAGAACTTTTCAGTTTATTGATTTATGGAATAAGATATACACAGTAGTGATATATATACTAATTATTTATCTAATGCTTCCTTAGTTATATAACATAAAACAACATGACATAAGTTTCACAAACAGTTTCAATTACTATCATAGTTTATACTTGCAAGTTACATGGTTGCCATCTCAAGGATCATGTCTCCTTCTCCTCCTGCTCCTTCTCTCCTTCTGACTGACTTCCTTCTCCTTCTTCCTTCTAACCCCTAACTATCAGACCTACCTCTTTTTATCCTATATTTTACCAATTCAAACTATCATATTCTCATAGTTCTCAGTGCAAAATATAATTATAGGTGTGCCATTTACATTCCAAGGTGTCGTAAAACATGCTCTGCTCCAAATTGGATATTCTGCTCAAGCAGGTTTGGTGCCATAAAACGTGTCCTTTCCTTATACTGTACATCAAAGACCTTCCTTTGGTTATTTGAAGTGTAACAATATTTGTTTGCCTGAAGCATGTTTTATCAATGGATGTGATCTCTTTTTGTAGTAGCTAATGTAAGCTACTGTTTTATGACCCATGATCTGACCTACAACTGGACCATTGACCAGCTAGTTTTATAATTACTAGAGGTATTGCAAATCTTGATTCTGATCTAAATGTACAACTGTGGATTCTAGTGTCCATTTGATTGTAAATGCTTTCTTTGTTATACTGTGACCTCTCTAGCCTTATTTATGGTTAGAGCAGAATAAACCTGTTCCCTACACTATGTTTTACCATCTTGCAGTAAAACACAAATATACAGTTAAATATATAAACACATATACAAACCTAATTTCTTAAATCAGCTACACATTACCTCATACATTCAAACTTATTTCATATCTATTCCTTACTATATATATCCAGTATACTGTTCACTATGGTTATATCGCCTATTTATAATGAATTATATTTTGATTCAGACAACATCTATTGGCCTAATATTAAACTAAGTGCAGACAATTACCCATATGGCAACAGTCGCCCCCTTGTGGCCATGAGAAATTATTTTGATTGGCCACACATTAAACTAGCGTAATTGCTTCCAAATACATTTCAAAATATTTCTTCAAAACATAACTTTTGTTGTAACCATAATATAAACCATAAGTGTAATAATAATAACCATTGTGATTTTAAAAATCTCAAAAAATTCTTAGCTTACCTAACCTTATTTTACTTTTTAACTAAAGCAGACAAGACTGAGGTTTTTATTCAGTATTCATGAGGAAAACTAATTTCTACAGACATTTGGAATACCATAGCCCAATTGTAGACCTTTTTTCTGTATCTGGATCAGTACGTTTGGACATTTTTGCTGTTCTTGGCTGTAGCAATTTACTGGGATAAGACTGTCATCTGCGTGGTTTGCTTGTCATTGGGGACGCCTTGCGTTTGCATTATGGAGGCAGTTGAAGTGGAATTCTTCATAGCAGCTGCTCCTTTGCTTGCCATTTCGCTGTTTGAGGCAGAGGGCTGTGTACGTCGAGTGCTGTGTCTTGAACATTCAGTACTTGTGACGACCCTCGGTAATGGTCTTTATACAGTCCTTAGCAGTTCTGTTTCCTTTGCGTTTATCCAATGCCGCAGTTGTGACAAGTGTCCATATTGCTTTGCACAAAACAGGTTGTGATTTTGAATAGAACAGGCATATATGAACCAGTCTTTTTTTTTCTTTCTTTCTTTCCTTGCTTGTTAATAGTAGGTCTTAATTGTCTTCGGGCAATAGTACTACAAATGGCTGTGAGTAGTGCACCTACTCTGTTTACTGTATTTCCTCACTGAATTAATTACCATGCAGTCTTAAGTCTCCTTATTCTACCTTGAACCTATTTATACATCTCAATCTTAAATAACCTTATACCAGTTTAACCCATATAAAGGCGTTTCCTATCCTACCTATATTTTGACTAATAATGCTATTTAAATGATTTGACATGTCTATGGCAACATCCTATCAATACAATAAATGAATACAATTTTGCTTCAAACAGATATTAAATATCATTTAGGAATGGCTTTGACTATATCTAATTCCATCCAGTATCATTTTATATGCAGCCATGTGCATATACAGAGACCCTGTTATGCTACAATTAATTCTCTTAGACATGTTACAGTCTGTATTAAGAGAATTAATCATCCCACTTAATAATCTTGTCCCAATTTGTTACAACGGGGTATGCCATCCTTTATTAGATATTTAATTACTTTTGAAGCTTTGTGAAGGAAGCATAGGTAGTATCTACTGTGTAATATAAAAGAAAAACAAAAAATATTTACAAGGTATATAATACAATTATATAATATATATATATATATATATATATATCAGACAAATGTTTACATATATTTGATTAAGGTATATGAAGGGATGAGACAGTTCTGTATAATCACAGTGATGAGATGTGCTGTACACTGTTGTGGGGGTGTACATGTAGTTTGAAAGACAAGTAATGATTACTTGTGATGAAAGGTTTAATGAAAACCTTCCCCTTTCTTGTGAAACTGGAAAACTCCTTGAGGATTTGTCCATATATCAGTCTTTAGGGATGCTATGTAGATTTTGCTGGATAGCAGTGATGAAAGGGTTAATGAAGACCTTTTCCCTTGTAAATTGGAGTCTTGCACCAGTCTGTATACAGGTTGCCAGGATTACTATGAATCAAACAAAAAGACATACAATGAATATCACAGATATTTATACAGTGATTTAACATAGCTTGCTATGCATTCTGTCCTATCTGCTGCATGTTATCAGGTACAGAATTTACAAATGTGTCTTTAAAGATTGAATAACAAACAAACAATTGTTTCTGGCCTGTGCCAATCTTTCCTGTCACATTGTGTGTCAATGACAGCACAATTGTCGCTGCAGATATGATGCAGGTTTAATTTGGAAACTGTGGCTGTTTGAACATCAAAGCAAACAATGGCTACATTGGATCTAACAAGTAAAGGAATGATACTACCGTATTCACTTGTGACCATACTCCCTTGTGACGCAGCCTGGGCCCAGACTGTCTTCAACCATAGCATTTGCTGCTTGGTGTGGCTCCTTAGTCTGGAAGAATCTTGGAGCTTCTGAAAAATATTCTTGTGGGGGGAGAAACTTGTTAGACTTTGCCAAATATGTTTTGTAGGTTCCAGGGCCTTCTGTTTGTCCATACTTTTGATAAAATGGTTATGGCACCAGTGCATAAAAACATTTTCATCCTGGTGATCCTTTTTGTCATTGTTAATTGGTGTGTGGTTTGCAGAATGACACTCTGCATGTGGTCTCTCTGAGAGCCTGCAAACATTTGCACCATCACTAGATGTCTCTGAGTGTTGTGTGGGGGTTACAAAAGTTTGGGAACTTTGGCCCTCATTCCGAGTTGATCGGTCGCAAGGCGAATTTAGCAGAGTTACACACGCTAAGCCGCCGCCTACTGGGAGTGAATCTTAGCTTCTTAAAATTGCGACCGATGTATGCGCAATATTGCGATTACTAACTACTTAGCAGTTTCAGAGTAGCTTCAGACTTACTCTGCCTGTGCGATCAGTTCAGTGCTTGTCGTTCCTGTTTGACGTCACAAACACACCCAGCGTTCGCCCAGGCACGCCCACCGTTTCTCCGGCCACTCCTGCGTTTTTTCCGGAAACGGTAGCGTTTTCAGCCACACGCCCCTGAAACGCCGTGTTTCCGCCCAGTAACACCCATTTCCTGTCAATCACATTACGATCGCCGGAGCGAAGAAAAAGCCGTGAGTAAAAATACTTTCTTCATAGTAAAGTTACTTGGCGCAGTCGCAGTGCGAACTTTGCGCATGCGTACTAAGCGGATTTTCACTGCGATGCGATGAAAAATACCGAGCGAACAACTCGGAATGAGGGCCTTTGTTTGTAAACATGCATTCTAGTGATGAGCGGATTCGGTTTTACTCGGTTCTCAAAACCGAATCTTATTGGCTATCCAAAACACGTGACATCAGTGAGCCAATAAGGATTTTCCCTTTAAACATGTTCCCAGGTGAATACATTTCAGGGTTTTCAACTCTGGTTACCATTGGATTTTTCACCATGGAGAACTTCTCCACCCCTGTGTGCACTGTACTGCAGCTATCCGTGTTTAAGTCTGCTGACAATTCACCTTTGCCTAAGGGCATAACAAATTCTTCATCCACATTGGGAACTCTGAGAGTGCATTCAATAGGACACTCATAATCTGAGTTACACTGATCTTCCCCCTTGCTAGAAAAGGTATACGGGACATCTCCTATTGTTACCTCCTTTTCATTAGTGGATAATTCCTGCACATTGTTAATTTCTTCCTTTATCAAAGAGGCTGTTCTGCTTGTGGTCTGTGTGACCATAGCAGACTCTGTGTGCTGTACATGGACAATGCTGTCCTGAGTCTCACCTACATCTACAATGTTCTCCCTTGTACTTTCTTTTATCTCCTCCTGAGAGGTCATGACAGTTTGCTTACAATCTGCCAGGCTTTTTGCTTCTGCCCCAATCTTTTTCTGTTTATTTTCCTGTTTAAGGGACTTAAATAATGAATGCATTTTTGCATTAATGGTCAGGCACGCCTTACGAAGACGCGAACCTGATTCTTCTTTACATTTCTGTTTGGCTTCTAAAGCCGCAGTTCTGCGCATTTTCCTTAATGCTACAGAAAACTTTTGCATTTTTAACAATGTAATCATTTACAATGCTAAATTTTTATATTCTTTGTTTTTAGTACCCACGGTATCCTCTCCTTAAGATTGACCGGTGTCTTAAGGTTAAACTCTAATACCTGGTACATATATTCATTTATTTGGAAATACTCATTTCCACTGTGCACATTTTCTATTCTAGGCCTTTAAATTCTTTATTCTCATTTGTAACCTATTCCACTGTGATCTTGTAATTTGCCAGCGAGCTTATAGCCCTTGGTGCTGCTTCCTAATAAATGTTATGTTAGTTAAAATAATGTATATTGCACTAACACATTTATCCTAGGTTATACAGAATACAAGATAACATTATACAATGGTAATACGTGTTCATAGATACATCCCCACCGTGATTCTGCAGATTTGGTAGCCAGCTTATAGCATTTGCTACTCCTCATAAATATTATAATCAGATACTCAGATACAGTAATAACAAGTCCAATTCGTGGTCGCCAATATTGATTTATGGAATCATATTATGAATATTAATATTTAATATATCATATATGGTATTTAATATATGGATATATTTTAATTAATATGTGTTAATCATATATATCTGCAAATATATTATGTCAGGCTTACAAAGTGGCTGATAAATATATGCAGTTCTTATACATATGACTTATGAAGTTAAGATTCCTTAAAGAGAGTTCAAGCTTGAATATTACCGCTCTTTTTATATGATTATTTATTTACAGGCAGATCAAATCGTACAGAATAAGATATACACAGTAGTGATATATATACTAATTATTTATCTAATGCTTCCTTAGTTATATAACATAAAACAACATGACATAAGTTTCACAAACAGTTTCAATTACTATCATAGTTTATACTTGCAAGTTACATGGTTGCCATCTCAAGGATCATGTCTCCTTCTCCTCCTGCTCCTTCTCTCCTTCTGACTGACTTCCTTCTCCTTCTTCCTTCTAACCCCTATCAGACCTACCTCTCTTTATCCTATATTTTACCAATTCAAACTATCATATTCTCATAGTTCTCAGTGCAAAATATAATTATAGGTGTGCCATTTACATTCCAGGGTGTCGTAAAACATGCTCTGCTCCAAATTGGATATTCTGCTCAAGCAGGTTTGGTGCCATAAAACGTGTCCTTTCCTTATACTGTACATCAAAGACCTTCCTTTGGTTATTTGAAGTGTAACAATATTTGTTTGCCTGAAGCATGTTTTATCAATGGATGTGATCTCTTTTTGTAGTAGCTAATGTAAGCTACTGTTTTATGACCCATGATCTGACCTACAACTGGACCATTGACCAGCTAGTTTTATAATTACTAGAGGTATTGCACATCTTGATTCTGATCTAAATGTACAACTGTGGATTCCAGTGTCCATTTGATTGTAAATGCTTTCTTTGTTATACTGTGACCTCTCTAGCCTTATTTATGGTTAGAGCAGAATAAACCTGTTCCCTACACTATGTTTTACCATCTTGCAGTAAAACACAAATATACAGTTAAATATATAAACACATATACAAACCTAATTTCTTAAAATCAGCTACACATTACCTCATACATTCAAAGTTATTTCATATCTATTCCTTACTATATATATCCAGTATACTGTTCACTATGGTTATATCGCCTATTTATAATGAATTATATTTTGATTCAGACAACATCTATTGGCCTAATATTAAACTAAGTGCAGACAATTACCCATATGGCAACAAGTTGGATCTCCTGGGCAAATGGTCCGGTTCACATCTTCAGATGCATCGGATGATACAGCTGTCGCCTCAGGCCAAGATTTCCCTTCTGTGATTGGTGCAGTCCTCCAATCTACTGGAGGGCCGGCGTTTCGGAATTCAGGATTGGACCATCCTCATGACAGATGCGAGTCTACGAGGATGGGGAGCTGTCACCCAAGGGGCACAGTTCCAGGGCAGGTGGTCAGCCCACGAAAGTCTTCTCCCAATCAACATTCTGGAACTTTGGGCGATCTACAATGCTCTGCTTCAGACCTCTCCTCTGCTCAAGGATCACGCAATCCAGGTGCAGTCGGACAACGTCACAGCAGTGGCGTACATCAATCGACAAAAAGCAGAGCCTGCATCCGAGAGGTGTCAAAGATACACCTCTGGGTGGAAAGAAATGCAAGAGTAATGTCAGCAATCTTCATTCCGGGTGTGGACAACTGGAAAGCGGACTTCCTGAGTCGTCACAATCTCCACCCGGGGAGTGGGGACTGCACCAGCAGGTCAACAACCGGTGGGGCTGCCCAAAAATGTACACGATGGCTTCTCGTCTCAACAAGAAAATTCCCTGGTATTGCTCACGAACCAGAGACCCTCAGGTGAGGGTAGTAGACGCACTGACGTCGCCTTGGCCTTACCGGCTGGTCTACTGTTTCCTCCAATTCCGCTGCTCCCAAGGGTACTCAAGCGCATCAGAAATCAGGGAGTCCAGGCAATTCTAATTGCCCTGGATTGGCCTCGGAGGGCGTGGTACGTGGATCTTCTGGACATGTCCGTCAAAGACCCTTGGCCACTACCACTACGAAGAGATTTTCAACAAGGACCGTTCGTCTGCCCGGACTTACGGCGTCTTTGTTTAACAGCATGGAGGTTGAGCGGAACATCCTAGCTCACAAGGGCCTTTCCAAAAAGGTTATTGCTACCATGGTTCAGGCCAGGAAACCTGTGACGTTAAAACACTATCATCATATCTGGAGAAGGACTGTCTCCTGGTGCGAGAAACGCATGTATCCACCTGCCGAGTTCCACTTGAGATGTTTCTTACGTTTCCTGCAGGCTGGTGTGGGTAAGGGCTTACGTCTGGGTTCCATTAAGGTCCAGATTTCTGCTCTCTCCATTTTCTTCCAGAATGAATTGGCACTGTTGCCAGAAGTTCAGACCTTCTTGCAAGGGGTACCCCACATATAACCTCCTTTGTGCCGCCTATGGTGCCCTGGGATTTGAATGTAGTGTTGGAATTTCTACAGTCCTCCTGGTTTGAACCTCTGATGACAGTAGAAGACAAGTACCTCACATGGAAGACGGTGATGTTACTGGCCCTGGCTTCTGCTCGACATGTCTCGGAATTGGGGGCTTTGTAGTGTAAATGTTCGTACTTGGTCTTTTACGAGGACAGAGCGGAGCTCCGGACTAGGCAGCAGTTCCTGACTAAGGTTGTCTCTGCGTTTCACTTGAATCAGCCTATTGTGATTCCGTCCAGTTCTGGCGCTTCTGCTCCTCCAGAGGCATTGGATGTTGTGCGAGCGTTGAAGATCTATGTCAAGAGAATGGCTTGGATCAGAAAGACGGATTCTTTGTTCATGCTCTATGATGCAGAGAAAAAGGGTTGTCCTACTTCAAAGCAGTCCATTGCTCGTTGGATTAGGCTTACTATTCAACAGGCCTATGTGTCGGCAGCCTTACCTGTTCCTAAGTTTCTGAAGGCCCACTCTACAAGATCAGTGGGTTCTTCCTGGGCGGCTGCCCATGGATTCTCGGCCTTCCAACTTTGCTAAGCTGCTACCTGGTCGGGGAAGAACACTTTTGTGAAGTTCTACAAGTTTGATACCCTGGCCAAAGAGGATACCCAGTTTGGGCATGCGGTGCTGCAGCAGTCTCCGCACGTTCCTCTCCGTTCTGGAAGCTTTGGGACGTCCCCATCGTACTACATTCCCCAATATCCCTTATGGATGCTAGAGAAAATAATAAGATTTTACTCACCGGTAAATCTATTTCTCGTAGTCCGTAGTGGATGCTGGGAACTCCGTAAGGACCATGGGGAATAGCGGCTCCGCAGGAGACTGGGCACAACTAAAATAAAGCTTTTAGACTACCTGGTGTGCACTGGCTCCTCCCACTATGACCCTCCTCCAAGCCTCAGTTAGGATACTGTGCCCGGAAGAGCTGACACAATAAGGAAGGATTTTGAATCCCGGGTAAGACTCATACCAGCCACACCAATCACACCGTATAACTTGTGATACTATACCCAGTTAACAGTATGAAATATAACTGAGCCTCTCAAGAGATGGCTCAACAATAACCCTTAGTTAGGCAATAACTACATACAAGTATTGCAGACAATCCGCACTTGGGATGGGCGCCCAGCATCCACTACGGACTACGAGAAATAGATTTACCGGTGAGTAAAATCTTATTTTCTCTGACGTCCTAGTGGATGCTGGGAACTCCGTAAGGACCATGGGGATTATACCAAAGCTCCCAAACGGGCGGGAGAGTGCGGATGACTCTGCAGCACCGAATGAGAGAACTCAAGGTCCTCCTCAGCCAGGGTATCAAATTTGTAGAATTTTGCAAACGTGTTTGCCCCTGACCAAGTTGCAGCTCGGCAAAGTTGTAAAGCCGAGACCCCTCGGACAGCCGCCCAAGATGAGCCCACTTTCCTCGTGGAATGGGCTTTTACTGATTTAGGATGCGGCAATCCAGCCGCAGAATGCTCCAGCTGAATTGTGCTACAAATTCAGCGAGCAATAGCCTGCTTAGAAGCAGGAGCACCTATTTTGTTGGGTGCCTACAGGATAAAAAGCGAGTCAGTTTTCCTGACTCCAGCCGTCCTGGAAATATAAATTTTTAAGGCCCTGACTACGTCCAGTAACTTGGAATCTTCCAAGTCCCTAGTAGCCGCAGGCACTACAATAGGTTGGTTCAAGTGAAAAGCTGATACCACCTTAGGGAGAAACTGGGGACGAGTCCTCAATTCTGCCCTATCCATATGGAAAATCAGATAAGGGCTTTTACATGACAAAGCCGCCAATTCTGACACACGCCTGGCCGAAGCCAAGGCCAATAACATGACCACTTTCCACGTGAGATATTTCAAATCCACAATTTTAAGTGGCTCAAACCAATGTGATTTTAGGAAACTCAACACCACGTTGAGATCCCAAGGTGCCACAGGAGGCACAAAAGGGGGCTGAATATGTAGCACTCCCTTTACAAATGTCTGAACTCCAGGCAGTGAAGCCAGTTCTTTCTGGAAGAAAATCGACAGAGCCGAAATCTGGACCTTAATGGAACCCAAGTTTAGGCCCATAGTCACTCCTGACTGTAGGAAGTGCAGAAAACGACCCAGCTGAAATTCCTCTGTTGGGGCCTTCCTGGCCTCACACCACGCAACATATTTTCGCCAAATACGGTGATAATGGTTTGCGGTTACTTCTTTCCTGGCTTTTATCAGCGTAGGAATGACTTCCTCCGGAATGCCCTTTTCCTTTAGGATCCGGAATTCAACCGCCATGCCGTCAAACGCAGCCGCGGTAAGTCTTGGAACAGACAGGGCCCCTGCTGTAGCAGATCCTGTCTGAGCGGTAGAGGTCATGGGTCCTCAGATATCATTTCTTGAAGTTCTGGGTACCAAGCTCTTCTTGGCCCATCCTGAACCACGAGTATCGTTCTTACTCCTCGTTTTCTTATTATTCTCAGTACCTTTGGTATGAGAGGCAGAGGAGGGAATACATAACCCGACTGGTACACCCACGGTGTCACTAGAGCGTCCACAGCTATTGCCTGAGGGTCCCTTGACCTGGCGCAATATCTAGTTTTTTGTTTAGGCGGGACGCCATCATGTCCACCTGTGGCCTTTCCCAACGGTTTACCAACAGTTGGAAGACTTCTGGATGAAGTCCCCACTCTCCCGGGTGTAGGTCGTGTCTGCTGAGGAAGTCTGCTTCCCAGTTGTCCACTCCCGGAATGAACACTGCTGACAGTGCTAAGACGTGATTTTCCGCCCATCGGAGAATCCTTGTGGCTTCTGCCATCGCCATCCTGCTTCTTGTGCCGCCCTGTCGGTTTACATGGGCGACCGCCGTGATGTTATCTGATCGGATCAGTACCGGCTGGTTTTGAAGCAGAGGCCTTGCCAGACTTAGGGCATTGTAAATGGCCCTCAGTTCCAGAACATTTATGTGTAGGTAACGACTCCTGACTTGACCAAAGTCCTTGGAAATTTCTTCCCTGTGTGACTGCCCCCCAGCCTCGAAGGCTGGCATCCGTGGTTACCAGGACCCAGTCCTGTATGCCGAATCTGCGGCCCTCTTGAAGATGAGCACTCTGCAGCCACCACAGTAGAGATACCCTGGTCCTTGGAGACAGGGCTATCAGCCGATGCATCTGAAGATGCGATCCCGACCACTTGTCCAAGAGGTCCCACTGAAAGGTTCTTGCATGGAACCTGCCGAATGGAATTCTGCTTCGTAAGAAGCTATCATTTTTCCCAGGACTCGTGTGCAGTGATGCACCAATACCTGTTTTGGTTTCAGGAGGTCTCTAACTAGAGATGACAGCTCCTTGGCTTTCTCCTGCGGGAGAAATACTTTTCTCTGACGTCCTAGTGGATGCTGGGAACTCCGAAAGGACCATGGGGATTAGCGGCTCCGCAGGAGACTGGGCACAAAAGTAAAAGCTTTAGGACTACCTGGTGTGCACTGGCTCCTCCCCATATGACCCTCCTCCAAGCCTCAGTTAGATTTTTGTGCCCGGCCGAGAAGGGTGCACACTAGGGGCTCTCCTGAGCTTTCTTAGTGAAAGTTTTAGTTTTAGGTTTTTTATTTTCAGTGAGACCTGCTGGCAACAGGCTCACTGCATCGAGGGACTAAGGGGAGAAGAAGCGAACTCACCTGCGTGCAGGGTGGATTGGGCTTCTTAGGCTACTGGACACCATTAGCTCCAGAGGGACCGAACACAGGCCCAGCCTCGGAGCTCGGTCCCAGAGCCGCGCCGCCGGCCCCCTTACAGAGCCAGAAACAAGAAGAGGTCCGGAAAAATCGGCGGCAGAAGACATCAGTCTTCAACAAGGTAGCGCACAGCACTGCAGCTGTGCGCCATTGTTACTCAGGCACACTTCACACTCCGGTCACTGAGGGTGCAGGGCGCTAGGGGGGGGCACCCTGAGCAGCAATGTAAAACACCTTGGCTGGCATAAATACACCACATATAACCCCCAGGGCTATATGGATGTATTTTAACCCCTGCCAGAACTTACAAAAAAGCGGGAGAAAAGGCCGCCGAGAAGGGGGCGGAGCCTATCTCCTCAGCACACAGGCGCCATTTTCCATCACAGCTCCGCTGGAAGGACGTCTCCCTGACTCTCCCCTGCAGTCCTGCACTACAGAAAAGGGTAAAAAAGAGAGGGGGGGCACTAATTTGGCGCAGTTTTGATACTAACAGCAGCTATAAAGGAAAAGCACATTTTATAGTGGTATTCCTGTTTATATATAGCGCTCTGGTGTGTGCTGGCATACTCTCCCTCTGTCTCCCCAAAGGGCTAGTGGGGTCCTGTCCTCTATCAGAGCATTCCCTGTGTGTGTGCGCGGTGTGTCGGTACGATTGTGTCGACATGTTTGAGGAGGAAAATGAGATGGAGGCGGAGCAATTGCCTATTATACAGTTGTCACCCCCTGGGGAGTCGACACCTGAGTGGATGAGCTTATGGAAGGAATTGCGTGACAGTGTCAGCTCGTTACGACAGACAGTTGACGACATGAGACAGCCAGCTACTCAGCTTGTGCCTGTCCAAGGGTCTCAAACGCCATCAGGGGCTTTAAAACGCCCGTTACCTCAAATGGCAGACACAGACACGGATACTGACTCCAGTGTCGACGATGATGAGACAAACGTGACTTCCACTAGGGCCACACGTTACATGATTGAAGCAATTAAAAATGTATTGCATATCTCTGATAATACAAGTACCACTAAAAAGGGTATTATGTTTGGTGAGAAAAAACTGCCTGTAGTTTTTCCTGTATCCGAGGAATTAAATGAAGTGTGTGATGAGGCGTGGGTTTCCCCCGATAAAAAACTGATAATTCCTAAAAGGTTATTGGCATCGTACCCTTTCCCGCCAGAGGATAGGGCACGTTGGGAAACACCCCCTAGGGTGGATAAAGCGCTCACACGTTTGTCAAAACAGGTAGCACTACCCTCTCCTGATACGGCCGCCCTAAAGGAACCTGCCGATAGAAAGCTGGAGAATATCCTAAAATGTATATACTCTCACACGGGTGTTATACTGCGACCAGCAATCGCCTCAGCCTGGATGTGCAGTGCGGGCCTGGCGTGGTCGGATTCCCTGACTGAAAATATTGATACCCTAGATAGGGACAGTATATTACTGACTATAGAGCATTTGAAGGATGCATTTCTATATATGCGTGATGCACAGAGGGATATTTGCCGACTGGCATCAAGAGTTAGCGCGCTGTCCATTTCTGCTAGAAGAGGTTTATGGACGCGGCAGTGGTCAGGTGATGCGGATTCTAAAAGGCACATGGAAGTATTGCCTTATAAGGGGGAGGAGTTATTTGGGGTAGGTCTATCAGACCTGGTAGCCACGGCAACTGCTGGAAAATCCACATTTTTACCCCAGGTAGCTTCTCAACCTAAGAAGACGCCGTATTATCAGGCGCAGTCCTTTCGGCCCCATAAGGGCAAGCGGGCAAAAGGCGCCTCATTTCTGCCCCGTGGCAGAGGGAGAGGAAAAAGGCTGCAACAAACAGCCAGTTCCCAGGAACAAAAGCCCTCTCCCGCCTCCGCAAAGTCCTCAGCATGACGCTAGGGCTTTACAAGCGGACTCTGGCACGGTGGGGGCCCGTCTCAAGAAGTTCAGTGCGCAGTGGGCCCACTCGCAAGTGGACCCCTGGATCCTTCAAGTGGTATCTCAGGGGTACAAATTGGAATTCGAGACGTCTCCCCCTCGCCGTTTTCTAAAGTCTGCTTTACCGACGTCTCCCTCAGACAGGGAGGCAGTAATGGAAGCCATTCACAAGCTGTATTCCCAGCAGGTGATAATCAAGGTACCCCTCCTACAACAGGGAAAGGGGTACTATTCCACACTATTTGTGGTACCGAAGCCGGACGGCTCGGTGAGACCAATTTTAAACCTAAAATCCTTGAACACTTACATACAAAGGTTCAAATTCAAGATGGAGTCACTCAGAGCAGTGATTGCAAACCTGGAAGACGGGGACTATATGGTGTCTCTGGACATCAAAGATGCTTACCTACATGTCCCAATTTGCCCTTCTCACCAAGGGTACCTCAGGTTTGTGGTACAGAACTGTCACTATCAGTTTCAGACGCTGCCGTTTGGATTGTCCACGGCACCCCGGGTCTTTACCAAGGTAATGGCCGAAATGATGATACTCCTTCGAAGGAAGGGAGTTTTAGTTATCCCTTACTTGGACGATCTCCTGATAAGGGCAAGATCCAGGGAACAGTTGGAAGTCGGGGTAGCACTATCTCAGATAGTGCTGCGCCAGCACGGTTGGATTCTCAATATTCCAAAATCTCAGCTGATCCCGACTACCCGACTCCTATTCCTAGGGATGATCCTGGACACAGTCCAGAAAAAGGTGTTTCTCCCGGAGGAGAAAGCCAGGGAGTTATCCGAACTAGTCAGAAATCTCCTAAAACCAGGCCAAGTCTCAGTGCATCAATGCACAAGGGTCCTGGGAAAGATGGTGGCTTCTTACGAAGCAATCCCATTCGGCAGATTCTACGCAAGAACCTTCCAGTGGGATCTGCTAGACAAATGGTCCGGGTCGCATCTTCAGATGCATCAGCGGATAATCTTGTCACCAAGGACAAGGGTGTCTCTCCTGTGGTGGTTGCAGAGTGCTCATCTTCTAGAGGGCCGCAGATTCGGCATTCAGGACTGGGTCCTGGTGACCACGGATGCCAGCCTGAGAGGCTGGGGAGCAGTCACACAGGGACGAAATTTCCAGGGCTTGTGGTCAAGCCTGGAGACATCACTTCACATAAATATCTTGGAGCTAAGGGCCATCTACAATGCTCTAAGCCTAGCAAGACCTCTGCTTCAAGGTCAGCCGGTGCTGATCCAGTCAGACAACATCACGGCAGTCGCCCACGTAAACAGACAGGGCGGCACAAGAAGCAGGAGGGCAATGACAGAAGTTGCAAGGATTCTTCGCTGGGCGGAAAATCATGTGATAGCACTGTCAGCAGTATTCATTCCGGGAGTGGACAACTGGGAAGCAGACTTCCTCAGCAGACACGACCTCCATCCGGGGGAGTGGGGACTTCACCCAGAAGTCTTCCACATGATTGTGAACCGTTGGGAAAAACCAAAGGTGGACATGATGGCGTCCCGCCTCAACAAAAAACTGGACAGGTATTGCGCCAGGTCAAGGGACCCTCAGGCAATAGCTGTGGATGCTCTGGTAACACCGTGGGTGTACCAGTCAGTGTATGTGTTCCCTCCTCTGCCTCTCATACCCAAGGTACTGAGGATCATAAGAAGGAGAGGAGTAAGGACTATACTCGTGGCTCCGGATTGGCCAAGAAGGACTTGGTACCCGGAATTTCAAGAGATGCTCACAGAGGACCCGTGGCCTCTACCTCTAAGAAAGGACCTGCTTCAGCAGGGACCCTGTCTGTTCCAAGACTTACCGCGGCTGCGTTTGACGGCATGGCGGTTGAACGCCGGATCCTGAAGGAAAAAGGCATTCCGGATGAAGTTATCCCTACCCTGATCAAAGCCAGGAAGGATGTAACCGTGCAGCATTATCACCGTATTTGGCGTAAATATGTTGCGTGGTGCGAGGCCAGGAAGGCCCCTACAGAGGAATTTCAACTGGGTCGTTTCCTACATTTCCTGCAAACAGGACTGTCTATGGGCCTAAAATTAGGGTCCATTAAGGTTCAAATTTCAGCCCTGTCGATTTTCTTCCAGAAAGAACTGGCTTCAGTTCCTGAAGTTCAGACGTTTGTCAAGGGGGTACTGCATATACAGCCTCCTTTTGTGCCTCCAGTGGCACCTTGGGATCTCAATGTAGTTTTGGGGTTCCTAAAATCACATTGGTTTGAACCACTCTCCACTGTGGACTTAAAATATCTCACTTGGAAAGTGGTAATGTTGTTAGCCCTGGCTTCAGCCAGGCGTGTCTCAGAATTGGCGGCTTTATCCTATAAAAGCCCTTACCTAATTTTTCATACGGACAGGGCAGAATTGAGGACTCGTCCTCAATTTCTCCCTAAGGTGGTTTCAGCATTTCACTTGAACCAGCCTATTGTGGTGCCTGCGGCTACTAGGGACTTGGAGGACTCCAAGTTGCTGGACGTAGTCAGGGCCCTGAAAATATATGTTTCCAGGACGGCTGGAGTCAGGAAATCTGACTCGCTGTTTATCCTGTATGCACCCAACAAGCTGGGTGCTCCTGCTTCTAAGCAGACTATTGCTCGTTGGATTTGTAGTACAATTCAGCTTGCACATTCTGTGGCAGGCCTGCCACAGCCAAAATCTGTAAAAGCCCATTCCACAAGGAAGGTGGGCTCATCTTGGGCGGCTGCCCGAGGGGTCTCGGCTTTACAACTTTGCCGAGCAGCTACTTGGTCAGGGGCAAACACGTTTGCTAAATTCTACAAATTTGATACCCTGGCTGAGGAGGACCTGGAGTTCTCTCATTCGGTGCTGCAGAGTCATCCGCACTCTCCCGCCCGTTTAGGAGCTTTGGTATAATCCCCATGGTCCTTACGGAGTTCCCAGCATCCACTAGGACGTCAGAGAAAATAAGAATTTACTTACCGATAATTCTATTTCTCATAGTCCGTAGTGGATGCTGGGCGCCCATCCCAAGTGCGGATTGTCTGCAATGCTTGTACATAGTTATTGTTACAAAAATCGGGTTGTTATTGTTGTGAGCCATCTTTCAGAGGCTCCTCTGTTATCATGCTGTTAACTGGGTTCAGATCTCAGGTTGTACGGTGTGATTGGTGTGGCTGGTATGAGTCTTACCCGGGATTCAAAATCCTTCCTTATTGTGTACGCTCGTCCGGGCACAGTATCCTAACTGAGGCTTGGAGGAGGGTCATAGGGGGAGGAGCCAGTGCACACCAGGTAGTCCTAAAGCTTTTACTTTTGTGCCCAGTCTCCTGCGGAGCCACTAATCCCCATGGTCCTTACGGAGTTCCCAGCATCCACTACGGACTATGAGAAATAGAATTATCGGTAAGTAAATTCTTATTTTTTCTGTTCTGTGTCCAGAACCATCCCCAGGAACAGTAGGCGTGTGGTAGGAACCAGCTGTGACTTTGGAATGTATAGAATCCATCCGTGCTGTTGTAGCACTTCCCGAGATAGTGCTACTCCGACCAACAACTGCTCCTTGGACCTCGCCTTTATAAGGAGATCGTCCAAGTACGGGATAATTAAAACTCCCTTTTTTCGAAGGAGTATCATCATTTCTGCCATTAACTTGGTAAAGACCCTCGGTGCCGTGGACAGTCCAAACGGCAGTGTTTGGAATTGGTAATGGCAATCCTGTACCACAAATCTGAGGTACTCCTGGTGAGGATGGTAAATGGGGACATGTAGGTAAGCATCCTTGATGTCCAAGGATACCATGTAATCCCCCTCCTCCAGGCTTGCAATAACCGCCCTGAGCGATTCCATCTTGAACTTGAATTTTTTTATGTATGTGTTCAAGGATTTCAAATTTAACATGGGTCTCACCGAACCGTCCGGTTTCGGTACCACAAACAGTGTGGAATAGTAACCCCGTCCTTGTTGAAGTAGGGGCACCTTGACTATCACCTGCTGGGAATACAGCTTGTGAATTGCCTCTAGCACAGCCTCCCTGCCTGAGGGAGTTGTCGGCAAGGCAGATTTGAGGAAACGGCGGGGGGGAGACGCCTCGAATTCCAGCTTGTACCCCTGAGATATTACTTGAAGGATCCAGGGATCCACCTGTGAGCGAGCCCACTGATCGCTGAAATTTTTGAGGCAGCCCCCCACCGTAACTGGCTACGCCTGTGGAGCCCCCGCGTCATGCGGTGGACTCAGAGGAAGCGGGGGAAGAATTTTGATTCTGGGAACTGGCTGACTGGTGCAGCTTTTTCCCTCTTCCCTCGTCTCTGTGCAGAAAAGAAGCGCCTTTGACCCGCTTGCTTTTCTGAAGCCGAAAGGACTGTACCTGATAATACAGTGCTTTCTTAGGCTGTGAAGAAACCTGAGGTAAAAATTTTTCTTCCCAGCTGTTGCTGTGGATACGAGGTCCCAGAGACCATCCCCAAACAATTCCTTACCCTTATAAGGCTCTATGTGCCTTTTAAAGTCAGCATCACCTGTCCAGTGTCGGGTCTCTAATACCCTCCTGACAGAATGGACATTGCATTAATTCTGGATGCCAGCCGGCAAAATATCCCTCTGTGCATCCCTCATATACAAGACGACGTCTTTAATATGTTCGCAAAATAGTATCCCTGTTTGACAGGGTCACAGACCACGCTGCAGCAGCACTATCTGCAGGTCTCAGTCTAGTACTTGAGTGTGTAAATACAGACTTCAGGATAGCCTCCTGCTTTTTATCAGCAGGTACCTTCAAAGTGGCCGTATCCTAAGACGGCAGTGCCACCTTTTTTGACAAACGTGTGAGCGCCTTATCCACCCTAGGGGATATCTCCCAGCGTAACTTATCCTCTGGTGGGAAAGGGTACGCCATCAGTAACTTTTTAGAAATTACCAGTTTCTTATCGGGGGAACCCACGCTTTTTCACACTTCATTCACTCATTTGATGGGGGAACAAAACACTGCCTGCTTTTTCTCCCCACACATAAAACCCTTTTTTAGTGGTACTTGGGTTAATGTCAGAAATGTGTAACACATTTTTTATTGCCGGGATCATGTAACGGATGTTCCTAGTGGATTGTGTATATGTCTCAACCTCGTCGACACTGGAGTCAGACTCCGTGTCGACATCTGTGTCTGCCATCTGAGGGAGCGGGCGTTTTTAAGCCCCTGATGGCCTTTGAGACGCCTGGGCAGGCGCGGCTGAGAAGCCGGCTGTCCCACAGCTGTTACGTCATCCAGCCTTTTATGTAAGGAGTTGACACTGTCGGTTTATACCTTCCACCTATCCATCCACTCTGGTGTCGGCCCCCCAGGGGGCGACATCACATTTATCGGCATCTGCTCTGCCACCACATAAGCATACCCTCCAACTGTACCTTTTTAATAGGTACAGTACCTTTTTTTCATGGTCTGTACCGATTTTTGCCTCTCCAAACTTCCATTGAAAGTATAGGAAAAGGGACGTGGCCACGCCCCCTTTACACGCGGCCACGCCCCTTTTTCGGATTTGTACCGATTTTTCTGTGTAAAATGTTGGAGGGTATGCATAAGCCTCCTCATCAAACGTGTCGACACAGCCGTACCTACACCCGCACACACACGGAATGCTCTGACTGAGGACAGGACCCCACACAGCCCTTTGGGGAGACAGAGAGAGAGTATGCCAGCACACACCAGAGCGCTATATAATTTAGGGATTAACACTATATTGAGTGAATTTTTCCCAATAGCTGCTTGTATATACAATATTGCGCCTAAATTTAGTGCCCCCCCCCCTCTCTTTTTAACCCTTTGAGCCTGCAAACTGCAGGGGAGAGCCTGGGGAGCTGTCTTCCAGCTGCACTGTGAAGAGAAAATGGCGCCAGTGTGCTGAGGGAGATAGCTCCGCCCCTTTTTCGCGGACTTTTCTCCCGCTTTTTTATGGATTCTGGCAGGGGTATTTATCACATATATAGCCTCTGGGACTATATATTGTGATATATTTGCCAGCCAAGGTGTTTTTATTGCTGCTCAGGGCGCCCCCCCCCCCAGCGCCCTGCACCCTCAGTGACCGGAGTGTGAAGTGTGTATGAGGAGCAATGGCGCACAGCTGCAGTGCTGTGCGCTACCTTGGTGAAGACTGATGTCTTCTGCCGCCGATTTTCCGGACCTCTTCTTGCTTCTGGCTCTGTAAGGGGGACGGCGGCGCGGCTCCGGGAACGAACACCAAGGCCAGTTCCATGCGGTCGATCCCTCTGGAACTAATGGTGTCCAGTAGCCTAAGAAGCCCAAGCTAGCTGCAAGCAGGTAGGTTCGCTTCTTCTCCCCTTAGTCCCTCGATGCAGTGAGCCTGTTGCCAGCAGGTCTCACTGTAAAATAAAAAACCTAAAATAAACTTTCTTTCTAGGAGCTCAGGAGAGCCCCTAGTGTGCATCCAGCTCGGCCGGGCACAGAAATCTAACTGAGGCTTGGAGGAGGGTCATAGAGGGAGGAGCCAGTGCACACCAGGTAGTCTAAAAGCTTTCTTTTAGTTGTGCCCAGTCTCCTGCAGAGCCGCTATTCCCCATGGTCCTTACTGTCAAAGTCAGAAAAATATCACACTACACACTGCCATATTTGCACCTCATGCGAGTGCCTGTTGCACGTTCATAAGCCCTGCCGTGCGTGCGCATACTCGCCGTTGCGGGCACCCGCAGGCGCGCGGTGTGCGCATTTACGGTAAAGTTTATGTGCGTCTAGCGGGCGACTCGTTCATAACATATTTTAGCTGTATAATGTATTTTGTAGATCATGGTCCCTTTGATAGATTCTGAAAGTTTAGTTAATGTAAGAAGTTTATGTCCATTTACTATTATTTGCACTTACTTATCCATGCGGCGGGAAACCTAGTTTCCCACCCATCTGAGCAGTTGGAAGTAGACTCAGCCCACCTGTATGAATCAACCTATGACCTTTTGTATTAGTGCGAAGACGAATTCCTGTGTCCAATGAACAATGAGATTGTAGGGACCATTGAATTGTATTGTGTGTGGGGCATAAATAGACAAGCCGATCACATCCAGCTCACTCTTCAACGGTTCTCATTGCTGATAATCGGGAGCTGGATGTCCAGAGGCGCATGCGATCGTTCCCCTTTGTGCGTAAGTTTTTCTCCGCAATCATATTGTCTTTTCTTATTGTTCTGAGCCATCTCTCTCTCTCTTCTCTTTCTCTCTCGTTTCTCTTATATAGTTATTGTACTGATATTGTATTTCATGTTTAGTTATCTGGTTAGGTAGTCTATGTTATATTGGTAGTGTATGACTTGTATTGTATCATTCTTTTGAACGTTCATTCATTTCCTTAAAAGGCGTTGGACCCTTAGACCGGTATTGTGTGTTCATTATATTGCAGTGGGTAATAGGAGCGTCTCTATCGCTCAAACAGCTTTAGTGTGAACCCGCTTACATTGTGTTGCATCTACACCCCACCATTACACCAAGGTTTACTGCATAATACACTGTTTTATGGTATAGTTATAAAGGTTTAACATTGTGAGCGTTAGCGCCGCTGGTGATCTCCTCGTGGTCCCGAGCGTTCGCTACGCTATAGCGAACCATTACATTAGTCGGCAGCCAATAGCGTGCCTGTCTGTGATCTCTTGGCCGTGAGCGAACGTAACGCGTGAGCGTCTCGACTACGGCTAAGCGATTGTTACGCAACGTGCGTACCCTTACGGTACTCCAGACGTCAATAGCGTACAGTGTTCTTAGGCCTCTTAAAGGGTTTTAAGTAAGATAAATATTTAGCTTTATCAATTGGCGGCTCGTCCGTCCTTCACATATCTCTGCTAGGTAATTTCAGCAGACATTATCCATCAGCAAAGGGCGGGAGATCATATTCCTCGTAGTGCTGTCTGGATAAGCGTCTGCTTCACTTAGTAAAGGGTGCTGAGGGAATCCGGAACCGGAGGTAAGAACAACACGCTAGTGTCTTTTAAAACTGTTTATTTCTGTCTTGCGTACGCACGCACGCACATATCTGCATTTCTTTTCATTCGTGTATTTTCATATATCACTCTCCTGTTTGCCATTCTATAATTGATAAACGTGCTAAGAGAGATTTGCCGCTATTTCATAGTTAAAGTGTAAAAGTAATACATTAAGGGATAAATTGCAAAGCACGCACGCAGCTCTACCTAAAGATACAAGGAGAGATTGGTGTGGTGTTCGGTAGATGATCGAGGATCATCTACATTGATAAACGTGTAAAATTGTGTTACGGTGGATATTTGCTTTGCGTACACGTGTCTCTAACAAAGGGTGAGACTCGCGTACGCAACTCAAAGGCCGACGCACGCAGCGTGTATTACGCAACGTAGCATCCGGGTACGCCCACGTAACTCAAATCACACGCTAGTATTATTGTAACAGGCGAAAAGCTGGCAACGCGATAAATAGCGCAAGTCTATTTTAGTGTCCGAAATTTAGACTAACAGATCCTTCTCCAAATTTACAACACATCTGGTCTAAAGGAAAGAAAATTTCTGCGCAGAAATAGAAATAGAAACAAAAGTGTACATGTGGTGAGTGAGTGTTTGTATATATAAGTTTATACAATTTTTGAGGTTGAACCACAAGAAGTCGAGTTCTCGCAGGGTACATACATGTAAGTGACGTGCATGGTGGCAAGGGAGGCATCCTTTGTTAAACATAAAATCTGAGCATTAGAGTATAGCAGACCAGGAGGTCTATTGTAGCACAGACCAGGAGGTCCGGAATTGACCAGGAGGTCCAGGTACAGCAGACAAGGAAGTCCGCTATAAATAGAGAAAAGAGCACAACCCAGGGGGTTGGTGCAGAACCCATATAGGCCAATAAAGCTCATGCTGAAGGAATTCGCAGCCGCAATTTTCGATTCCACTGGTCACTCCGCACATAAGATTAGTTGCTTATGTGCTGAACGATTGTACCGCACGTAATTGTGTGCATTAGTTAATCTGACCAGTACCATTTGTGTACGAAACGGGTCACAAACACTATTTGTACATTCTGACGTGATTTGTGTAATTTTTTCTTTTCTAAAGGGAAGTTCGCTGGTCACTCAGGAATTATCCAACAGCCAACAGTTACTGGAAAGGGTCAATGCTCTGCGAAACACACTCACATGTTCCAGTAAACGAAGGTTCATAGGGGCCCTGGGTCGAGTACGCCAGCACTAGGGCAGTGTGTAGGTCGTATTGGTCGGCGTGGGCGAGTGAGTGGGGTACTCGGTAAACCGCCACCATCAGCCTATCTTGAACATTTTGGTTTTGTAAGGGTTCGCTGAAGACCCTGATTGAAGGTCAGAGGTGGTGAAAGCAACACCTACAGGTATGGGGGCCAATTGTTCAGGTAGGGGGCGATCAACCTCGGTTCGGGTTGATTCAGTAAACCGACCAGTCGGGTCGGCAAGGTACGTAATGTGTGAAAAATACGGTTCACACACAGAGGTTTTATGTGATGAATGGGAGAGAATGACTGTACATGACGGGGAGAAATTCCCAAGAGTAGATAGCTTTAGCCCAGAAGTGTTACAAAATCTAAGGAGGAGGATATGTCTCATTAAATCAACAAAGAGACGAATCAAACATTATGATTATTTGCAGTTGTGGCAACAGGAGGGTGAAATACAGAGAGGATTGGCTCAGGCGGCGGGATCTAATCCTATCAAGAAACTGATAGCCACGGCCCCGCCGCCACCATACATATCAGGAGAGAAATTGGTTGCGGAGAATGACGCATTAGGGTGTAACAAACAAACACTTAGCAACTGTGTAAATGTTAATAAGTTAACCAATGCAAGTATTAACCCGTGCAAGTTGTACCCTGTTTTGAACTTTCCCCAGGAGTGTGATCAAGAGGACGAATCGGCAACAATATCGGCTCTCTCTCTAGCAGCCACCATATCAGAAACTACAGTAGGCACGGCCCAACCCTTAAGATTAGTAACAAAGGCCCCTAGCGGAGGGACAGGTGAGGTCGTATCTACGGGTAAGTACGGCACCATACACTATGCTGAAACCATTTCACCACAGGCTGTAGAATCTACACAGAATGATGTTGCTAGACTTAATCCTGTTAGGGTGATAGCTGTTCCAAATGGGAAAACAGACACCACAGGAGTCACTCCCATTAGGAACATTGCCATGTATAGCCCATTTTCCCGAATGGAATTAAGAACCTTAGTGTCTGAATTCCCTGACCCTAGGAAAGACTTAGTTGCTAGCCAGAAATACATCAGAGACCTAGGGAACACTTTAGAGCCCAATAACAAAGACTGGCAGGTATTGCTGAGGGCTTGTTTACCCTCCAATGTCGACTCGGCTCAATTTTTAGCTGACTGTGGATTGGATCAGGATGTACCTCTTACAGATGTGTACAACAAAGACAATGTAAAAAGGATAAGTTTACAGTTAAAGGAGTATTTTCCAGCTGTAGTTAAATGGAACAAGATATTCTCCATTAAACAAAAGGAGTCAGAAACAGCTGCAGAGTATTTTCACAGGGCATTACTAGATATGGCTAAATACACAGGCATAGAGGACATTAAAACAAACATAAACCATCGAGAAGTAGCAGTATCTGTACTAATGGATGGTTTAAAAGAGGCATTAAAGACAAGGGTACAGACCACGCAACCATGTTGGCGAGGTCTGTCGGTGGCTACTTTGAGAGAGGCAGCTGTGGATCACGATCGGAATATCACCAGACACAGGGAGTCACAAAGTGATAAGTTAATGGCCGTAAGTATACAGGCCCTGACCACAAGGCAGCCTTTGTATAGATCACCAAACCCTGTGGGTAAGTCAAATGTGGTAACCTGTTATTACTGTCATAGAGAGGGACACTTTGCACGAGACTGTAAATCGAGAAACATACTAAAGTCTTATCAACCCCCTAGACAACGACACGACACACGACACTGGGAGCAGGGTCCGCAGAAACGGAGTTATGAGCCACATGCAGGGGAAACAAAAAGATACCCCCCGAACAGAGACTGGCAAGCCTCTGGTAGTTCCCATTTAACCCCTTCACAAGTAGTTGCTGCCAGCGGGATTCAGGGAGGTCACCATACCCAATAGGGGTGTGGCCATACCTGTAATCTGCAGCCAGTAAAATTGATTGCAAGTCTTGGTAGTGAACCCGAAATTGCAATTAATGTAGCTGGTAAATCATTAAACTTTCTTGTAGATACGGGGGCGGCCAAATCAGTGATAAATTCGACAGTAGGCATGAGAACCACTGGTAAGAAAGTTCCAGCCATAGGGGTAACGGGAGTAGTCCATCATTACCCTGTTAGCAAACCAGCCGAGATTACAGTAGGGCCTTTACATACCAAGCATTCCTTTTTGCTGGCTGCATCGGCACCGACTAATCTCCTGGGAAGAGACTTATTGTGTAAAATGGGGTGCGTCATTTATTGTACTCCTGAAGGTGTATTCTTGGATATACCTGAGAATCACGCTCAGGAAGTGCGAGACATGTTAGACTCCCCATCAAAATTAATGTCACATACCATTATGACAAATAGGACTCCATCCCAAGTAGAAGAAATGACATCCCAGATACCAGAGTCACTTTGGACTAAAGATGGACAGGACACTGGATTAATGGCAAACGTAGCTCCGGTAGTTGTACAAGTAAAAGATGGTAGGATAGCTCCAAAAATCCCACAGTACCCTCTGAAGCCAGAGGTGGAGTTAGGAGTATACCCAGTAATAGAGCGCTTGCTACAACAGGGCATTCTGGTAAGAACATCCAGCACTGCCAATAGTCCCATCTTCCCTGTGAAAAAGAGTGGGGGGAGGGGTTACAGGCTAGTGCAGGATCTAAGGGGGATTAACAAAATAGTCGAGTCAGTTCCCCGTAGTGCCAAATCCAGCTGTCATCCTTATGCAAATCCCTCCCACTGCGAAATTTTTCACTGTTATTGACCTCTGCTCTGCTTTCTTCTCGGTACCTCTGCACCCTGACAGCCAATATTTGTTTGCATTTACATACAGAGGAGTCCAATACACATGGACTCGATTACCACAAGGTTTCATAGATAGTCCAAGTATATTTTCTCAGGCTTTGCATGATTGTTTACAGTCTTTCCAACCAGAGAGTGGATCAATATTGATACAGTACGTGGATGATTTACTACTGTGTTCAGATTCATTGGAAGCATCCCTGAAGGATACGAAACAGCTCCTGTTTCATCTTTCAGACACAGGACACAAGGTTTCCAAAGACAAGTTACAATTATGCCAAACTAAAGTAAAATATTTGGGACACTGTCTAACACAAGGACTGAGACACCTGACCGTTGATAGAATTCAAGCAATTAGAGACATGACTCTGCCACAAACCCAGCAACAGATCAGAACGTTTTTAGGAATGTGTGGGTATTGCCGTAACTGGATCCCAGGGTTTTCCATTCTAGCGTTACCTTTGCAGGAGATGGTCTCCTCAAACAAACCGGATCGGATTTCGCATACAGACGAGTCCGAGATGGCATTTGAGAGACTTAAACAGTGCCTAACGCAGGCGCCAGCATTAGGTATGCCAGACTATGGGAAACCCTTTGAGCTGTACGGAACAGAAAGTGCTGGTTGCGCGGCAGGCGTCCTAACCCAAAAGCACGGTGATGCCAGCAGGCCAGTAGCATACTACAGCGCTCAGCTAGATACGGTAGCGCGATCCCTCCCCACATGCTTGCGAAGCGTTGCTGCGATAGCATTGCTAGTAACGAAAAGCGAAGATGTAGTGCTAGGACACAACCTCACAATTCATACACCACATGCAGTGTCAGCCTTGCTAAATTCTGCCCAAACCAGGCACGTCTCATCAGCGCGGTTTACAAGATGGGAATTGGCACTAATGGCCCCCGTAAACATCACCATAAGGAGATGCAGCGCATTAAATCCTGCAACATATCTCCCAGGTGTGCCTGGACAGGCACAAAGGGTGGAGGATGAGAGTGGTGGGGAAGGAGGATTTAATACAAAGGAGGACACACATGATTGTATGGAATATTTGACCCAAAATTTTACCGCAAGGCCTGACATCAGTGACAACCCACTGGAAGATGTAGATCTGACCTTCTACACGGATGGTAGTTGTCACAGACAGTTGGACTCGGGAGACTTGTGTACTGGATACGCAGTCGTAGATGACCAAGGCACCATAGAAGCAGAACCGCTAGGCCCACCTCACTCAGCCCAGGTTGCTGAACTGGTCGCCCTAACCAGAGCATGTGAATTGGCTAAGGGCAAATCAGCCAATATCTACACCGACTCTAGATACGCTTTCGGGGTAGTCCATGATTTCGGAGCCCTATGGCGCCTCAGAAATTTCATGACGGCAGCTGGTACACCGGTAGCGCATGCAGCTCACATCAAAAGGCTTCTAACAGCGATACAGGAACCCGACAGAGTGGCTGTTATCAAGTGTAAAGCACACACATATAGCCAGGACCCAGTATCACTTGGTAACAGCCGAGCAGACGAAGCTGCTAAGTTAGCAGCCGGTACCCCCAGACAGACAGACACCACACAATTGATGGTATTCAATACCGTCAACACACAGAAGTTGTGTGAGATGCAAAATTTGTGTTCCACACAGGAAAAGGCAGTCTGGAAGGCAAAGGGATATGGCCAGGAGTCCTCAGGACTCTGGACGGATGGACAAGGTAAACCAGTGGCCCCCAGAGCATATCTTCCATGTTTAGCTGAGGCAGCACACGGGCTGACTCATCTGGGCAAGGAAGGAATGTGTAAGTTGGTAAGAGCATATTGGTGCGCCCCAGGATTTTCATCTCATGCAGGTAAGAGAGCAATGTCATGCCTTACCTGTTTGAGAAAGAATATCGGAAAGGCAATACCAACAGAACCATCTCATATCCCACCTACAGGCGGACCTTTTCAGGTAATACAGATTGACTTTATCCAATTACCCCCTTGTCGAAATTTGAAATATGTACTTGTTTGTATAGATGTATTCTCAAACTGGGTCGAAGCATCTCCTGCGGCCACAAATACCGCTATGTTTACTGCTAAGAAAATTGTGCAGGAATTTGTATGTAGATATGGTATCCCTAGAATAATCGAAAGTGATAGGGGTACCCATTTTACAGGTGATGTCTTTCAAGGAATGTGTAAGTTGATGGGAATTGATAGCAAGCTGCACACTCCATACCGTCCACAGGCGAGTGCGAAGGTGGAAAGAGTGAACAGCACTATTAAAAATAAACTGAGCAAAGTTATGGCAGAAACAGGATTGACATGGCCAGAAGCTTTACCCATTGTACTGTACAGCATCAGAACCACTCCCAGGTCCCCTCTTAATCTGTCTCCCTTTGAAATCTTGTTTGGTCGACAACCGCATGTTATGATTAACCCTCAGGATGATTTGAAGTGTAACAATGAAGTGACTGTAAAATACTTGATTAACATGAGTAGACAGCTAAGGAATCAAAATGATAATTTGAAGTTAGTGATTCCTGATTTACCAGATAGTAATTGTCATGACATTGAACCTGGGGATTATGTAATGATACGGAATTTTCTACGCTCAGGTTGCCTTATTGACAGATGGGAAGGACCATACCAAGTCTTATTGACTAGCACTACAGCATTGAAGGTTGCCGAGAGAGAGACTTGGGTTCATTCGTCCCATTGTAAGAAGGTTGCTGATCCAGAGAGGTCCCGTGATAAGGAACAGACGGTAGAGGAAGTTGTATCACTGGAGTGTCTGTTCCAGGAGGACTGAGGCGGCACCTGAGCTTTGAAAAATCATAAGATCAAAAGCAGTTGTCGATTCCCTGTTCCCTTTTATTGTTTTTCTCCACTTCCCATCCCCTCTCCCTCAAATTATTTTTCCCCCCTTCTCATTCTTCTCCGTTTCCTCCTATAAGATGGACTTGCCCCAAGAGACTGTGATCCGGATTTTCCTGTTGACCATGATGTTGACCAGAGCAGTCTGTTCCGGCGAGAGTACCATGGAGGTCGAGAGAGGTTCTGGAATGGGTTCTGATGACAAAGATGGAGGCGTAGTTTTCCAAGACCAACTTAACCAACAAGTAAAGGCGAGTATCAGAAAACGATCCGATAGCATTGACAATAGAAGGAATTGTGAAGGATTGTTAGCGGAAGAAAACTGTATCTGCAGGCTCTGTGACAATGTGGTTGAGGACGGGTGTATCAAGAAATGTCAGTCCAGTTTTAATATCCACATGGACCGGCATCCATTGAGTGACTATCACTCCTTAGTGGGTAATGTGTTAAATCAGACAGATTGTTGGGTATGCTCTCAAGTACCTCAAGGCCATAGTAAATCAGGACTAGTACCGTTTCCTTTAACGATAGGGGAGGTACTTGAGCTAAGTGGTGGGAGGCCGGTGGACAGGAGGTTTAATATCTCCAGTCCTCCTAGTTTGAAGCTCCACCAATACCATGTGGATAGATCCCTAATATGTTTTAACATTTCCAATCCCCGAAAGCCGGGAAATTGGGAAGTGTCATGGAGTAACCAAACCATGGCCTTTTCATATAGAGCAGATAGAATGCCGACAGATACAGAGCTTATACGCCACATAGCCAGTAGAGGAAAATCTTTCCGATATAGGTATACCCTAGGAAGTAGGATTACGAGAGTTGGAGAGGTATCACCAGGATACTGTGCACATATCGTACAAGCTGATACGTGTACTAGACAGATGGGAGAATTAGGGTTAGGAGATTTCACATGGAAGATGTGTAATATGGTTATGTCCTACTCCGTCCCATATGTTCTCCCCGATGATGCATATTTCATATGCGGGAGGAAGGCGTATAAGTGGCTTGCCCCAAACTCTGAAGGATTGTGTTATATTGGAAAGGTACTGCCTGAAGTAATGACTGTATCACATGCCAAAATGAAAGATATACACCGTGTTGCCCAAGCTCCTTATACTCACACTCATTACGAGCACGTAGTTAAACGGCACCTGATAGAAAGAACAGAGCATCCGGCCTCTGACATGATCCATGAATCCACCGGGATTCAGGTTCTACTCGCGTTAGACATCACTCGCATCGCCAGAGGAGTGTTGAATTATAAATACATATCCGCGCTCGCAAATTTGTTAGACAATATCACAGAAATGTATGATGACACGTTTAGGTATACTGGAAGAGAGCTTCAAGCTTATAAAACAGAACTGGTTCAGCATAGAATGGTTCTCAATTATCTCACGGCAGTGACAGGTGGATATTGTGTCACACTGGCAACGCAGTACGGCGTGAAATGCTGCACATATATAACGAATAGCACCGAGGACCCGGTCGAGGTCATAGACCAAAAGATGGACGATATTCTCCAATTAAAGTGGGAATTTCGCAGGAGACACAATCTCACCCTTGCTGCTGTGGGTAATGAGCTGACTGGTTGGGTGTCATGGTTGAACCCGCGAAATTGGTTCTCTGGTTTAGGAGAATGGGCTCAAGGAGTCATAATGGATGTAGGGAAGTTTCTCCTATGTATCTTAGGTGTTGTCATATCGATTGGCTTGATATTTAGATGCGGTCAGGCTTTAATGAAGTGCAAACGTAGTACCAGGGTAATGAGTCTAAGGAGTGAGGAAATTGTAATTCCAATGGATTTGATTTATGACCCAACGGTAGAAACAATGATGAGATGAAAATGCGATTATACGGTCCGTTTCTTTCACCTGTTTTTCCGTTTTCTCCAAGGTAAAAAGACCCACTTGGACGAGAAGTTTGACGAGCCTGTATACAGACAACTGATGGATTAAAGAAGAAGTTTTGACAACCTTATACACAGATATTTGATGAACTATGCCATAGACCCCCAGTTTCCCTAGAAATTTTAAAATTACGCTAGCCCAACACTTTTGTAAGTCTATGGACATTGACAAAGCTTTTTGCCCACACCTTTTTGGCAAAAGCCCAAAGAAGACTGCATTCAACAGACACCGAACAAGACTTCAACCGACAAATGTTCATTAACCTGACATAGAATACCACTGCATTTACCATAAGTGTTCTTTATCTTCATCTCTACAACCTTCAGGTAATGACACACATAGTCGATAGGGAATACAGGCACAGATATCAGCAATCACATATTCCCCCATTCATGTATCATCAACTAAAATGTGCTTCCCCATTTTGTTACAACCACAGCCGAAAAGAGCTCGGTAAAGTTTGACAGCCCATCCACAGACCCGTACCACGGGATAAGAAGGAATTCAAATGTATACTTCGCAATACCTCGAAGCTTGATCTAAAACACGTACGGCACGATGATACGTGACCCCCCCCCCCAAAACATGGATTCATACACACATGCTTCTGCTATCTCACTAGGTCATACCCTTTTCCTACCTTCTCCTCTCCACCCTTACCCAATCATGGAAATGTATTTACACTAGACATATATTTTTCTCGTTTTGAAATGTTTTAGGAAGTGGCAGTTATTGTTGACTGCCAAAGGGTGGACTGTCAAAGTCAGAAAAATATCACACTACACACTGCCATATTTGCACCTCATGCGAGTGCCTGTTGCACGTTCATAAGCCCTGCCGTGCGTGCGCATACTCGCCGTTGCGGGCACCCGCAGGCGCACGGTGTGCGCATTTACGGTAAAGTTTATGTGCGTCTAGCGGGCGACTCGTTCATAACATATTTTAGCTGTATAATGTATTTTGTAGATCATGGTCCCTTTGATAGATTCTGAAAGTTTAGTTAATGTAGCATGTTCATGGACAGAGAGATCCCTCTTTGTCTGATACAAAGGGTCAGACAGGGATTATACAGTGGTGTTTAGTATCCATCGGAAGAGTATTTAATTAGCAATATTCCGGTGTTAGTTTGGAGCGGATTAATCGCTCGTGCGAATAGTTATGGACATAAGAAGTTTATGTCCATTTACTATTATTTGCACTTACTTATCCATGCGGCGGGAAACCTAGTTTCCCACCCACCTGAGCAGTTGGAAGTAGACTCAGCCCACCTGTATGAATCAACCTATGACCTTTTGTATTAGTGCGAAGACGAATTCCTGTGTCCAATGAACAATGAGATTGTAGGGACCATTGAATTGTATTGTGTGTGGGGCATAAATAGACAAGCCGATCACATCCAGCTCACTCTTCAACGGTTCTCATTGCTGATAATCGGGAGCTGGATGTCCAGAGGCGCATGCGATCGTTCCCCTTTGTGCGTAAGTTTTTCTCCGCAATCATATTGTCTTTTCTTATTGTTCTGAGCCATATCTCTCTCTCTCTCTTCTCTTTCTCTCTCGTTTCTCTTATATAGTTATTGTACTGATATTGTATTTCATGTGTAGTTATCTGGTTAGGTAGTCTATGTTATATTGGTAGTGTATGACTTGTATTGTATCATTCTTTTGAACGTTCATTCATTTCCTTAAAAGGCGTTGGACCCTTAGACCGGTATTGTGTGTTCATTATATTGCAGTGGGTAATAGGAGCGTCTCTATCGCTCAAACAGCTTTAGTGTGAACCCGCTTACATTGTGTTGCATCTACACCCCACCATTACACCAAGGTTTACTGCATAATACACTGTTTTATGGTATAGTTATAAAGGTTTAACATTGTGAGCGTTAGCACCGCTGGTGATCTCCTCGTGGTCCCGAGCGTTCGCTACGCTATAGCGAACCATTACATTAGTCGGCAGCCAATAGCGTGCCTGTCTGTGATCTCTTGGCCGTGAGCGAACAAAACGCGTGAGCGTCTCGACTACGGCTAAGCGATTGTTACGCAACGTGCGTACCCTTATGGTACTCCAGACGTCAATAGCGTACAGTGTTCTTAGGCCTCTTAAAGGGTTTTAAGTAAGATAAATATTTAGCTTTATCAATTACGGAGTTCCCAGCATCCACTAGGACGTCAGAGAAAGGATTTTAATTACCTACCGGTAAATCCTTTTCTCGTAGTCCATAAGGGATATTGGGCACCCGCCTCATTGCGTGGACCTTTCTGCAGGTTCTTGTTATGTGATTAACTGTGCAGCTGATGCTGTTGTTGATACCGAACCATTGCTGGTTGTTATATGTGGCGGGAGTGGGCAGAACGGCAGCATTAAGCCGCCGTTTAGAGGGAGCGGTCCGGCCAACGCAGGCATGGCCGGACCATTGGGGTGGCGGGCTGCGGTGGCTGCGTGACATCTCACGCAGCCGCTGCGGCCAGCGGGAGCGACGAGCAACTCCCGGCCAGCTGCAGGAGCTGCGCTGGCCGGAAGTTACTCCTCAAATACAAAGGCATCGCCACTGTGTGATGCGTTTGTATATGTGCGGGGACGGGAGCCGGACTGACATGCGGGGCGGACTAGCCCTGTGCTGGGCGTCCCCCCGCATGTCAGGGAACATGATCGTAGCTGTGCTAAATTTAGCACAGCTATGATCAACTCGGAATGACCCCCCAAATCATGTCATTTTTACTTTAAAATAGGGATTTTCCCCAGTCTTATCGCTTGCACAGAGGTAGTGAATTGAAGTTAGCTGTAAACCTATGTAGAATTATTGCCATAAATTTATGCCCCATTTTTACAGCAAAAACAGGTTATAGCGGCTAATTGAATTCCCCCCTAAAGCTGTTACTGGTAAATTCCAGCCATGTAGTGTTTACTTCCAAGCTGCTGATTAATATTATGCTACTGTTAATAAGGAATTGTTGGCCACTAAAGTGGCATTAACCAAACAGAGACCCATTCTGGAAGTAGCAAGACAACATGTGGTGTCTATAAAGAACCTGCTATACCTTCAATCTGCTAATTGTGTAAATCCAAGCCAAGCCTGCTGGTGCCCACCTCAAAAGACTACCTTCCAACAAGGGGAAAAGACCCCCAAAAAAACCCAGATGTTCATTCACACTCTTTTGATTCACATTCTGAAGATCCTCCAGATAAATGTAAACCATTCCTGTCCCCGGAGTGCCTTGCATCGGTTACTTCAGTGACCAACTAGAAGATACTTGTGGGTAAAACTTTTGTTCTGTAGAGGTTGCACGCCAAGATCATATATTGGGGGCACGCTTCTCATTCTTCGGGGCACTTCAGGATTAGGAAGATAACAGAATTTATTCTACCAATATATTGGTGGCCAACGGGCCAACTGTAAAGATTCTGTATCAGCATATACAGGTTGAGTATCCCTTATCCAAAATGCTTGGGACCAGAGGTATTTTGGATATGGGATTTTTCCGTATTTTGGAATAATTGCATACCATAATGAGATATCATGGTGATGGGACCTAAATCTAAGCACAGAATGCATTTATGTTTCATATACACCCTATACACACAGCCTGAAGGTAATTTTAGACAATATTTTTTATAACTTTGTGCATTAAACAAAGTGTGTCTACATTCACACAATTCATTTATGTTTCATATACACCTTATACACACAGCCTGAAGGTCATTTAATACAATATTTTTAATAACTTTGTGTATTAAACAACGTTTGTGTACATTGAGCCATCAAAAAACAAAGGTTTCACTATCTCACTCTCACTCAAAAAAGTCCGTATTGCGGAATATTTGGATATGGGATACTCAACCTGTACTTCATGTGCACAGCACAAAGAAGCCAGACATTCCCCTGAGGGTACGTCACATGAAAGTTCCAGAGCATCCATGAACTTAATGGATTTTATAACATCTATCATTGCTTCTAAACTATTTAATGGATATATTTTCCAAGGCTGCTCACTTTGTACCCTTCAAAGGACTTTATTTGGGTCTCAAATTAGGTGCATGTTTTATATTGTATGGGCTTTCAATTGAGATAATATAAGACCTAGGCCAGTATTTACTAAAAATCCGAGTTTGCCCGATTTGTGTTTTTTTTTTCTAAGTCCCAATCCGGGAATTCACTAAGCACCAATCTCGGCAGTGTTTGGACTATTCGTAATGGTTTGAATGACAACGTTCACAAATACGAATGAATAGACCATCGGTCAAACGCGGCTGTTATTTCATAGAATACGGGCATTCACTATTCATTCGTATTTGGGTGTTAGTTTCTGAGTGCTCAAGTGCGGGTCTGTTTTTTTTCGATTCGTAAAAAAAAGCAGCAATAAAATAGACCTGCTTTTTCCAGTCGAGTTTGGATAACCATGCACGGATCAGTGAGATCTGTGCATGGCTATCTATGGGAAAGGGTCTGTTTAGTGTAAAAACGGGAAAAAAAATTGCGTGGGGTCCCCCCTCCTAAGCATAACCAGCCTCGGGCTCTTTGAGCCGGTCCTGGTTGAAAAAATATGGGGGAAAAAATGACAGGGGTTCCCCCATATTTAATCAACCAGCACCGGGCTCTGCGCCTTGTCCTGGTTCCAAAAATACGGGGGACAAAAAGTGTAGGGGTCCCCCATATTTCTGAAACCAGCACCGGGCTCCACTAGCTGGGGAGATAATGCCACAGCCGGGGGACACTTTGATATCGGTCCCTGCGGCCGTGCCATTAAAACCCCAACTAGTCACCCCTGGCCGGGGTACCCTGGAGGAGTGGGGACCCCTTCAATCAAGGGGTCCCCCCCTCCAGCCACCCAAGGGCCAGGGGTGAAGCCCGAGGCTGTCCCCCCCATCCAAGGGCGGCGGTTGGGGGGCTGATAGCCAAGTGTGAAATTGTGAATATTGTTTTTAGTAGCAGTACTACAAGTCCCAGCAAGCCTCCCCCACAAGCTGGTACTTGGAGAACCACAAGTACCAGCATGCGGTGGAAAACCGGGACCGCTGGTACCTGTAGTACTACTACTAAAAAAATACCCCAATAAAAACAGGACACACACACCGTGACAGTACAACTTTATTACATACATGCACACCAACATACACACATACTTACCTATGTTCCCACGAGGCTCGGTCCTCTTCTCCATGTAGAATCCTAGGGGTACCTGTGTAAAAAATTATACTCACAAAATCCAGTGAAGAATCCGGCCTTTGAATAATCCACGTACTTGGCAAAAAACAAAACGCAAACCCGACCACGCAAACCCGACCACGCACTGAAAGGGGTCCCATGTTTACACATGGGACCCCTTTCCCCGACTGCCAAAGAGGGTCCCTTCAGCCAATCAGGGAGCGCCACGTCGTGGCACCCTCCTGATTGGCTATGTGCTCCTGTAGTGTCTGTCAGGCAGCACACGGCAGTGATACAATGTAGCGCCTATGCACTCCATTGTAGCCAATGGTGGGAACTTTGCGGTCAGCGGTGAGGTTACTTTCGGTCAGCCGCTGACCGCAAAGTTCCCACCACTGGCTACAATGGAGCGCATAGGCGCTACATTGTATCATTGCCGTGTGCTGCCTGACAGACACTACAGGAGCATACAGCCAATCAGGAGGGTGCCACGACGTGGCGCTCCCTGATTGGCTGAAGGGACCCTCTTTGACAGGAGTCAGGGGGGGTCCTGGCAGTCGGGGAAATGGGTCCCATGTATAAACATGGGACCCCTTTCAGTGCGTGGTCGGGTTTGCGTTTTGTTTTTTGCCAAGTACGTGGATTATTCAAAGGCCGGATTCTTCACTGGATTTTGTGAGTATAATTTTTTACACAGGTACCCCTAGGATTCTACATGGAGAAGAGGACCGAGCCTCGTGGGAACATAGGTAAGTATGTGTGTATGTTGGTGTGCATGTATGTAATAAAGTTGTACTGTCACGGTGTGTGTGTCCTGTTTTTATTGGGGTATTTTTTTAGTAGTAGTACTACAGGTACCAGCGGGCCCGGTTTTCCACCGCATGCTGGTACTTGTGGTTCTCCAAGTACCAGCTTGCGGGGGAGGCTTGCTGGGACTTGTAGTACTGCTACTAAAAACAATATTCATAATTTCACACTTGGCTATCAGCCCCCCCATCCGCCGCCCTTGGATGGGGGGGACAGCCTCGGGCTTCACCCCTGGCCCTTGGGTGGCTGGAGGGGGGGGACCCCTTGATTGAAGGAATCCCCACTCCTCCAGGGTACCCCAGCCAGGGGTGACTAGTTGGGGTTTTAATGGCACGGCCGCAGGGACCGATATCAAAGTGTCCCCCGGCTGTGGCATTATCTCCCCAGCTAGTGGAGCCCGGTGCTGGTTTCAGAAATACGGGGGACCCCTACGCTTTTTGTCCCCCATATTTTTGGAACCAGGACAAGGCGCAGAGCCCGGTGCTGGTTGATTAAATATGGGGGGACCCCTGTCATTTCCCCCCCCATATTTTTTCAACCAGGACCGGCTCAAAGAGCCCGAGGCTGGTTGTGCTTAGGAGGGGGGACCCCACGCAATTTTTTTCAGATTTTTAAAGACTTTAATCAACTTTTTAAGGTACACAATGAAGCCCTGCACGGATCTCACAGATCCGGACGGGATTCCTTGTGTTTTTTCAGGCAGTGTTTTACTCATCACTCCCGTAAAACACTGCCTGATATTACGAATCACATCGACATCGGAAAAAACGATTGTGCAAAACTCGGCAGCTTAGTGAATGATCGTATCAGGATTCAAAAAGTTGCAGTAAAATGCACCCGATACCATTCGAGTTCAAACACCCTGCAAAACGGCCAAAACACGAATATTAGTAAATATTGCCCCTAGAGTACAGTTGATTCAATATTCTTGTGGGTTCTGTGTAAATACTTTAATTTCAAACTGAACTATTCATCTGCCTGCAAACCTCAGTCAAATGGTTGGTACAGTACAGAAGTAAATCCATTTTACAGCACACTATTCAACAGTACAACACAGAAATAATACATTTCATCATAGCAGAATAATAACATGTTGCTTCAAAGGGTTAAAGTGTTAAATAGTGTAATTGCCCCCTTGAAACAGCTGGGAAAGGAACACACGAAAATATTTAAACAGCTTTGGCAGGGAGAGTGAGAGTCTAGTGAGCACCTTGTTACATCATCTATGAAACCGGAAGTGAACTTTGGTCATTATGGTAGGTGTTATGAATTCCTGATGAACCTTGACGGGGGGATCAGTTATATTAACTTAAATAAGGTAGAGGAGATACATATGCAGTGAGGTTAAAACATTGAATTTAGAAAGTCCAGATTGCAAATAGTTAGTAAATGAGTTGCCAAGACTATCTCTCTGCCTTCCTGCCCTATCTGACTCAAGATGAGAACTAGAACACCAGACCCATCTGTTTCAATCTGTGTCCAGGACACACACCTGGTAGCAAAAACAACATTGGGATCTGGCTCAAATCGAATAGCATAATAATATTTGTTATTTACTGGAAGACTACTGTCTCTACTTACAAAGTTCCTAAATAGAATTGAAAATTTTAATCTAGCTTTATCTAGACAGATACATTTAAAAATAAGTTTCTGCACTTGATACAGGACATCTTTTAGGACATGTACAGGGATTGACTGATAAAACTGTAAAATAATAAGATTTTACTTACCGGTAAATCTATTTCTCGTAGTCCGTAGTGGATGCTGGGGACTCCATAAGGACCATGGGGATAGACGGGCTCCGCAAGAGACATGGGCACTTTAAGAAAGAATTTAGGTTCTGGTGTGCACTGGCTCCTCCCTCTATGTCCCTCCTCCAGACCTCAGTTAGAGAAACTGTGCCCGGAAGAGCTGACAGTACAAGGAAAGGATTTTGGTAATCCAGGGCAAGATTCATACCAGCCACACCAATCACACCGTATAACATGTGATAACAACCAGTTAACAGTATGACAAATAACAGAGCATCAGGTCAAACCCTGATGCAACCATAACTTAACCCTTATTGAAGCAATAACTATATACAAGTATTGCAGAAGAAGTCCGCACTTGGGACGGGCGCCCCCGCGTCCACTACGGACTACGAGAAATAGATTTACCGGTAAGTAAAATCTTATTTTCTCTAATGTCCTAGTGGATGCTGGGGACTCCGTAAGGACCATGGGGATTATACCAAAGCTCCCAAACGGGCGGGAGAGTGCGGATGACTCTGCAGCACCGATTGAGCAAACAAGAGGTCCTCCTCAGCCAGGGTATCAAACTTGTAGAACTTTGCAAAAGTGTTTGAACCTGACTAAGTAGCCGCTCGGCAAAGTTGTAATGCTGTGACCCCTCGGGCAGCCGCCCAAGAAGAGCCCACCTTCCTAGTGGAATGGGCCTTAACTGATTTTGGCAGCGGCAATCCAGCCGCAGAATGAGCCTGCTGAATCGTGTTACAGATCCAGCGAGCAATAGTTTGCTTTGAAGCAGGAGCACCAAGCTTGTTGGATGCATACAGGATAAACAACGATTATAGAAAAGGTTTGTCAGTTCCGCACTAGCCGTGAGCTATATAGCCACACCTAAGTATCGATACGTCTGAAAATACCAATATACACAGTGCTAATAATCAAATCTTTAGACAGCACTTTACTTATTGGTGGTGCTCCCAAATACTTTTGTAGATTAACTACACACACAGAGGGAAAGAAAAGACAAAAGAAATCCTTTTTGGGAGCACTCTTATTTGAAAATTATTGCAGTATTAAATCATGATATGCAGTAAAATGATGTAAAAATGAATAATCTAAAACTTAACATTTATTCTGTTCCTTAAGATATTGACCAGTGTGGTCTTCTGTTCATAGAAATATCGACCTATGTGGTCCAAATAATTAATATCTCTATCTAAATTTTTAAATAAGGAGATAGGAAGGTGAAAATATAGATTAAAATAGTGAAAGTGAGCAGCATAGAGTTGCTCCACCAGTGTTGTTCAATTGAAAATATAGGTGATCATCTTGGTGATATCCACAGTGCCTGGTATTCCTGAGTGGTCCCCCTTCAGAGTACTAGCCAGGTCTATCCTATCAGCTTCCGAGGTTGAAGATCTGGCTACTTTCAGGATAGTACGACCTTGAATAGTAAAGATGATATATGAAGGAAGAAAGAACCCACTTCTGCTGTCTGTACTCTGCCTGCTATGCGTCACTGGAAAAATTGTCCCCAGGCTTTTCCAGATGAGAGAGTGTTGGAAAGAAGAACCAAAGGCTGTCTTTAAGTGAAATAGGATTGAGTACAGAAATTTTCTTCCCTCTTGAATAGGAGATAGAAAAAGGGAAGGAAGAAAGAAACACTTCCGCTTTCTGTTGTGACAGTAAAATGTACGCTGAAGAGGGCGGAGCCCTTGCCAGCACTACTGTCAGCCAGATGAGAGAGTGATGAAAAAAGGAAAAGGTATAGCACAAATGGATTCATTTTATTTAATACTAAATAGTATGGAGAACAACAATGATTGGTCTAATATTTCTGAATGAGGAACTGGCCAATATTCACACACTATTAAGTTCAGTTGTGTTGCCTAGGTATTGGTCATTCAGCAATTAGTAGTAATCCAGTTAATAATCAAGGCAAGAGTAATGATATCTGTGGAGATGAATGAGCTAATGTTCACCTAGAACGCATTAAAATGGTGGATCATTTGTAAAAACTCTGGTCTCTCACATAAAAATGAGACAATGGGGTATATTTACTAAGGTCCCGATTTTGATCGAGATGCCGTTTTTTCTTCAAAGTGTCATTTCGGTAATTTACTAAGCAAAAATCTCGGCAGTGATGAGGGCATTCGTAATATTTTGGAAGTGCTAGGAAAAAATCACGAATCAATACACCATCGGTCAAATACGCCTGCAATTTGGTAGAAATCGGTACTTTACTAAAAAGTGCAAATCACAAACACTGCCGACAATAGCCAAACACTGCCGTGCAGAAATACAATTCGTGAAAAAGTGCTAAAAAAACCAGACCTGCTTTTTTATCCCGTGTTTGGATAGGCATGCAGGGATCCATGAGATCCGTGCATGTTTATCAGTGGGAAGGGGATGGGAAAGTGTTTATTTTTTGAAAAAAAAATTGCGTGGGGTCCCCCCTCCTAAGCAAAACCAGCCTCGGGCTCTTTGAGCCGGTCCTGGTTGCAAAAATATGGGGGAAAAAATGATAGAGGTTCCCCCATATTTAAACAACCAGCACCGGGCTCTGCGCCTGGTCCTGGTTCCAAAAATACAGGGGGACAAAAAGCGTAGGGGTCCCCCGTATTTCTGAAACCAGCACCGGGCTCCACTAGCCAGATACATAATGCCACAGCCGGGGGACACTTATGTAGCTCCCGGCGGCCCTGGCATTACATAACCAACTAGTCACCCCTGGCCGGGGTACCCTGGAGGAGTGGGGACCCCTTCAATCAAGGGGTCCCCCCCCCTCCAGCCACCCAAGGACCAGGGGTGAAGCCCGAGGCTGTCCCCCCCATCCAAGGGCTGCGGATGGGAGGCTGATAGCCGTTTGGAAAAAAAATGAATATTGTTTTTAGTAGCAGTACTACAAGTCCCAGCAAGCCTCCCCCGCAAGCTGGTACTTGGAGAACCACAAGTACCAGCATGCGGAGGAAAACCGGGCCCGCTGGTACCTGTAGTACTACTACTAAAAAAATACCCCAATAAAAACAGGAGACACACACCTTGAAAGTATAACTTTAATACATACATACACACCTCCATATACACATACTTACCTCATGTTCACACGAGGGTCGGTCCTCTTCTCCATGTAGAATCCATGGTGTACTTGTGGAAAAAATTATACTCACATACTCCAGTGTAGAAGCCTCTTCTTCTTGTAATCCATTTGTAATCCAGGTACTTGTCAAAATAAAAAAAACGGACACCCGACCTCGCACTGAAAGGTGCCCCATGCTGTCACATGGGACCTTTTTCCCCGAATGCCAGAAACCCCCTCTGACTTATGTCTAAGAGGGTTTCTTCAGCCAATCAGGGAGTGCCACGTTGTGGCACCCTCCTGATTGGCTGTGTGCTCCTGTACTGTATGACAGGCGGCACACGGCAGTGTTACAATGTAGCGCCTATGCGCTCCATTGTAACCAATGGTGGGAACTTTGTGGTCAGCGGTGAGGTTACTTTCGGTCACCCGCTGACCACAAAGTTCCAACCATTGGTTATAATGGAGCGCATAGGCGCTACATTGTAACACTGCCGTGTGCCGCCTGTCATACAGTACAGGAGCACACAGCCGATCAGGAGGATGCCACAATGTGGCGTTCCCTGATTGGCTGATGGAACCCACTTAGACATAAGTCAGAGGGGGTTCCTGGCATTCGGGGAAAGGGGTCCCATGTGAAAACATGGGGCCCCTTTCAGTGCGAGGTCGGGTGTCCGTTTTTTTATTTTGACAAGTACCTGGATTAAAAGAAGAAGAGGCTTCTACACTGGATTTTGTGAGTATAATTTTTCCCACAGGTACACCATGGATTCTACATGGAGAAGAGGACCGACCCTCGTGTGAACATAAGGTAAGTATGTGTATATGGAGGTGTGTATGTATGCATTAAAGTTATACTTTCAAGGTGTGTGTCTCCTGTTTTTATTGGGGTATTTTTTTAGTAGTAGTAATACAGGTACCAGCGGGCCCGGTTTTCCTCCGCATGCTGGTACTTGTGGTTCTCCAAGTACCAGCTTGCGGGGGAGGCTTGCTGGGACTTGTAGTACTGCTACTAAAAACAATATTCATTTTTTTCCCCAAACGGCTATCAGCCTCCCATCCGCAGCCCTTGGATGGGGGGGGGGACAGCCTCGGGCTTCACCCCTGGTCCTTGGCTGGCTGGAGGGGGGGGACCCCTTGATTGAAGGGGTCCCCACTCCTCCAGGGTACCCCGGCCAGGGGTGACTAGTTGGTTATGTAATGCCAGGGCCGCCGGGAGCTACATAAAAGTGTCCCCCGGCTGTGGCATTATGTATCTGGCTAGTGGAGCCCGGTGCTGGTTTCAGAAATACGGGGGACCCCTACGCTTTTTGTCCCCCGTATTTTTGGAACCAGGACCAGACGCAGAGCCCGATGCTGGTTGTTTAAATATGGGGGAACCTCTATCATTTTTTCCCCCATATTTTTGCAACCAGGACCGGCTCAAAGAGCCCGAGGCTGGTTTTGCTTAGGAGGGGGGACCCCACGCATTTTTTTATTTAACACTGATTTTTTTTTAAAAAAAAGTGCACAATGAAGCCCAGCACGGATCTCTCAGATCCTGCCGAGATTCACTGTATTAAAGTCGGCAGTGTTTTACAATTCACTCACGTAAAACACTGCCTAAAAAAACGAATGACATCGACATCGGTAAAACCGAAAATGCAGAATACGGCAGCTTAGTAAATTAGTCGTACTAAATTCAAAAAGTTGCATATTTACACTTTCGATGTCATTCGTGATTGAACTTTGACCTCAAACGGGAAAATACGAACTTTAGTAAATATACCCCATTGTTGCAAAAACATCCTCAATCATTTGGTATGTAGACTTAATTCATTGATCAAATGCAATAGATCTGTGTTGATTCCACAAAACAGTATCCACATATGCAAAAAATGTTTAATTGAACTCGTTGAATAGCACAGTATGGTACAAGATGTATCATCAGAAATAATTAATTAGGTTAAATTAATTCAATTCAAAAATTAATTTATCCTCTGATGAACCAAATATAAATTTATACAAGTTCAGACACTTTGGAAATGCTGATCAATATAGAGGTATCAATGTACATGAACTCTGGTCTCTCACATAAACATGAAGCACTGTTGCAAAAGCATCCTCAATCATTTAATATGCAGAATAAATTCATTGATCAAATGCAATGGATCTGTGTTGATTCCACAAAAAAGTATCCACATATGCAGAAGTGCTTAATTGAACTCGTTAGATAGCACAGTACAGCAAAAGATGTATCATCAGAAATAATTAATTAGGTCAATTAATTCAGTTCAAAAATTAATTTATCTTCTGATGAACCAAATAAATCTATACAAGTTCTGACACTTTGAAAAATGCTGATCAATATAAAGGTATCAATGTACATGTATCCTTAAATTGTATTCATGAAATATCACTTTATTGCTAAAGGTATATAATCAGAGATCATAGGGCTAATTGATTCACATAATTCATTCATCAGATAACAAATTAGGTCTGTAGGGATTCGGGCGCTTTTTAAATGCTGATCAACAGTGTAAACAGTTCTAAACCAGAGTCTCTTGCAAGGAGAATTGCAACATATGTACCAGTATAATAAAGCACCTCAGTGGTGATAAAGGGATATGTGTAAATAAACATAAATCCCAGGTGGTGATCCTGAGCATAGAGTAAGGGAGGAGGGAGGAGGGAGCAAGGACAAATACAGCCGTGAATGAGCACTACATGGTGACAAGCATTACGTTACCAATCGCAGCTCCAAGCACGTTTGGATGCTGGCGTTTAGTCAGTCTCCTCTGCTGCTTCGGCGTGGCCTACTTCCACTTGACCTCACACACCTCTCACGTACACAGAGGTGCAGCGGCTACCCGAACCGGAGAGGGGGGGCGTGGCCGCACGACGTCCTTGCTGTGGTGAAACTCTCATCTAGCGCCTGAGTAGGTATACCTTAGGGTATTTCTTTTCTCTGCTTGCCATACACATAGTCATACTCTAGGCTGCAAGGATGGGGAGTTTCTCCACATATAATGACAGACATACTAGGAGGATGGGATTTCTCAAGAAATGGGATAATCCCTCACAAACTGAATGTATAACTAGGACTAATCATTTGAAAGATGAATTTTACAAATTAGAAGACCTTATGAAATCAGAAACTAAACACTGGCTTGATGGGATTAACTTACAGAAATACTTGGACAAAAATATGATACCTCGAGGCCTTAGGCTATTCAAACCCTCCATTTTCAATGGTAATAGGGAGTTTGAGGAACTTTGGGAAAAGACACTTGACAAGTGCTCCCTTAGTCTTATGGAACTTGTGATTACATACAGAAACCAGAAGACTAAGGAAGTAGAACGAGAAATTGAAACTCTCAAAGCTAAATTAGAACCTCAAAGTAATACTAAAGAATATAAAGAGAGGGATCAGTTAGTCATGGAAAGAATGACCAAATTTGAACAGATGGTGGTGGATAATAAATGTAAAAAATGTCAAAGAGATTTAGAAGATTATAGTACAGGTCATGTCAGGAGTTACAGAACGCTCAACCGAGAAAGAAATAGAGATAATGCCCCTAGGGGTAGAGAAGAAAAACCCAGAGGCACCTATAGACCTTACCATACCAAACCCCAAGCGATAAGAAGAGACAGCTTTGATCATAGGCCCTATAGAACAGCCAAAGACAGGTCTGACCCCACAGACCGTAATGAATCAGTCTCCGATCTAGGAGCCAGACCCCGAGAGTCCAGAGTAGACCAACAACAGAATACCGAAGGATCTGAAGTTTTTTTAGAACAGAGGTACGAAAAAGGACGAGGGCCATCCCCCAAAACCAACTGGGGAATCCAAACACCAAAGAGGAGAAGATCAAGAAGCACCGAGGGTGCAGAGGGGGGAAAAAGAAGACAACCAAGAGGGTGGGAATAAGTAATAAGAGCAAGAAACCCACAAATATTTTTAATTTGTCCTCAAGAAATCTCACTGAGACTGAAAAATCGTTACTTACGAAGGGTCTAGGTTATGCTCCCACTAGCAATCCCAACATGTTTAATTTGTTTGTGGAACTTAATCGTTTTGTCCGTACATTGTGCAGGAAACGCTATTTTATACAGCGTAATATGCACAAACATAATGAAGAGGGTCTGGCCATAACCTTGGATTCAGGAGATGACCCGGCCCTCAATATTTTACAACAACTACTTGATGAAAATCCCAGTGGAACAATTGATGTTCCAAATAAGGTATTCGATATAAATAGGAATGTGTTCAGACAAAAGTCTGAATTTTATCCTCTCACATACAAGAGTAATATGGTGGAATGCTTTTACAAAAACACACTCAGTGATTTAAACAAATTGTGTCACCAAGAGAAGTAAAAAAATAGAAAACTTAAGACGAACCTCAATAAATGGGAATATAAAGCTCTGTTAGGTCTTACTAAAGACACCTCTTTAGTTTTTAGAGAGGCAGATAAGGGGGGCGGCCTGGTAGTGCAGGATAGGAGGGACTACATCCGTGAGGCAAACAGACAATTGGACAACAAGGAATTCTATACAAAATTAACTAACGATCCTACATCAAAATATTTGAAAGAATTACAACATATATTGGATGAAGCCTTGGCTGATGGAGTTATCTCCAAGGAGGAATTTAATTTTTTGTTTATTAAACACCCTACTATTCCTATCTACTACCACCTTCCCAAAATACACAAATCACTTGTTTCACCTCCCGGGCGTCCTATCATTTCTAGTATTGGTTCTCTATCTTCTAATTTATCTTTCTATGTGGATTCCTTTCTCCAGCCCCGTGTCTCGACTCTGAGGTCACACATCAAAGATACAACTCATTTTCTTCAGTTATTACAAGGCTTTGTTTGGAAAGAGACATATGCCTTTATGACATTAGACGTACAAAGTTTGTACACAAACATTCCACATGACCTGGGCCGTGATGCAATTGCAACCAGACTACAGGCTGATGGTGACCTCACAGCGAGACACGGGGAATTCCTACTGGATGCAATTTCGTTTATCCTTCAACACAATTATTTTCTTTTTTCTAACACATATTATTTACAGGTGATGGGAACGGCCATGGGGACCAGATTTGCGCCGAGCTATGCCAACCTGTACATGGGTGTATTTGAAGACATCCATGTGTGGGGCAGGGGCTTCGGCGCGAGTCTGGTCCTCTATGGCCATTATATAGATGATCTTTTTATCATTTGGGATGGGGATTTCACGTCAGCACAACAATTTGTTTCCAGTCTCAATTCTAATCACTTTAATCTTCATTTTACACATTTATATCACCCTTCCACCATTAACATTTTGGACATAACTCTAGAAGCCAGAGAAGGAAAAATCCACACCTCAAACTATATTAAGGAGGTTGCCACGAACTCCTACCTGCACTACCGGAGCGCCCATTATCCTCCGTGGAAGAAAAACATCCCTCGAAGACAGTTTCTGCGTTTACGACGAAACTGTACTGATAGAGAAAAATATATAGAACAAGCGGAATCCATGATAGAAGCATTTATCCTGAGAGGCTATCCAAGATCCCCTCTAAAAAAAGCCATGAGAGAAGTGGCCGATTTAGATAGAGACTCTTTACTTTGCTCAAAAGAATCATCTGTTAAAAATTCAATCAAGACAGATTGGACTACTGATCAACAAGACAATCTAGCCTTTATATCCACATTCAATAGGGACAGTATGCAAATTAAAAAAATCATTTGCAAGAATTTCAATATATTAAATCAAGATAACATACTCAGGGGTCATATACCATTAAAACCTAGATTTATTTTTAAGAAAAATCGTTCTCTTAAGAGTATCCTTGCACCTAGTTTCCTGAAAGAAGTTCACGACACCACACAAGTGGTCGAGACACAGGATACTTGGTTACCATCTAGACCAAAAGGTTTTTTTTGTTGTGGGGCCAACAGATGCACAACATGTAAATATATCCCGAGGAAAACGACACATATCCTCGTTGAAAATGGAGAAAAATATACACTAGCTAGCTTTATGAATTGTAACACGAATTACGTAATTTATCTCCTCACATGTGGCTGCAATCAGAGATACGTGGGACGTACTACCAGAAGTATTAAGGTTCGGTTTATGGAACACCGCCGCAATATTCTTAACAGACTCCCCACACATAGTGTCTCCAGACATTTTAGAGACAAACATGAAGGTGATCCCAGTTCCCTCAGTTTGGTAACAATTGAACAAATTATAATGACCAAAAGAGGGGGGGGGACCGATATAAAACCCTCTGCAATCAGGAACTATATTGGATGTATAGGTTAGATACCATATATCCATCAGGATTGAATGAGGTGGTGGAACTTAATTCAGTATTATAATTCTTCTTTATGAGTAGTGTTATATGTATATTTATACATGTGAAAAATATTAATTAGCCGTAATTTATATTTGCAATCCATCATATATATGTAGATCTTCTTGCTTTTGGAGACTTTTTTCAACATACATACATATTGTTGTTATTTATTTATATCCATTTATTTACTTACTTTCTTGGTTATTCCAGATAATATTAATTCATTTAAAGAATTAATGATATATAATAATGAATATTTTGATTGTATTTCCATTTGATGAATAGAGAATGATGTCAGATAGGATATATCCATTTATCACCATGTTTTACAGATAAATTTATTATTAATTATTATTTTCTTATTGTTCATATTTATTTTGATTTTACTCTCCAGTTATATAATTTTCTTTCTGCATTTATGGATATGTTTTTTTTTAGTATGCCAATTACCCCCTTGACGATTTATTATTGTTATCAATCAGATGGATTTGCGAACTATCCCATATATGAATGGAGTACCATTGGGGGTCGCCTGTTGCCCTGGCGACGCCTAACAATAGGCGTCGCCATGACAACTGGTTTGTCTCTGAGGATGTGTTTTGCCGGGACTTCCGGATGCGGGGAGACGACGCGACACATAGTCCACAGTGCCGCGTCGCTTCCGGGTCCGGCGGCAGATGGATGACGCGGTTACGTTGTCCTAGTAACAGATGTACATCGAGTGTGGGTTGACGCAGATGGATGACACAGCGAAGTGCCGCGCTCCATCCCCGTCATACACGTACGGACCATAAAGGGGAGGCGGGCCGGACTAAAATAAATTGGTATAATCAATCACAATAGCCTTCCTACTCCCGCGAGATTACAGGAGAGAGGGGGGATGTCCTCTGACCTCTGATGTGGCCTTCAATATATGGAGTATAATCCGGAATTTCCATACATGGTATTCACTTGCCAGTTAGATTCTACCATCTCGGGTTTTTTAAAAGACCAAAACTAATAGTAGTCAAGTGATTTTTTTCTTATTAAACCATCTCTGTAGATTTATTAAAAATTGATCTACAAAATAGATGTATACTTATAAATTTTAATTACTATAGATATGAACCTCCGTTGTCTGTCATTTTATGGTCACAAAATGCTAACAGGTGGTCACATGTAATTACATATGCTAATGAGCAACCATATTGGTAGGGTATATAAACCATTACCAGCAGGACTAATAGCACCTTGAAAAAGTTGCTTTAATGCAACGAAACGCGTTGGTGAGACCTGCCTGACTGTGTCAACTCCCTTCTTGTGGACGCTCTGGACCTGGACCAAGTCCCCGTTGGAAATTTCCATTGGATATACAAGGACATTCCCAATTCATCGTGGGAAGCCCATTTCCACCACATCACGAGGAACAGCCCTTTGCGGACGCAGATTCGCTTAATACCTCTGAAGATTCCGGTGGTAATTATGATCCATGGATAAGACATTGGGCCCTATGAATTAAAGGGGACTGTTATAGGAACAGGTCCATTACACCAGGCATTTACAATTAGAACACCTGCCATTGGGAGTTACGCAATCCATTATACGCTTGATTGATTTTATTTAGAATTTTTATGTGGTATTGACCACTTATATGCATTGCAGTTTGATGTTTTATGCTCATATATATATAATCTTTATTAAATTGTGAATTTACTTGTGATCCACCTTTGCATTTGTGACCACAATTTAGCGCTATATTTCTTTGTTTCTGCTATTATATCCAGGTGTCTGACCAGCCCCGGTTTTTATAGCTGCTGTGGTGAAACTCTCATCTAGCGCCTGAGTAGGTATACCTTAGGGTATTTCTTTTCTCTGCTTGCCCCACAAACTGAAACCCTTGGAGGAAAGAGGGGGGGGGGGGGGGGTGGACACTCTCTGCAAATTACCCAACCTTAACTTTTCGGCCAGGTTTGTGGCTCTGGATTCCGGGGCCTCTATGTTGTAGCTCAGAAGTGCAGCGTACACTTCATGACATTGTTACTTAGGGCCTAATTCAGACCTGATCACAGCAGCAAAGTAGTTAGCTAATGGGCAAAACCGTGTGCACTGCAGGTGGGGCAGATATAACATGCTGAGAGAGATTTGGGTGGGGTGTGTTCAAAGTGAACTTTAAATTGCAGTGTAAAAATAAAGCAGCCAGTATTTACCCTGCACAGAAACAAAACAACCCACCCAAATTTAACTATCTCTCTGCAAATGTTATATCTGCACCACCTGCAGTGCACATGGTTTTGCCCAACTGCTAACAAATTTGCTGTTGCGATCAGATCCGAATTAGGCCCCTAGTTGGGCAAGTCCTTCACTTTGCCAGGGGAGCACTGATCCCTTTATACACTACTGGTCTAAGGCAAAGTCAGAAATACAGTATCATCTACCATGTGTAGCGATTGGTCTGGCAGTCACACTTTGGGGTCGATCCTATTCGCTGCAATGATATTATGGGTGCAAATCATAGCGGCAGTGGATGCACATTACGGTGGTCCAAATTTGCATAAAAATGCTTGCTGCCCCATAGGGCTCCGAGATCTTTGGTGCGAATTCAGCCCGAAACCAGCCCGCAAAGGGTGCGAGATCAGGTGCTGTTGCTGGCATTTAAATGCAGCGGCAATGGCACATTGCACCCTTCGCAGGTAATAAGATCGACCCCTTTAAACTAGAGACCAGCATTGGGGATTGAGAACAAGCCAATAAATCTAAAGCCTTTTCAGGTCGCACAATACTGAGTAGAGCATACTTTCCAACATGGGGCCTAATTCAGACCTGATCGTAGATGTGCTAAATTTAGCACATCTACGATCAGTGACACAGACATGCGGGGGGAAGCCCAGCACAGGCAGGCCCGGCGGAACCCGCTCAGCAAAGGGATGCAGAGCAGGTATGCGCCGGACCGGGAAGGCGCTGTCAGTGTCTCTGCTCTGCATACCTTTGCTGTCTGTTGGTGCTGCCGGCTGCCACTGCGCCTGTCACACTATTACAGGCAGCGGCACCGGCAGCTATGTGTGATATGTATTTATTTATTTTTTTTAACAACAAACTATGTACAGTCAGTGGTGTCCTCTCCGGAGTCCAGAGTGGGCCAGGTCAGGATTCAGCAAACCCCACCGCACCAGCCCACCCAGTGTGATTGCAGCAAGCACTGCCCCCTCAAGCACTTCATATTGCTGCTGCTGCAATCAGCCACACTGTGCCCCTCCGCTGCCGCCATGAAGCACCCCCCCAGAGTCTTTATAGCTGCGGTGATCTCGCACAAGGGGAAACGTGCTCGCCTTGCCCCCAGTAAGTAGACCAGCAACATTGTGGTGGCTGCTATGGACAGAGAGAGACAGGCAGAACTGAGGCAGATATCTTTTATCCCGAGTTGGCGGCTCTGAGCGCTGCCCAGTAGGTCAGGTCATTCGGCAGGGGGAAGGTACGGCCCGGACTGCAAGTTCCTAGGGTAACATACCCACTGAGACTCCAGGATCTCGTGATATTACAGACACCCTGATGTCACGCTGTACCCCCTCCTTCTGTGTTCTGTCACTGTGTCACCCCCCCGTGTTCTGTCACTGTCACCCCGCGTTTTCTGTCGCTGTGTTACCCCCCCCCGTGTTCTGTCACTGTGTCACGCCCCCCGTGTTCTGTCACTGCGTCACCCCCCCTGTGTTTTGTCACTGTGTTACCCCCTCGTGTTCTGTCATTGTGTTTCCCCCCCATGTTCTGTCACGGTGTCATACCCAGTGCCGTAACTAGACATTTTAGCGCTGTGTGCAAGAAACAGTATCGCCCCCCCCCCCCCCCATCCTTACATACAAAGCAGGGCTGCTGCGCGCCTAAAATATATGGGGGCGTGGCTTCATGTGAAAGGGGCGTGACCACAGAGCTCCCTTTTACACATTACAGCAGGCAGGGCTCCCTTTTTTAATATTACGGCAGGCAGAGCTCCCTTTCACATATTACAGCAGGCAGAGCTCCCTTTCACGCATTACAGCAGGCAGAGCCCCGTTTTTACACATAACAGCAGGCAGAGTCCCCCTATTTTACATATTAGGCAGGCAGTCCCCATTTTTTACACATTTGGGATGGTTAGAGCAGGTGAGAGGAACGTGGGGGGGAGGGCTAGGGTGAGAGCAGGTGAGAGGAACGTAGGGGGAGGGCTAGGGTGAGAGCAGATGAGAGGAACGTAGGGGGAGGATTAGAGAGAGAGTGAGTGAGAGGAAACGCAGGGGGAGGATTAGAGAGAGCGAGTGAGAGGAAATGCAGGGGGAGGATTAGAGAGAGCGAGTGAGAGGAAATGCAGGGGGAGGATTAGAGAGAGCGAGTGAGAGGAAATGCAGGGGGAGGATTAGGGAGAGAGTGAGTGAGAGGAACGCAGGGGGAGGATTAGAGAGAGCGAGTGAGAGGAAATGCAGGGTAAGGATTAGGGAGAGAGCGAGTGAGAGGAACGCAGGGGGAGGATTAGAGAGAGAGCAGGTGAGAGGAACGCAGGGGGAGGATTAGAGAGCAGGTGAGAGGAACGCAGGGTGAGGATTAGAGAGAGAGCGAGTGAGAGGAATGCAGGGGGAGGATTAGGGAGAAAGCGAGTGAGAGGAACGCAGGGGGAGGATTAGGGAGAGAGTGAGTGAGAGGAACGCAGGGGGAGGATTAGGGAGAGAGCGAGTGAGAGGAACGCAGGGGGAGGATTAGAGAGCAGGTGAGAGGAATGCAGGGGGAGGATTAGAAAGAGAGCGAGTGAGAGGAATGCAGGGGGAGGATTAGGGAGAAAGCGAGTGAGAGGAACGCAGGGGGAGGATTAGAGAGCAGGTTAGAGGAACGCAGGGGGAGGATTAGGGACAGAGCAGGTGAGAGGAACGCAGGGGGAGGATTAGAGAGAGACTGAGTGAGAGGAACGTAGGGGGAGGATTAGGGAGAGAGCGAGTGAGAGGAACGCAGGGGAAGGATTAGGGAGAGAGCGAGTGAGAGGAACGCAGGGGAAGGATTAGGGAGAGAGCAGTTGAGGAACGCAGGGGGAGGATTAGGGAGAGAGCGAGTGAGAGGAACGCAGGGGAAGGATTAGGGAGAAAGCAGTTGAGGAACGTAGGGGGAGGATTAGGGAGAGAGCGAATGAGAGGAATGCAGGGGAAGGATTAGGGAGAGAGCAGTTGAGGAACGTGGGGGAAGGATTAGGGAGAGAGCAGGTGAGAGGAACGCAGGGGAAGGATTAGGGAGAGAGCAGTTGAGGAACGTGGGGGAAGGATTAGGGAGAGAGCAGGTGAGAGGAACGCAGGGGGAGGATTAGGGAGAGAGCGAGTGAGAGGAACGCGGGGGGAGGATTAGGGAGAGAGCAGGTGAGAGGAACGCGGGGGGAGGATTAGGGAGAGAGCAGGTGAGAGGAACGCGGGGGGGGCGGATTAGGGAGAGAGCAGGTGAGAGGAACGCGGGGGGAGGATTAGGGAGAGAGCAGGTGAGAGGAACGTGGGGGGAGGGCTTGGGATAGAGTTGAGCGGCATACAGAAGGGAGGAGAGGTATGGAGAGCAGGTGAGAGGCCCACAATGGGGAGGGAATGGGGGGGGGGGGCTGTAATAAATCCCTAACCTGCGGTGGTGGTATGCCCTCGTGTAAATTCGACTCCTGGTCCTGCGCTGACAGGTGCTGGTGTACGGGTCCCTCTGCTCCATGCCTTCCCCGGCTCTTCCGCGGCTCCAGCTCCCATGTCAGGCGCCGCACGCTGGCTGGGCTGGCTTAGTCAATAGAGGCTGTTTCTGGCTGCTCTGGGCGCACATGATGACGTCACGCCCGGCGTTGGGCAGCGCAGATGAGGGGGAGAAAGGATGCTCAGCGCCTCAGCCTCCTCCCCTCAAGATCAGCTGCTGCTGCCTGGTGATGCCTCCAGCCCTCCACAATAGTAAAGCTGGTGAGCGGAGCTTCGGCGGAGCGGCGCAGCCCAGTCGGGGGTGGGGGCGGGGGTGGTAGGAGGGGGAATGTAGAGGCGATCACAGCGCCTACCGAACTAGCAGTTCTCCATCTCCACCATGCTCCTCGGGCAGCAGGCGGTAGTGTCGCGTAGCCCTGCGGGTGCATGTGGAGATTTTTCCGCCACACAGCGCATAGCGCTGTGTGCAATGCCCCTCTTGCCCATACCTAGTTACGGCACTGGTCATACCCCCGTGTTCAGTCACTGTCAGCCCCCGTATTCTGTCACTGTGTCACACCCCCCCTCTGTGCCCTGTCATGTCACTGTGTCACCCCCCTCCCCCAGTTTGTGTTATGTCATTGTGTCACAATACCCCCCTCTGTGTTCAGTCACTGTGTAACTCAGTTGCTGTGTCGAACCCAGCCCCACGTGTTCTCTCAAAGCCACTGTGCCGCCCTCCCCTAGATACCCTGCACAGGGCCGTAACTAACACCGTGCCAGTGGTGCCTGGCACAGTGCATATGCATTGTGGGCACAGAGCCGCTGGCAGCAGCCTCACGGACTGCCACCGCTGCTCCATCAAACACATGGGAGGGACGGCGCAAATTAATAGTTTGCAGGTAGGCGCCGAACACCCTAGCACCGGCCCTGAGCACAGGGCTAGTCCACCTTGCATGTCAGGCCTGACTCCCGGCACAGCGGCGATGCTTTTGTACTTTAGGAGTAGCTCCCTGCCAGTGCAGCTCCTGCACGCTGGCAGGAGCTACTTGTTGCTGTGAGGGTCGCAGCGGCTGCGTGTGACATCACACAGCTGCCGCAGCTCGACCCCCCAATGATCCGTGCATGCCTGCGTTGCCCCGGACGGCGCCCCCTAAATAGCGGGCAAATGGCGCCGGTCCGCCCAGCGACCGCCTCTGCCTGTCAATCAGGCAGAGGCGATCGCAGGGCTGAGACAGCCGTCGGCGCATGCGCAGTTCAGACCTGCCAGCGCATGTGCAGTTCAGACCTGATCGGCTGCTGTGCAAAAACGCACAGCAGCGATCAGGTCTGAATTAGGCCCTTTACCCTCTCCAGGAGGTACAAAATGTTCTGTTCCTGGATTTCCCTCTTAATTTATGATTGCCATCACCTATGTTGAACTAGTTACTTGATAAGAAAGGTGTTTCACCACAGGTGATGGCAAATTGAAATTAAGAGGGGCGTCCAGGAAGAGCATTTTGTCCCTCCTGGAATTGGTTATGTTGGCAAGTATGTGGTAGAGTAGTAGAAAGGAAAAAAGAGAAATGGCCAACATACACAACGGGTGTGATACAGAAGTTAGACAGTATAAAGATAGACAGTCATTAGGTCTACACCATAGAGTCGACAGTCAAAAGGTCGACACAAATAAAAACATTTTGGGGGATTATTTTCTGTTTGTAAACATTTTTACCCAAATTTGTTGAAATGCTTCACTCACCGCGCTTCAGGCTCGGCGGCTCGCTCCGCTCCGCTTGCCACAAGGTTACTAAAGGTATTAGTTTGTGACATGGATAGTAAATGCAGCAAAAGTTGTAAAAACATGAAAAAAAAATCCTGAAAAACGTGTCAACCCTGTCAACCTTTTGACCCTGTCGACCTATTGACTGTCCACCTTCTGTCTATCGATCAACCAACTCCCATACATAACACAAACTCTCTAACTTCACGAACAATGCTCAAGGAGCAAATTAATATAATGTTTAGACGCACAAAGCATGACTGCAGCATCTGTAGACACTGAAAGTGGGTGTCTCAGTCCTTGCATATTCTGACGCATGGATGTACACCAGGGAAGGGCATTGAAGTGGCATCAGCTTGAAGTCGCAGACGCAACTGTAGCGAAAGACGCAAGGTTGGCCGTAACTGTGTCCAACTCAGAATCAGGCCCTGCAAGGAGGGATCTTGCCCCCAACAGACCCCACCCCCTCTACAGACCCTGCCCCCTCTACAGACCCTGCCCTTATTAGGGCTGCTTCTATAAGTTTCCCGGGCTGGTTTTCCATCCCAATCCGCACCTGGTAGTTCCCAAACTCAGTCTTCAAGGCAGTCCATTGTCCAGGTTTTAAGAATATCTACGGTTCCGCACAGATGGTTATTTCAAATTGAGTGAGGTACTAATTAAGCAAGGATATCCTTAAAACATGGACGGTTAGGGTACCTTAATCATACCTCCCAAAATGACCCTCTCCAGGAGTGACTGAATGCTCTGCTTCTGGACTTCCCTCTTAATATATGATTGCCATCACCTGTGAAGCACCTTTCTTATGCTGGATACACACTAGTAGATCTGCAGATATATCTATGGACGGACCGGACAGTGTGTTGAGCATACACACTGCCCGATCCGTCAGAACTTACGTCATGAACTGGGCGGGCGTTTACATGCACCCGCCCAGTTCAGCTGTCAGTCACTGCCGGCTGCTGCAGCATGTCTACGGGCAGTCGGCTGACTGCCTGTACACACACAGCGATGCACTCTCATCCACACGCATTACTTGTTCACACTCAAAATTACAGGACTTTATCCGGGCTTCACCCACTCTGTGGAATGCCCTCCCATGCACAATAAGACTCACCTCTAGTCTCCAAACCTTTAAACGTTCCCTGAAAACTCACCTCTTCAGAAAAACCTATCAAATTCCAGACCCACCCCCATAACCTTCAGTGATTCCCTATCTAATTTCATCCTCTCTATACAGTCCACATAACATCACATATCTTGTCTTTCTTTACTCTCACACCCTCCTGACACTTGGCCAACATTGCGGGGTGATCATATCATACAACCCATTAAGAACCTAGCAATCTGGTGGACCATTATGCAATAGGTAGCATCTATCCTTGTGTATCAATGCCTATTTCCCTATAGATTGTAAGATTGCGAGCAGTGCCTTCCTACCTCTGTGTCTGTCTGTCTGTTTTTACCCAGTTTTGTTCTATTACTGATGTTCTAATTGTAAAGTGCAACGGAATATGCTGTGCTATATAAGAAACTGTTAATAAATAAATATATCGGTAGAAACAGTATATTGGCCATCGGCTGTGCTGCAGGGCCAACATGATATTTCTGTGAATGATGGTGTTCGCAGACATATCGTTCGCACACACTGGCCAATGGACCCACGATATATAGGCCATTCAATAGAACGGCCGATATATCGGGCAGTGTGTATGCACCCATCTATTAACCTGTTCAAAAGAGGTCCTGGCAATCATACATTAAGAGGAAAGTCAAGGAACAGCGCATTTTGTCCCTCCTGGAGAGGGTCATGTTGTGAGGTATGATTTAATGACGAGGCTGAAGTTAGCTTCTTATTTGGCCGGTTTCAAATTCATTTCTTATTCAGCTCGTACCTAAGGACTGGGGTCCTTATTCAGAGATGGATACAGATCGCTGCAGATACAGCCAGATCTGTGTCATCTCACATGCTGGGGGCCGCCCAGCAAGTGTGAGGCCGCCTCCCGAAGCGTCTGCAATTAGATTGTGGACGCATCAGAACTACGGTTGACCACTGGCAGCACAGCCGCCATTTCTCTAACGTCCTAGTGGATGCTGGGGACTCTGTAAGGACCATGGGGATAGCGGGCTCCGCAGGAGACTGGGCACTCTAAAGAAAGATTTAGTACTATCTGGTGTGCACTGGCTCCTCCCTCTATGCCCCTCCTCCAGACCTCAGTTAGAATCTGTGCCCGGCCGAGCTGGGTGCTCCTAGTGGGCTCTCCTGAGCTTGCTAGAAAAGAAAGTATTTTGTCAGGTTTTTTATTTTCAGAGAGCTTCTGCTGGCAACAGACTCTCTGCTACGAGGGACTGAGGGGAGAGAAGCAAACCTACTCACGGCAGCTAGGTAGCGCTTCTTAGGCTACTGGACACCATTAGCTCCAGAGGGATCGAACACAGGTACCTAACCTTGATCGTCCGTTCCCGGAGCCGCGCCGCCGTCCCCCTCGCAGAGCCAGAAGAACAGAAGCAGCAGAAGCAAGAAGACATCGAAATCGGCGGCTGAAGACTCCTGTCTTCACTTAAGGTAGCGCACAGCACTGCAGCTGTGCGCCATTGCTCCCACAGCACACCGCACACTCCGGTCACTGTAGGGTGCAGGGCGCAGGGGGGGGGGGGGGGGGCGCCCTGGGCAGCAATTAAGTACTTTTTTGGCAAAAAGAGGCATATATACAGTCTGGGACTGTATATATGCCCGAGCCCCCGCCATTTTTATACATTAAAGCGGGACAGAAGCCCGCCGCTGAGGGGGCGGGGCCTTCTTCCTCAGCACACCAGCGCCATTTTCTCTTCACAGCTCCGCTGGAAGGACGCTCCCCAGGCTCTCCCCTGCAGTATACAGGTGCATTAAAGGGTAAAAAAGAGAGGGGGGGCACATAAATTTAGGCGCAGTATATATATATATTAACAACAGCTACAGGGTAAACACTAAGGTACAGTGTAATCCCTGGGTTATATAGCGCTGGGGTGTGTGCTGGCATACTCTCTCTCTGTCTCCCCAAAAGCCTTTGTGGGGTCCTGTCCTCAGTCAGAGCATTCCCTGTGTGTGTTGGGTGTGTCGGTACGAAACCTGTGTCGACATGTTTGATGAGGAAGGATACGTGGAGGCAGAACAAGTGCAGCCGCCGACGGTGCCGACACCTGATTGGATGGATATGTGGAAGGTGTTAAATGATAATGTAAACTCCTTGCATAACAGATTGGATAAAACTGTAACCGGGGGACAGTCAGGGTCTCAACCCATGCCTGATCCTACAGCGCAGAGGCCGTCAGGGTCGCAAAAGCGCACACTATCCCAGATAGTTGACACATATGTCGACACGGAATCTGACTCCAGTGTCGATGACGATCAGGCAAAGTTGCAGCCTAAAATGACTAAAGCCATCCGCTACATGATTGTAGCAATGAAGGATGTATTACACATTTCTGAGGAAAATCCTGTCCCTGACAAGAGGATTTATATGTATGGGGAGAAAAAGCATGAAGTGACCTTTCCCCCCTTCACATGAATTAAATGAATTATGTGAAAAAGCGTGGGATTCCCCTGACAGGAAGGTGATAGTTTCCAAGAGATTACTTATGGCGTATCCTTTCCCGCCAACGGACAGGTTACGCTGGGAATCCTCCCCTAGGGTAGACAAGGCGTTGACACGCTTGTCCAAGAAGGTGGCCCTGCCGTCTCCGGATACGGCCGCCCTAAAGGATCCTGCGGATAGAAAGCAGGAAGCTATCCTGAAGTCGGTTTATACACATTCTGGCACACTGCTGAGGCCAGCAATTGCTTCGGCCTGGATGTGTAGTGCGGTAGCTGCATGGACGGATTCTCTGTCTGAGGAGTTAGATACCCTGGACAGGGACACTGTTCTACTGACCCTGGCACATATCAAGGACGCGGTCCTATATATGCGGGATGCCCAGAGGGACATTTGCCTGCTGGGCTCTAGAGTTAACGCAATGTTCATTTCTGCCAGAAGGGTCTTATGGACTCGGCAATGGACAAGGGATACCGACTCTAAAAAACACATGGAGGTTTTACCGTATAAGGGTGACGAATTGTTTGGGGACGGTCTCTCGGACCTAGTTTCCACAGCTACGGCTGGGAAGTCAAATTTCTTGCCTTATGTCCCTCCACAACCTAAGAAAGCACCGTATTACCAAATGAAGTCCTTTCGTTCTCAGAGGAGCAAGAAGGTCAGAGGTGCGTCCTTTCTTGCCAAAGGCAGGGGTAGAGGAAAAAAGCTGCACCATGCAGTTAGTTCCCAGGAACAAAAGTCTTCCCCGGCTTCCACTAAATCCACCGCATGATGCTGGGGCTCCACAGGCGGAGCCAGGAGCCGTGGGGGCGCGTCTCCGACTTTCAGCCACCAGTGGGTTCGCTCACAGGTGGATCCTTGGGCTATACAAATTGTGTCTCAGGGATACAGGCTGGAATTCGAGGTGATGCCCCCTCACCGTTACCTAAAATCGGCCTTACCAACTTCCCCCATGGAAAGGGAGATAGTGTTGGAGGCAATTCACAAACTTTTTCTCCAGCAGGTGGTGGTAGAGGTCCCCCCCCCTTCAAAGGGGAAGGGGCTACTATTCCACTATGTTTGTGGTACCGGAACCGGACGGTTCGGTCAGACCCATTTTAAATTTAAAATCCCTGAACATTTATCTGAAGAAATTCAAGTTCAAAATGGAATCGCTCAGAGCGGTCATTGCAAGCCTGGAGGAAGGGGATTTTATGGTGTCTCTGGACATCAAGGATGCTTACTTGCACGTCCCCATTTATCCGCCTCATTAGGAGTACCTCAGGTTTGTGGTACGGGACTGTCATTACCAATTACAGACGTTGCCGTTTGGCCTGTCCACGGCACCGAGAGTTTTTACCAAAGTGATGGCGGAAATGATGGTGCTCCTTCGGAAGCAAGGGGTTACAATCATCCCATACTTGGACGATCTCCTCATAAAGGCGAGGTCCAGGGAGCAGTTGCTGATCAGCGTAGCACACTCTCAGGAAGTGTTGCGTCAGCACGGCTGGATTCTGAACATTCCAAAGTCGCAGCTGATTCCTGCGACGCGTCTGCCCTTCCTGGGCATGATTCTGGACACAGACCAGAAGAAGGTGTTTCTCCCGGAGGAGAAGGCTCAGGAGCTCGTGACTCTGGTCAGAGACCTCCTAAAGCCAAAACAGGTGTCGGTGCATCGCTGCACGCGAGTCCTGGGAAAGATGGTGGCGTCTTACGAAGCCATTCCCTTCGGCAGGTTCCATGCGAGGATCTTTCAGTGGGATCTGCTGGACAAGTGGTCCGGATCGCATCTTCATATGCATCGGATGATCACCCTGTCCCCCAGGGCCAGGGTGTCTCTTCTGTGGTGGCTACAAGGTGCTCACCTCCTCGAGGGCCGCAGATTCGGCATACAGGACTGGGTCCTGGTGACCACGGATGCAAGCCTCCGAGGGTGGGGGGCAGTCACTCAAGGAAGAAACTTCCAAGGGTTGTGGTCAAGTCAGGAGACTTGTCTGCACATCAATATCCTGGAACTAAGGGCCATATACAACGCCCTGAGTCAAGCGGAGCCTCTGCTTCGAAACCAACCAGTGCTGATTCAGTCAGACAACATCACGGCAGTGGCCCATGTAAACCGCCAGGGCGGCAGACTCGACCTCCACCCGGGAGAGTGGGGACTTCATCAAGAAGTCTTCACGCAGATTGCAAATCGATGGGAACTGCCACAGGTGGACATGATGGCGTCCCGTCTCAACAAAAAGCTAAAAAGATATTGCGCCAGGTCAAGGGACCCTCAGGCGATAGCTGTGGACGCACTAGTAACACCGTGGGTGTTCCAGTCGGTCTACGTGTTTCCTCCTCTTCCTCTCATACCAAAGGTGCTGAGAATTGTAAGAAAAAGAGGAGTGAGAACAATACTCATTGTTCCGGATTGGCCAAGAAGGACTTGGTACCCGGAATTGCAAGAAATGCTCACAGAGGACCCATGGCCTCTGCCTCTCAGACAGGACCTGTTACAACAAGGGCCCTGTCTGTTCCAAGACTTACCGCGACTGCGTTTGACGGCATGGCGGTTGAACACCGGATCCTAGCAGCACCGTATATGGCGAAAATATGTTGCTTGGTGTGAGGCCAGGAAGGCCCCTACAGAGGAATTCCAGCTGGGTTGATTCCTGCACTTCCTACAGTCAGGTGTGACTATGGGCCTAAAATTAGGGCCCATAAAGGTCCAGATTTCGGCCCTATCCATTTTCTTTCAAAAAGAACTGGCTTCACTGCCTGAGGTTCAGACGTTTGTTAAGGGAGTGCTGCATATTCAGCCTCCTTTTGTGCCACCAGTGGCACCTTGGGATCTTAACGTGATCTTGGCTTTCCTGAAATCCCACTGGTTTGAGCCACTTAAGACGGTGGTGCTAAAGTATCTCACGTGGAAAGTGGTCATGCTGTTGGCCCTAGCCTCAGCTAGGCGTGTGTCAGAATTGGCGGCTTTGTCATGTAAAAGCCCCTATCTGGTTTTCCATATGGACAGGGCAGAATTGCGAACTCGTCCGCAGTTTCTGCCGAAGGTGGTGTCATCTTTTCATCTGAACCAACCCATTGTGGTGCCTGCGGCTACTCGTGACTTGGAAGATTCCAAGTTGCTTGATGTAGTCAGGGCTTTGAAGATCTATGTTGCCAGGACGGCGGGAGTCAGGAAGACTGACTCGCTGTTTATCCTGTATGCATCCAACAAGCTGGGTGCTCCTGCTTCAAAGCAAACCATTGCTCGCTGGATCTGTAACACGATTCAGCAGGCTCATTCTGCGGCTGGATTGCCGCATCCAAAATCAGTAAAAGCCCATTCCACAAGGAAGGGGGGCTCTTCTTGGGCGGCTGCCCGAGGGGTCTTGGCATTACAGCTTTGCCGAGCTGCTACTTGGTCGGGTTCAAACACATTTGCAAAGTTCTACAAGTTTGATACCCTGGCTGAGGAGGACTTAGTGTTTGCCCATTCGGTGCTGCAGAGTCATCCGCACTCTCCCGCCCGTTTGGGAGCTTTGGTATAATCCCCATGGTCCTTACGGAGTCCCCAGCATCCACTAGGACGTTAGAGAAAATAAGAATTTACTTACCGGTAATTCTATTTCTCGTAGTCCGTAGTGGATGCTGGGCGCCCGTCCCAAGTGCGGACTTTCTGCAATACGTGTATATAGTTATTGCTTAATAAAGGGTTATGTTATGTTGGCATCCATTGGTTGATGCTCTGTTGGTTATTCATACTGTTAACTGGGTAAGTTTATCACAAGTTATACGGTGTGATTGGTGTGGCTGGTATGAGTCTTACCCGGGATTCCAAAATCCTTTCCTTGTAATGTCAGCTCTTCCGGGCACAGTTTCCTTAACTGAGGTCTGGAGGAGGGGCATAGAGGGAGGAGCCAGTGCACACCAGATAGTACTAAATCTTTCTTTAGAGTGCCCAGTCTCCTGCGGAGCCCGCTATCCCCATGGTCCTTACGGAGTCCCCAGCATCCACTACGGACTACGAGAAATAGAATTACCGGTAAGTAAATTCTTATTTTTTTTTATTGGATCGGCTGTGTGCGACGTCATGCAGCCGCCCCCGAAAACGGTCCTGGTCCGCTCCTATTCGGCCTGCCCTCCCAATGCCACATTGCCACCCCGCGAATGCCTGCCGCTGTCAATCACATTGCGGTTGCATCCGCAATAAGTGGAGTCACGCGCCCGCTATGCATGCGTGGTTTGCCTCCAACGGGTCTAAATTTGTAAACCTCTGTCTCAGGGCATATCAACTGAAGTCCTCTGTGTTACATGTTCTTAGTGCTACAAGGTCCACTACTATGCTGTTACATACATTAGAATAAGGTTCGCATATAAGTAGGCATACCATAAAGTAACGAATATAAAAACAGTGATTACGTGTGGCAGCTTCAAACATATAGTAAATTATCAGTAATCAACAGTTCTAATATATGTTATTAATATATAATCTAAATCAAACAGCAACTTTGAGACAGAATAAATCTAAAGCACATGTGACCATTTTTTAGCTATCGATTATTCTGGCAAAATGTTATATTTAGAAATCCATACCTCTCAACTATCCCGATTCCATCGGAACAGTCCCACTCTTTGGACACTGGGGGTTATTCCGAACTGATCGCACGCTGACGTTTTTCACAGCACAGCGATCAGGTCACTACTGCACATGCGTATATGCCGCAATGCGCAGACGCATCGTACGGGTACAAAGCGGATCGTTGCTGGGCGATGGATTTAACAAAGAATCCATTCGCACATCTGATTGCAAGAAGATTGACAGGAAGAAGGCGTTTATGGGTGTCAACTTTCCATTTTCAGGGAGTGGTTGGAAAAACGCAGGCGTGTCCAAGCGTTTGCAGGGCGGGCGTCTGACGTCAATTCCGGGACCGGACAGGCTGAAGTGATCACAGCGGGTGAGTAAGTCCTGGGCTACTCAGAGACTGCACAAACTGTTTTTGTACTGCTCGGCTGCATAGGCGTTCGCACACTTGCAAAGCTAAAATACACTCCCCTGCGGGCGGCTACTATGCATTTGCACGGATGCTAAAAACAGCTAGCAAGCTATCAACTCGGAACGACCCCCACCCCATCGAGCTGTGCCACCTCCGGCCACAATGTCCTACGGGCAGGGAAGGCCAGGGGAGCCTTTATCACCGCTGCTCAGCTCTGCAAAGCAGTGAGTGATTTCTGAATAGATCACACGCACGGCATCTAAACAGTGCAGAGAGATGAGCAAGGGGCTGTCCAGATGGTCCAGGAGTGCTGGGTGTGCCCCCAAAATGCCCAAAATAGGTCTGTGTTATGAAACCAAATCCCCTTTTTGGGCGCGTGGGGGTCCCGTCTCTGCAGTAGCAAAAGTTAGGAGGTATAGATATCTATGAGTGCATACAATAAAGTTATTATTTTTAGAAATAAAGATACTCAATTAGTACCGCAGTCAATTTGACGTAACCGTCTGGACTCGAGCATGGATATTATTAAAACCTGGACTGTAATGGCAGAGTTTGGGAAACTCTGCACTGTGGTGTAATCTACACCTATGGTCAGCTCACATTATACAGGTCACCTAGCAGGTGCTCAGGTAAATTCATTTAAAAGATACACGTGGAGCTATCTCACTTGTAATTTACGGGTCTATTCATAAAGCAGAGAAAAGTCCTGTTTTGCAGAAAACAGGGCTTTTCTTGGCTTTCTGCTACTCATTAAGCAGGATACCGTGGAGAAGTCCCTGGCTTCTCCAGCGGCACCGCCCCTCCGTGGATGAATCGCATTACCATACCTTAGCATGGTAAGTGCGATTCATGGAGCAATGGAAAGCACTACTTTACGCTTCTCCATGGAGTTCAGGTTCGCCATCTCAGGATGCGGTGCGGAGAAAGCTCAATACTTCCCTGCTCTCTGTTAGGCGCCTGTGCTGGCTCTGCCCCAAGCTACCAGCAGCCCCTGCGACCTCCCGGGAGGTCAGCTGGTGGTGCATGCACAGATGTACCCGCCAGCTGACTCCAATAATCGCAGATGAGACCGCCTAGAGAAACCCTCACTGCTGGATCCCAGAATGTAGGATTGCATCGCTGGAAGGGTAAGTATACATGAATTGCTACTTATTGCAGCTATATATCGCATAGAACCAATGCAGTGTATAGTGATAAGTAACAATTCATTTTTCATTTTTTACATGAATAGACCACTCTGTGAGGGTACCTGGAAACATATTTGTGATCCTTATACCCTTTTCAGACAGAAATGTCTGAATTACCCAGCAAGTGAGCAAGTGGATAAGTCGTCCATGGCTACTTATAACTTTATAGAATGCACTTTATAAATAATACGATTTTACTTACCGATAAATCTATTTCTCGTAGTCCGTAGTGGATGCTGGGGACTCCGTCAGGACCATGGGGATTAGCGGCTCCGCAGGAGACAGGGCACAAAAATAAAGCTTTAGGATCAGGTGGTGTGCACTGGCTCCTCCCCCTATGACCCTCCTCCAAGCCTCAGTTAGGATACTGTGCCCGGACGAGCGTACACAATAAGGAAGGATTTTGAATCCCGGGTAAGACTCATACTAGCCACACCAATCACACCGTACAACTTGTGATCTGAACCCAGTTAACAGTATGACAAACGTAGGAGCCTCTGAACAGACGGCTCACAACAATAACAACCCGATTTTTTTGTAACAATAACTATGTACAAGTATTGCAGACAATCCGCACTTGGGATGGGCGCCCAGCATCCACTACGGACTACGAGAAATAGATTTATCGGTAAGTAAAATCTTATTTTCTCTGGCGTCCTAGTGGATGCTGGGGACTCCGTCAGGACCATGGGGATTATACCAAAGCTCCCAAACGGGCGGGAGAGTGCGGATGACTCTGCAGCACCAAATGAGAGAACTCCAGGTCCTCTTTAGCCAGGGTATCAAATTTGTAGAATTTTACAAACGTGTTCTCCCCCGAACACGTAGCTGCTCGGCAGAGTTGTAATGCCGAGACCCCTCGGGCAGCCGCCCAGGATGAGCCCACCTTCCTTGTGGAATGGGCCTTGACAGATTTAGGCTGTGGCAGGCCTGCCACAGAATGTGCAAGTTGAATTGTGCTACAAATCCAACGAGCAATCGTCTGCTTAGAAGCAGGAGCACCCAGCTTGTTGGGTGCATACAGTATAAACAGCGAGTCAGATTTTCTGACTCCAGCCGTCCTTGAAATATATATATTTTCAATGCCCTGACAACGTCCAGCAACTTGGAATCCTCCAAATCGCTAGTAGCCGCAGGCACCACAATAGGCTGGTTCAGGTGAAACGCTGACACCACCTTAGCCAGAAACTGAGGACGCTTCCGCAGTTCTGCCCTGTCCGAATGGAAAATCAGATATGGGCTTTTATACGATAAAGCCGCCAATTCTGACACTCTCCTGGCTGAAGCCAGGGCCAGTAGCATGGTTACTTTCCATGTAAGATATTTCAAATCCACCGATTTGAGTGGCTCAAACCAATGGGATTTGAGAAAATCCAAAACTACATTAAGGTCCCACGGAGCCACTGGGGGCACAACCGGGGCTGTATATGTAGTACTCCTTTTACAAAAGTCTGGACTTCAGGAACTGAAGCCAATTCTTTCTGGAAGAAAATCGACAGGGCCGAAATTTGAACCTTAATGGACCCCAATTTGAGGCCCATAGACAATCCTGTTTGCAGGAAATGTAGGAATCGACCCAATTGAAATTCCTCCGTGGGGGCCTTCCTGGCCTCACACCACGCAACATATTTTCTCCAAATGCGGTGATAATGTTGTGCAGTCACCTCCTTCCTGGCTTTTACCAGTGTAGGAATGACCTCTTCCGGAATGCCTTTTTCCCTTAGAATTCGGCGTTCAACCGCCATGCCGTCAAACGCAGCCGCGGTAAGTCTTGGAATAGACACGGTCCCTGCTGAAGCAGGTCCCGTCTTAGAGGTAGAGGCCACGGATCTTCCGTGAGCATCTCCTGAAGTTCCGGGTACCAAGTTCTTCTTGGCCAATCCGGAGCCACGAGTATCGTTCTTACTCCCCTTTGCCGTATAATTCTCAGTACTTTTGGTATGCGAGGCAGAGGAGGAAACACATACACTGACTGGAACACCCACGGTGTTACCAGAGCGTCCACAGCTATTGCCTGAGGGTCTCTTGACCTGGCGCAATACCTGTCCAGTTTTTTGTTGAGGCGAGACGCCATCATATCCACCTTTGGTTTTTCCCAACGGTTCACAATCATGTGGAAGACTTCTGGATGAAGTCCCCACTCTCCCGGGTGTAGATCGTGTCTGCTGAGGAAGTCTGCTTCCCAGTTGTCCACTCCCGGAATGAACACTGCTGACAGTGCTATCACATGATCTTCCGCCCAGCGAAGAATCCTTGCAGCTTCTGCCATTGCTCTCCTGCTTCTTGTGCCGCCCTGTCTGTTTACGTGGGCGACTGCCGTGATGTTGTCCGACTGGATCAACACCGGCTGACCCTGAAGCAGGGGTTTTGCCAGGCTTAGAGCATTGTAAATCGCTCTTAGCTCCAGTATATTTATGTGAAGAGACATCTCCAGGCTTGACCATACTCCCTGGAAGTTTCTTCCCTGTGTGACCGCTCCCCAGCCTCTCAGACTGGCATCCGTGGTCACCAGGACCCAGTCCTGTATGCCGAATCTGCGGCCCTCTAACAGATGAGCACTCTGCAACCACCACAGAAGAGACACCCTTGTCCGTGGCGATAAGGTTATCCGCTGATGCATCTGCAGATGCGATCCGGACCATTTGTCCAGCAGATCCCACTGAAAAGTTCTTGCGTGAAATCTGCCGAATGGAATCGCTTCGTAAGAAGCCACCATTTTTCCCAGGACCCTTGTGCAATGATGCACTGACACTTTTCCTGGTTTTAGGAGGTTCCTGACTAGCTCGGATAACTCCCTGGCTTTCTTCTCCGGGAGAAACACCTTTTTCTGGACTGTGTCCAGAATCATCCCTAGGAACAGCAGACGTGTCGTCGGAAACAGCTGCGGTTTTGGAATATTTAGAATCCACCCGTGCTGTCGTAGAACTACTTGAGATAGTGCTACTCCGACCTCCAACTGTTCTCTGGACCTTGCCCCTATCAGGAGATCGTCCATTTTCTTTGAAGAAGAATCATCATTTCGGCCATTACCTTGGTAAGGACCCGGGGTGCCGTGGACAATCCAACCGGCAGCGTCTGAAACTGATAGTGACAGTTCTGTACCACGAACCTGAGGTACCCTTGGTGAGAAGGGCAAATTGGGACATGGAGGTAAGCATCTGTCCCGGGACACCATATAGTCCCCTTTTTCCTGGTTCGCTATCACTGCTCTGAGTGACTCCATCTTGATTTGAACCTTTTTATGTAAGTGTTCAAATATTTCAGATTTAGAATAGGTCTCACCGAGCCGTCTGGCTTCAGTACCACAATATAGTGTGGAATAATACCCCTTTCCTTGTTGTAGGAGGGGTACTTTGATTATCACCTGCTGGGAATACAGCTTGTGAATTGTTTCCACTACTGCCTCCCTGTCGGAGGGAGACGTTGGTAAAGCAGACTTCAGGAACCTGCGAGGGGGAGACGTCTCGAACTTCCAATCTGTACCCCTGGGATACTACTTGTAGGATCCAGGGGTCCACTTGCGAGTGAGCCCACTGCGTGCTGAAACTCTTGAGACGACCCCCCACCGCACCTGAGTCCGCTTGTACGGCCCCAGCGTCATGCTGAGGACTTGGCAGAAGCGGTGGAGGGCTTCTGTTCCTGGGAATGGGCTGCCTGCTGCAGTCTTCTTCCCTTTCCTCTATCCCATGGCAGATATGACTGGCCTTTTGACCGCTTGCCCTTATGGGGACGAAAGGACTGAGGTTGAAAAGACGTTGTCTTTTTCTCCTTTATACGGCAATACTTCCATGTGCCGTTTGGAATCTGCATCACCTGACCACTGTCGTGTCCATAAACTTACTTCTGGCAGATATGGACATCGCACTTACTCTTGATGCCAGAGTGCAAATATCCCTCTGTGCATCTCGCATATATAGAAATGCATCCTTTAAATGCTCTATAGTCAGTAAAATACTGTCCCTGTCAAGGGTATCAATATTTTCAGTCAGGGAATCCGACCAAGCCACCCCAGCGCTGCACATCCAGGCTGAGGCGATCGCTGGTCGCAGTATAACACCAGTATGTGTGTATATACTTTTTAGGATATTTTCCAGCCTCCTATCAGCTGGCTCCTTGAGGGCGGCCCTATCTGGAGACGGTACCGCCACTTTTTTGATAAGCGTGTGAGCGCCTTATCCACCCTAAGGGGTGTTTCCCAACGCGCCCTAACTTCTGGCGGGAAAGGGTATACCGCCAATAATTTTCTATCGGGGGAAACCCACGCATCATCACACACTTCATTTCATTTATCTGATTCAGGAAAAACTACAGGTAGTTTTTTCACACTCCACAAAATACCCTTTTTTGTGGTACTTGTAGTATCAGAAATATGTAACACCTCCTTCATTGCCCTTAACAAGTAACGTGTGGCCCTAAAAGAAAAATATGTTTGTTTCTTCACCGTCGACACTGGAGTCAGTGTCCGTGTCTGTGTCGACCGACTGAGGTAAAAAGACGTTTTAACGCCCCTGACGGTGTTTGAGACGCCTGGACAGGTACTAATTGGTTTGCCGGCCGTCTCATGTCGTCAACCGACCTTGCAGCGTGTTGACATTATCACGTAATTCCTTAAATAAGCCATCCATTCCGGTGTCGACTCCCTAGAGAGTGACATCACCATTACAGGCAATTGCTCCGCCTCCTCACCAACATCGTCCTCATACATGTCGACACACACGTACCGACACACAGCACACACACAGGGAATGCTCTGATAGAGGACAGGACCCCACTAGCCCTTTGGAGAGACAGAGGGAGAGTTTGCCAGCACACACCAAAACGCTATAATTATACAGGGACAACCTTTATATAAGTGTTTTTCCCTTATAGCATCTTAATATATATATAATCATATCGCCAAATAAGTGCCCCCCCTCTCTGTTTTAACCCTGTTTCTGTAGTGCAGTGCAGGGGAGAGCCTGGGAGCCTTCCCACCAGCATTTCTGTGAGGGAAAATGGCGCTGTGTGCTGAGGAGAATAGGCCCCGCCCCCTTTTCGGCGGGCTTCTTCTCCCGTTTTTCTGAGACCTGGCAGGGGTTAAATACATCCATATAGCCCCAGGGGCTATATGTGATGTATCTTTTAGCCAGTATAGGTATTTCATTGCTGCCCAGGGCGCCCCCCACAGCGCCCTGCACCCTCAGTGACCGCTGGTGTGAAGTGTGTGACAACAATGGCGCACAGCTGCAGTGCTGTGCGCTACCTCATGAAGACTGAAAAGTCTTCTGCCGCCGGTTTCTGGACCTCTTCACTTTTCGGCATCTGCAAGGGGGTCGGCGGCGCGGCTCCGGGACCGGACTCCATGGCTGGGCCTGTGTTTGATCCCTCTGGAGCTAATGGTGTCCAGTAGCCTAAGAAGCCAATCCATCCTGCACGCAGGTGAGTTCACTTCTTCTCCCCTAAGTCCCTCGTTGCAGTGAGCCTGTTGCCAGCAGGACTCACTGTAAAATAAAAAACCTAAAAACTTTTTCTAAGCAGCTCTTTAGGAGAGCCACCTAGATTGCACCCTGCTCGGACGGGCACAAAAACCTAACTGAGGCTTGGAGGAGGGTCATAGGGGGAGGAGCCAGTGCACACCACCTGATCCTAAAGCTTTATTTTTGTGCCCTGTCTCCTGCGAAGCCGCTAATCCCCATGGTCCTGACGGAGTCCCCAGCATCCACTAGGACGTCAGAGAAAATAACAGAATTCACCAAGCGCTTGATCTAATTAATTCCTGTTGCAGCCAGTAGTTCAAGGGTTATTCAGCCCTTGAAAAATAAAGCATATAAAATGAAATTGTTACCAGGGCTGGCAACAGAAATCTTGGGGCCCCATACAGTGACATCTCTGGGGTACCTTCAAATTATAAATGTGCAACGGAATTTGATGCACTATATAAGAAACTGTTAATAAATAAAAATATACTTATCCAAATATATCAATACCAGTCTGTCTTCCTTGCTCCTTCCTCCCATACACCCCACGGTCTGTCTCTCCCCAATGACTCCATGCTGCATTTTCAGCACCCCACATAATCCCAAAGCCCTGTTTCTCCTCTCCAATCCACTCTTATAGGCCCTACACACTGGCCGATCCGCCGCTGAGCTGCCCGACGGCGGATACAGCCGACGGGCGACCCGGCGGCGGGGGGGCAGTGACGGGGGGAGTGAAGTTACTTCACTCCCCCGTCACACGGCTCCATAGAACTGCAGGCAAATATGGACGAGATCGTCCATATTGGCTTGCACGCACAGCCGACGGGACACCAGCGATGAACGAGCGCAGGGCCGCGCATCGTTCATCGCTGGAGCCTCCACACTGCACGATATGAACGTTATCTCGTTCATTAATAAACAAGATCGTTCATATCGTACAGTCATGTCGGCCAGTGTGTAGAGCCCATTACCTTGGGGAGAGAACCTGATCTCCATTGAGAAGCGAAAAGCAGACCTTTCTGCTCCTTCGTGAATCTCACTCACCATACAAAAGTATGGTGATGCGATTCAGTCATAGGGGGTCATTCCGAGTTGTTCGCTCGCTAGCTGCTTTTAGCAGCATTGCACACACTAGGCCGCCGCCCTTTGAGAGTGTATCTTAGCATAGCAGATTTTCGAACGAAAGATTAGCAGAATTGCGATTAGAAATTTCTTAGCAGTTTCTGAGTAGCTCGAGACTTACTCCTACACTGCGATCAGCTCAGCCCGTTTCGTTCCTGGTTTGACGTCACAAACACGCCCTGCGTTCGGCCAGCCACTCCCCCGTTTCTCCAGACACTCCCGCGTTTTTCCCTGACACGCCTGAGTTTTTTAGCAAACGCCGGGAAAACGCTGAGTTGCCACCCAGAAATGCCCCTTTCCTGTCAATCATTTACCGAACACCAGTGCGACTGAAAAGCGCCGCAGACGCTACAGCAAAACAGCTAAGTTTTTAGTAAAATAACTAAGCGCATGCGCTCTGCGTACCATGCGCATGTGCAGTTTGCGACTAATCGCAGTATAGCGAAAATCGGCAACGAGCTAACAACTCGGAATGACCCCCATAGAGCGTGGGTGCTGTTGGAGAAGTCAGGGACTTCTCCACGTAACCCACTCTGTGAATTGGACTAGGCAGAGGAAAGCCCTGTTTATGCAAAATACTGAACGTTTGTTTATGGATCAGTAAAATTATATGTGGAAACTAAAAATCGGTCACAGTGGATCCAGATTACAGCGCTGACTTTATCAGCAGTTTCATGCGCGCTACATAAACGAGGATTTTAGTTTAATTGATCTAAGCAATTTGATACAAATTGGATGTAACATTTTCCTGTACACAACTATCAGTGGGGGTAATTCCAAGTTGATTGCAGCAGGACTTTTTATAGCAATTGGGCAAAACCATGTGCACTGCAGGGGAGGCAGATATAACATGTGCAGAAAGAGATAGATTCGGGTGGGTTATTTTATTTCTGTGCAGGGTAAATACCGGCTGCTTTATTTTTACACTGCAATTTAGATTGCAGATTGAACACACCCCACCCAAATCTAACTCTCTCTGCACATGTTACATCTGCCTCCCCTGCAGTGCACATGGTTTTGCCCAATTGCTAACAAAAATCCTGCTGCGATCAACTTGGAATTACCCCCGTGTACGGACAAAGCCGGCCCTAACCAATATGATGCCCTAGGCAAGATTTTGGCTAGTGCCCCCTAGCACCACTGCTGGTTCTGCCTCTGACCTTGCACTTCTTTCCCAGAACCATCACCCCTCAGCCATAGCAGTCCTTATTTTGGTGTTTGTACCCCCTATATTTTAAATAGGAACAGTTCGCACATTTGGCGCACAGCCCAAAAAGGGGTGTGTTTTTGCTGGCAAGGGGCATGGCCACACAATAGTAACCCCAATTCCAAATACGCCACACAGTACTGCACTTTATTCACATTTGATCATGCGATAGTTTCCATAATTCATATTTCATCCCACAGTAGTATCACTTTACCTTATAAACGTTACTCCTCACAGTAGAGCCCCTTATTCACATTACATCACACTGAATTGCTACTTATTCACATTACACTACACCCTATTGCTCTTTATTCATATTAGACGACACAGTAGTGCCCTTTCTATACGCAACACCACATAGAAGAGCACCTTAAACACATAATTCCACACAGTAATGCCCCTAAGACATATGAGACACATTATTAATGTCCTTCTAAACATAATGTGCTTACACATTATGACAACCTTTATTAATGCCCTTTTACACATAATGTCCCTTACACATATGCCGCACATTATTAATGCCCTAATACACACAATGACACACATAGTGCCCCCTACACATTTGCTGCACATTGTTAGTGCCCCTATACACATAATGACACATACATTAGTGCCCTGTTACACATACAGTATGCCACACATTATTAATGCCCTTATACACATAATGACACACATAGTGCCCCTTATACATATGTTGCACATTATTAATGCATTTTTACATGACACACATAATGCTCCTTACACATATTCTGAACACTACTGCACAACCAACCCACTCACACACAGCACTCATACTGCCACTAACACTGTGACCTCTGCCTCTGCTTGGATACAGATGTGTCCTCATAAATCTTGCCTCAGTGCTAACGTTGGGAATTTTTTTAATGAAAATGCATCTTATTTGCATTATGTGGCTAGAATTCACAAGCAGCTTCTGCTGATTAAAATGATATGCAGCATGCCTATATACTGTGTGAGACTGTGGCTGTATCTGCATATGAAATGCTACACACAGAATATAGGCATGCCGCATATCATTTTAATCAGCAGAAGCTGCTGATGCCCCTGGGCATATCAAATGCCCTAGGCAATTGCCTAGTTTGCCTATAGCTATGGCCGGCTCTGTGTACGGAGATCAATTACAAAATAGCAAGCAAAGTGAAACTGTTGTTAATTGTGTTACAACTGCTACACCTGCTGCTGGATCAATTGCTTTATTTGTAATAAATATACAGGGTAAGAATCCATTTGTTTTAAAAAAGTGAATCTATACATATTTTATTTTTATCGTGTCTATGTAAAGATACCGGCCAGTGGTTGTTCTTTAAAGTACATGTGTATCTTAAATAAATTAAATAATATGGTTAAAACTTCATTCCTGTGCGCTGTAACAATTTCCTTTTATATGCACTTTATAAATGTTACCTCAACACTGGTGTCTATGGACAACTTCTTCACTGGCTCACTTTTCTGCCCTTTTCACTGCTTCATGAATAGAGGGTGTGCCAAAGACGTGGAGCACAATGACAGTATTCGATTTATTTTTATTTTTATGGGAACATTAACAAATTCAAAGCAGTTTACTACAATGTGAAATCAGTGCGCAAAGCAGACACAGAATAATAATAGCTGGTAGAGACGTGGTAGATGACCAGCAGAGCAGGTACAGCATGTACAGTACATACGACACTAGTATAACCATACCGCCCCGGATCCTGCACAAGTGCACACACAGGCAGGCAGTACACGGCGCAGCAGCGACCCACATGGTCTACACTCTCGATTCGCTGCTTCCTCTACACGTGAGCGACGGAGCCGGAACTTCGCAAGTCCCGGAAACACGGCGCTGTCAGTCAGTGTCCGTGGGTAGAGACTAGAGAGCCGGAGAGGGGAAGCGACGTGTAGACAGCAGCAGCAGGAAGTGAGACGGCCGGTAGTCACTGTGACAGCGCTGCTGATGCCACTGGCAGGGACTCCAGCCCGGATATACCTACAGAATGGGGTCTCTGTTCCGCAGCGAGACGATGTGCTTGGCACAACTCTTCCTCCAGGCAGGCTCTGCTTATGACTGTGTCAGCGAGCTGGGGGAGATGGGTCTGGCTGAGTTCAGAGATGTGAGTATTCCTTATGGTCTTCTTTGATGAAACTTTCTGTCTTTGGGAGACAACTTTTTAAAATGATTGTGGCCACTCACATTTCTATGTTATGACTGAGGATCTTCTCCATCATATGTGATATCTGCTGCAATCCGCCGGTTTCTACTTTCTACTGCAAAAGAAACATAATATAGAGCTCATATAGGGGCGGCTTTCTTGTTGACTTTACTAAGTGCCAGAATGCAAAACATACGATACCTTGTGCCATCTAAAGGTGCGTACACACTATGCAATATCACTTAGGATCTGGCTGATATCGGCCGGTTCCTAACGATATTGTATAGTGTGTACACTAGATATAGTGTACGATGCGTGCTCCCGCGGGTCGTATGCTACATCGGACCTGCATGCAGGTCTGATGTGCAATGTTGCTTACGAGGGCAATGCTACCGAATGCAGCATGGCCCGAATCCTCAACCCGCCGCCGCTTGTCGCAGCCGACATCGGCAAGTGTGTATGCACTTGCTGTAGTCGGAGTCCCGTCACGGGTGATGTTGCATTGTGCGGACATCGCACTGATGTGTACATAGCCTAAGATGGCGTTAGCCATTGCAGCCTATGGGCTACGCTCTGGAAAAGTACTCTCCGCAGCCCGCCACTTGTACATTCACGGTCATTTTTAGGAATACCCCTTTTCCACTAGCTGTTTTTGCACGGGGGCGCGCATCGACACGGGTTTTTAGTAGGTGGAAACGGGTCAACACTGGTTGAGTGACCCGGGAATCCAACCCGGCTATTTACCTGGGTAGAACACGGTAATGACACGGATAGCGGTGCAGTGGAAACGGTCATTACACGTGTTTTCAGACCCGAGTAACGCTCTGAGACGCTGATTGGTGCTTCTGGGGCACTGGAAGATGATGTCATCCCTGGGAGACACGCTGGGCACATGCAGGCAGCGCAGCAGCAAACAACACTACGCTGGGCACATGCAGGCATTGAGGCTGCATCAAGCTGTCTGTAGCAGAAAGCAGCAGTAAACTGCAAACAGTCTGCGACTCCATGCTAGACACAGCTACTGCACCGGCGTCCATTGCTGCAATGCTGTGAGCAGGCCCCACCACTCCGTTTTGGTCCTTTTGATGACATCATCTTGATGAGACAGTAAAAAGTCCATTTGTAATGACGGCAATAGGCTTTTACAGAGCTTACCCGGGTTAGGTGGAAACAGATCAGACACGGGAATAACCCGTGTCGAAGTGTAGTGGAAACGGGGGAGCCGACACGGGTTGTAGCCGTGTTAAACATCCCGGATCGGACACGGTACGTAGGTGGAAAAGGGGTAGAAATATGACTCAAGGTATACAAAAGTTCAGATGTGAATACAAAGAGCCCTGTTTGTGAGCGCTTACAATCTCATGGTGTGGTACTACCTAGTGTAGGGATGTCATCAGTGTGGTGGTTGGGCCAGAATATCTGACCTATTCTTATTTTTCTTCTGGTTATCAGGAAAACCCTGTATCTGTTACTAATAGTTTTCTTTTTTTTGCCTCTTTTTATTACAGCTCAACCCTCATGTAAGTGAGTTCCAGAGAAAATTTGTTGGTGAAGTAAAGAAGTGTGATGACCTGGAACAAATATTACGTATGTGCTGTAGACAGAACACTGTTTTGCATAATGTTAGGTGATTGCACCTAGTTTGTAATTATGTGGGTCCCAGGGAGCTATAATTAACAGAAATAAATTATCATGTTGACCTCCCCAAGTACCCTTTAAATCCCCATCAGACCACTTCACATGACTCTTAAATGCCCATCAGACCACCCCATATACCTTTTATTTGTCCAGCAGATAGCATATTCCTCCAGGTTTCCCCAAGTAGCTATTCTAATACAAGGGTGGTTCAGTAAGTACGGTAACAAGACCTTGTGTAATGTTCTCTATTTAATTCTAAATTACCGCCAGGCCAGAGCAAGTAGACCACTACTTACCCTCACAGTCATTACACTGCGCTTTGTACCAGTCATATTGTCCCATCATCAGCAACAGATGGTGGGTGTGGCGGAAACATGGTCAAACATTGAGATCCATAATGTGATCAGATTTATGCGTTTAAAGGGCACATCAGAAGCAGCAGAAATGAATTGTCAACTTGTTGAGGTTTACGGTGATTGCGTCATGTCACAGACACAGGTTTGGTTTTGGTGGCATGCTTGGCTGGCCAGATCACTGCTCATCTTGAACATCTGTCCTACCATTATCAAAGTCAGTGCACTAAACCCAAACCTGTTTCCGTAACATGAAGTTCTCACTGTACATGCCCCCAATATGGTATCAAACATTCTCCACATGCCCTCAAGTTCTTCCAGTTACAAGATTGATTAGTACTCTCTATGAGGAAAGCGCCACATAGACTCTGCATTTGTATTTTTCGAGAAACCATGGAAACGTTATAATGTTAACACTTTAGAACAGTTGAACTATTTCCTGCACAGCAAATGCTAACTAAACGGCACTTTTATTCCGAAGTGGAACGCACTGTGCGGCATTGCATCTGCTGTTGCAACAAAACTATATACTCAAAATGAAATACAATTAAGTGCTTAATAAAGGATTTGAAGCCCACATATAACCATAAAAAGGGTGCTGCAGAATCTGGCTTAGTGTTTAATTGTAAATTCTACTATTGAATCTATGTATGAACATATATGTAGTTGATAAACAAGGTATAAAATAATGCCTCAAGAGAATACTTACGGTAAGTACATCAACAGTAGTAGTGATCTAGCTTGGTCACAATACATATCCATAAGTACTTTGCTTGTTAGTGTTAGAGGCTTGGTATGTTGTGTCTATAGTTACAATGATGACAGCATAGATCCGACACAGTAGTAATATTATTTAAAGCATTTAACTGTGTCGGCACTAGAATTATTTTTTCTTGTTTAAAGATCTGTTTATTATGTTTTGTTAAACGAGTTGGGAAAGGACTACAGCAGTGGTTCTCAAACGTTTTTAAATCGCGGCACCCTAGAGTATCAGAATTTTTTCACGACACCCTTAGGCCAAAAGTTTCTTATTGAGAAATTTAGAAAGAAATATTAAATTAAGTAAATTGTGTTTCTATGTCATCATTAAGGTGTGTACACATGGTGAGATCCCTGCTATGCTCGATTTTGACTATGCGATTTCCCTTGATCTCCCCCAGAGCCCAGATAGCGCAGATTTTGACTATCTGTACTTTCGATTTTGTCTATGTATGATTTTGACTAAGTGCCAATTTTGACTATACTTTGTACTAGATAGTACACTAGATAGTCAAGATTGACTTGCCTGCACAGTTTATCTAGCCTTACGATACCGACCCCACGGGAGCGCGCATCGGGATCGAATCGGTATCACAAGCTGCCTAACACCTTGAGATGCGCACTAACTTTCTTTAACATTTTGACTATATAGTCAAAATGTTACAGATTTATCTCACCTTGTGTACACACCATTAGGGTCAATTGTGTGGTGAGGGACAAGATTTGCTTCTGTTTATCCACATATTTTATGATTGGCAGCCACCAGCACTGGTTTTATCTATTACATTGACCATAAATGATTTTAATTGGTCCCTGACCACCAACCTAGGGCACCCCTGCAAGTGTCCTGTGGCACCCAGTTTGAGAACCACTGGACTACAGACAGATGTCAAAAACATAAAAATAGAACATTAGGTGGTTGTTCAATGACAAATTAAGGCCACCATGTGTGTGTGTGTGTATGTGTAGAGATATATATATACACACACACGTGGTAAAGAAATCAGTCTAGGAAACAAAACATTAGTCCCCATTCAAATGATGGTCTTATAGTACCACAAATAAAATCAAGAAGTAATTCCATAACATCAAAGTAATCGTGCATAGAAGTGTCTAAACCAGGACAAGGGGAAAATGAAAATGTGGGTGAGGGAGGGGAGAGAGGTAGAGAGGCAGCATCGCAGTGTAATTGATACAAAAGTTAGGCAATCATGACTAGGCAGAGGGACTTGATCAACGATTATACATAAATAAAGACCTCCAAGCCTAGAGCTTACTTAAAACAAATTCTGTTTTAAGTCTCACAATATGTAAATTTCAAGAAGTAGTTTCAAACACGTTTAGGATCTGAGATTGTGTAGGGGGGGGGGGGGTCGAGCGATTCAGTATATGCGCCCCACTTCTTGTAGACGGATGCAACTCCAGCCTCTTACGCAGCGGTGGCCAACCTGTGGCTCTTGAGCCGCATGTGGCTCTTTCTTTATTCAAATGTGGCTCCCAAAACTCTAAAACATGTGACCACAACAGATATAGAAACCGCTGCACTCCAGCCAGACACGCAGCAGCACTACAGGGACTGAAAACTGAAGGAGCCAGAAACTAGAGGTTAGACACCCACAAGCAGAGCCGTAACTAGGTGTGTGCCGATGGTGCCTTGCCCACAGCGCAAATGCACTGAGGGCGCACCATCGGGCATCACACATGCTAGATCCGAGCCCAGACTGCTGAAGGCGGCGCCGCCTGTGTCCCGCCGCCACCTGCCCACCTGTGTTCTGCAACTTCCTCTGAACTTGAAGCTGCCACCGCCCGCCCGCCTGTGTCCAGCTGAAGCCGCCGGCTTCAGCTGGACACAGGCGGGCGGCTTCAAGTTCAGTGGAAGTTTTCAAGCCGCTGCGGTGTCTGTGTGACAGGCAGGCTTCTCAATGGGCCAGTGGCAGCCCGGCCCCCCTTCCCTGCAATTCGGAAGCCGCTGCCGCCCACAAGACTCCTGCTGCTGAAGCCCCTACCCGACCTCCCGTGTCCCGGTGAAGCCGCTGCCGCCCGCCCTCAACAGCACGTAAGTGACTACACTACACTACACTATACTATACTACACTACACTACATTTCACTACAGTACACTACAGCACAGTACACTTTACTACACTACACTACACCCTAAGGGTAGGAGGGGGTGTAAGTGGGAATCTGCCTGCCGTACTGTGTTAAAGGGGGACTCTGCCTGCCATAATGTGTAAAAGGAGGAATCTGTCTGCTGTAATGTGTAAAAGGGGATGCTGTCTGCCGTAACGTGTAAAAGGTGGACGCTGTCTGCTGTAATGTGTATAAAGAGGACGCTCTCTGCCGTAATGTGTAAAAAAGGGGACGCTCTCTGCCGTAATGTGTAAAAAAGGGGACGCTGTCTGCCGTAATGTGTACAAAAGGGGGACGCTGTCTGCCATAATGTGTAAAAAAAAAAAAAAAAAAAAAAAGGGGACTTTGCCGTAGTGACACATGGGAGACCTGGCTTGAGTGAAATGAGGGAGCTGGCTGGAGTGACATAGGACGGTGCTAGCAGGAGTGACACATGGAAGAGCTGGCTGGAGTGACAGGAGGGTGTTGGCTGGAGTGACACATGGGAGAGCTGGCTGGAGTGACAGGAGAGTGTTGGCTGGAGTGACACATGGGAGAGCTGGCTGGAGTGACAGGAGGGTGTTGGCTGGAGTGACACATGGGAGACCTGGCTGGAGTGACACAGCAGGGTCTTGGCAGTAGTGACACATGGGAGAGCTGGCTGGAGTGACATAGGAGGGTGCTAGCAGGAGTGACACATGGAAGAGCTGGCTGGAGTGACAGGAGCGTGTTGGCTGGAGTGACACAGCAGGGTCTTGGCAGTAGTGACACATGGGAGAGCTGGCTGGAGTGACACGAGGGAGCTGGCTGTAGTGACATAGGAGGGTGCTAGCAGGAGTGACACATGGGAGAGCTGGCTGGAGTGACACGGGGGAGCTGGCTGGAGTGACAGGAGGGTGTTTGCTGGAGTGACACATGGGGGAGCTGGCTGGAGTGACACAGCAGGGTCTTGGCAGTAGTGACACATGGGAGACCTGGCTGGAGTGACACGAGGGAGCTGGCTGGAGTGACATAGGAGGGTGCTAGCAGGAGTGACACATGGAAGAGCTGGCTGGAGTGACAGGAGGGTGTTGGCTGGAGTGACACATGGGAGAGCTGGCTGGAGTGACAGGAGGGTGTTGGCTGGAGTGACACATGGGAGAGCTGGCTGGAGTGACAGGAGGGTGTTGGCTGGAGTGACACATGGGAGACCTGGCTGGAGTGACACAGCAGGGTCTTGGCAGTAGTGACACATGGGAGAGCTGGCTGGAGTGACATAGGAGGGTGCTAGCAGGAGTGACATTTGGAAGAGCTGGCTGGAGTGACAGGAGCGTGTTGGCTGGAGTGACACATGGGGGAGCTGGCTGGAGTGACACAGCAGGGTCTTGGCAGTAGTGACACATGGGAGACCTGGCTGGAGTGACAAAGCAGGGTCTTGGCAGTCGTGACGCATGGGAGAGCTGGCTGGAGTGACACGGGGGAGCTGGCTGGAGTGACAGGAGGGTGTTTGCTGGAGTGACACATGGGGGAGCTGGCTGGAGTGACACAGCAGGGTCTTGGCAGTAGTGACACATGGGAGACCTGGCTGGAGTGACACAGCAGGGTCTTGGCAGTAGTGACACATGGGAGACCTGGCTGGAGTGACACAGCAGGGTCTTGGCAGTAGTGACACATGGGAGACCTGGCTGGAGTGACACGAGGGAGCTGGCTGGAGTGACATAGGAGGGTGCTAGCAGGAGTGACACATGGGGGAGCTGAAGTTTATTATGTGAAAGTGGCTTTTTCAATGGATTTGGCTTAAAAAAAAATTATTTTATGTCATTCTGGCTTTTCCAATGTATTTTATACCAGGGGTGTGGTCTAGCAGGCACAAGGCCACATTCCATTTTTGCATGCGCGCCATTGGCTCGATGTCGGCTCTTTGACGTACCTAACAAGGTTTTTTGGCTCTTTGTCACTGACTGGTTGCCACCCCTGCTCTAACGCAAGAAAAACTGCTTGCCTGTCATAATATAAAGTATAATTTCTCTGACGTCCTAGTGGATGCTGGGAACTCCGTAAGGACCATGGGGAATAGCGGCTCCGCAGGAGACTGGGCACAAAAGTAAAAGCTTTAGGACTACCTGGTGTGCACTGGCTCCTCCCCCCATGACCCTCCTCCAAGCCTCAGTTAGATTTTTGTGCCCGAACGAGAAGGGTGCACACTAGGTGGCTCTCCTGAGCTGCTTAGTGAAAAAGTTTAAGTATAGGTTTTTTATTTTCAGTGAATCCTGCTGGCAACAGGTTCACTGCACCGAGGGACTAAGGGGAGAAGAAGCGAACTCACCTGCGTGCAGAGTGGATTGGGCTTCTTAGGCTACTGGACATTAGCTCCAGAGGGACGATCACAGGCCCAGCCATGGATGGGTCCCAGAGCCGCGCCGCCGGCCCCCTTACAGAGCCAGAAGACAGAAGAGGTCCGGGAAATCGGCGGCAGAAGACATCCTGTCTTCAATAAGGTAGCGCACAGCACCGCAGCTGTGCGCCATTGCTCTCAGCACACTTCACACTCCGGTCACTGAGGGTGCAGGGCGCTGGGGGGGGGCGCCCTGAGACGCAATAAAAACACCTTAGATGGCGAAAAATACATCACATATAGCTCCTGGGCTATATGGATGCATTTAACCCCTGCCAGTTTTTCCTTAAAAAATTGGGAGAAAGGCCGCCGAGAAGGGGGCGGAGCCTATCTCCTCAGCACACAAGTGCCATTTTCCCTCACAGCTCCGTTGGAGGGAAGCTCCCTGGCTCTCCCCTGCAGTCCTGCACTACAGAAACAGGGTAAAACAAGAGAGGGGGGGCACTAATTTGGCAGATTAATCAATACAGCAGCTATATAAGGGAAAAACACTTATATAAGGTTATCCCTGTATATATATATATATAGCGCTCTGGTGTGTGCTGGCAAACTCTCCCTCTGTCTCCCCAAAGGGCTAGTGGGGTCCTGTCCTCTATCAGAGCATTCCCTGTGTGTGTGCTGTGTGTCGGTACGTTGTGTCGACATGTATGAGGAGGAAAATGGTATGGAGGCGGAGCAATTGCCTGTAATAGTGATGTCACCCCCTAGGGAGTCGACACCTGACTGGATGGTCTTATGGAAGGAATTACGTGATGGCGTCAGCACTTTACAAAAGACTGTTGACGACATGAGACAGCCGGCAAATCAGTTATTACCTGTCCAGGCGTCTCAAACACCGTCAGGGGCTCTAAAGCGCCCGTTACCTCAGATGGTCGACACAGACCCAGACACGGACACTGACTCCAGTGTCGACGGTGAGGAAACAAACGTGTTTTCCAGTAGGGCCACACGTTACATGATCACGGCAATGAAGGAGGTTTTGAACATTTCTGATACTACAAGTACCACAAAAAAGGGTATTATGTGGAGTGTGAAAAAACTACCCGTAGTTTTTCCTGAATCAGATGAATTAAATGAGGTGTGTGATGAAGCGTGGGTTTCCCCCGATAAAAAACTGCTAATTTCTAAAAAATTATTGGCATTATACCCTTTCCCGCCAGAGGTTAGGGCGCGTTGGGAAACACCCCCTAGGGTAGATAAGGCGCTCACACGCTTATCAAAACAAGTGGCGTTACCGTCTCCTGATACGGCCGCCCTCAAGGAGCCAGCTGATAGGAAGCTGGAAAATATCCTAAAAAGTATATACACACATACTGGTGTTATACTGCGACCAGCAATCGCCTCAGCCTGGATGTGCAGTGCTGGGGTGGCTTGGTCGGATTCCCTGACTGAAAATATTGATACCCTGGACAGGGGTTCACTACGGCTGGCCGGCGGTCGGGCTCCCGGCGACCAGCATCCCGGCGCCGGGAGCCCGACCGCCGGCTTACCGACAGCTTGGCGAGCGCAAATGAGCCCCTTGCGGGCTCGCTGCGCTCGCCACGCTACGGGCACGGTGGCGCGCTACGCGCGCCACACTATTTTATTCTCCCTCTATGGGGGTCGTGGACCCCCACGAGGGAAAATAAGTGTCGTATGCCGGCTGTCGGGCTCCCGGCGCCGGTATACTGAGCGCCGGGAGCCCGACCGCCGGCAAACAGAAGACCACCCCCTGGACAGGGACAGTATATTATTGACTATAGAGCATTTAAAGGATGCATTTCTATATATGCGAGATGCACAGAGGGATATTTGCACTCTGGCATCAAGAGTAAGTGCGCTGTCCATTTCTGCCAGAAGAGGGTTATGGACGCGGCAGTGGTCAGGGGATGCGGATTCCAAACGGCATATGGAAGTATTGCCGTAGAAAGGGGAAGAGTTATTTGGGGTCGGTCTATCGGACCTGGTGGCCACGGCAACGGCTGGGAAATCCACCTTTTTACCCCAGGTCACCTCTCAGCAGAAAAAGACACAGTCTTTTCAGGCTCAGTCCTTTCGTCCCCATAAGGGCAAGCGGGCAAAAGGCCACTCATATCTGCCCCGGGGCAGAGGAAGGGGGAAAAGACTGCAGCAGGCAGCCTCTTCCCAGGAACAGAAGCCCTCCCCCGCTTCTGCCAAGTCCTCAGCATGACGCTGGGGCCTTACAAGCGGACTCAGGTACGATGGGGGGTCGTCTCAAGAATTTCAGCGCGCAGTGGGCTCACTCACAAGTGGACCCCTGGATCCTGCAGGTAGTATCTCAGGGGTACAAATTGGAATTCGAGACGTCTCCCCCTCGCCGGTTCCTGAAGTCTGCTTTACCAACGTCTCCCTCCGACAGGGAGGCGGTATTGGAAGCCATTCACAAGCTGTATTCCCAGCAGGTGATAATCAAGGTACCCCTCCTACAACAGGGAAAGGGGTATTATTCCACGCTGTTTGTGGTACCGAAGCCGGACGGCTCGGTGAGACCTATTTTAAATCTGAAATCCTTGAACACTTACATACAAAGGTTCAAATTCAAGATGGAGTCACTCAGAGCAGTGATAGCGAACCTGGAAGAAGGGGACTATATGGTGTCTCTGGACATCAAGGATGCTTACCTCCATGTCCCAATTTGCCCTTCTCACCAAGGGTACCTCAGGTTTGTGGTACAGAACTGTCACTATCAGTTTCAGACGCTGCCGTTTGGATTGTCCACGGCACCCCGGGTCTTTACCAAGGTAATGGCCGAAATGATGATTCTTCTTCGAAGAAAAGGCGTCTTAATTATCCCTTACTTGGACGATCTCCTGATAAGGGCAAGGTCCAGGGAACAGTTAGAGGTCGGAGTAGCACTATCTCAAGTAGTACTACGACAGCACGGGTGGATTCTAAATATTCCAAAATCGCAGCTGATTCCGACGACACGTCTGCTGTTCCTAGGGATGATTCTGGACACAGTCCAGAAAAAGGTGTTTCTCCCGGAGGAGAAAGCCAGGGAGTTATCCGAGCTAGTCAGGAACCTCCTAAAACCAGGCCAAGTGTCAGTGCATCAATGCACAAGGGTCCTGGGAAAAATGGTGGCTTCTTACGAAGCGATTCCATTCGGCAGATTCCACGCAAGAACTTTTCAGTGGGATCTGCTGGACAAATGGTCCGGATCGCATCTTCAGATGCATCAGCGGATAACCCTGTCTCCAAGGACAAGGGTGTCTCTCCTGTGGTGGTTGCAGAGTGCTCATCTTCTAGAGGGCCGCAGATTCGGCATTCAGGACTGGGTCCTGGTGACCACGGATGCCAGCCTGAGAGGCTGGGGAGCAGTCACACAGGGAAGAAATTTCCAGGGCTTGTGGTCAAGCATGGAAACGTCTTTTCACATAAATATCCTGGAACTAAGGGCCATTTACAATGCCCTAAGTCAAGCAAGGCCTCTGCTTCAGGGTCAGCCGGTGTTGATCCAGTCGGACAACATCACGGCAGTCGCCCACGTAAACAGACAGGGCGGCACAAGAAGCAGGAGGGCAATGGCAGAAGTTGCAAGTATTCTTCGCTGGGCGGAAAATCATGTGATGGCACTGTCAGCAGTGTTCATTCCGGGAGTGGACAACTGGGAAGCAGACTTCATATGCAGAAGAAAAAGTATGACTCTTGTTTGGGCGCACTCTTGTTTTAACTATCTAACAATAGATAAGTAAATTCATATAGGAGTAATAACAGTGTAGTAATTGTTTCTACTCTTTCAAGCGCATGAAGGTTGGACATGACTGGTTGGAGATAGGATAGGTGTTGAATGATCAACAGGAGACAACGGTCTCGTAATTAAATGTTCAGATCTTAATATTCCTGGATAATTGCATGTCGGAAGTTGGCTATAGACTGAGCCACTTCCCTCTGCCCAAGATCTGTACAAACTGTGTTTGTATTAATGCAGCCCTGATTGAGGTACGATCGTGAAGTGGGAAACCCATATGCTAGGTCCCACTTCTGAACGATAGTCTGGGTGAAGAAGAAAGAGATATTGTGGTGTAAGTGGTGATACTGCTGTTGGTATCTTATCCACAGGAAGGAGAGTTTCCTACTTCACTGGGTATTCCCTAGTGGTCGCCCATCTAGGTACTGACTCAGCCCACCTGCGTTTAGCTTCCAAGATCGGACGAGATTGGGCGTGAACGCAGGGGTATGGTCGTAGGAAAGTTCAGACCTGCAGTGCCAATGAGAGTGCACCGAAATGGGAGGATAAAATCCACCTAGGAAGGATATTGGTGGGAAATGCGTGCTGGGACAGAAAGATTGAAAAAGAGGAGATACCAGAAAAAGTTGAGGAAAATGTGTGAATCTGCTGTCCACGTTAGACCGAAGAAGCGTGTCTCCTGTGGGGACACGCTCTTCTGAATCGTGGATGAGAGTTCACGGAAGAAAGGACAGTGGGAGAGATGAGGGAGAAAAAGGAGGCAAAGGAGGAGAAGGGTCCCTAGGGGGTTGCCTGGGTGTATGACTACTGCTGGAACCAGGTCCAATGAGTCAATTAATGCCAAGCCCCAGAATATTTTAATTTTACACAGATGATATGGGCAAAATATCCCAATGAGGACAGGACTCAGTGGTTGGCACAGGGTTGAACCTGAGGCTGAGAAAAGAGATGTCACAGAACACTTCACAAGAACATCCAATGCATTTTGGAGATAGCCTATAACAGAGTGGTTGTAAAATCACACAATGTCTTTCTGATTGATTCCACTCCGATTATCAGAGAGGTCAAGTGCTTACAGGGATGCAAGAGAAGCGTGTGTTTATCGTTAATGGTACATTTGAGATGTATAACGGTCAACAGTGTCAGATATCAGGACATATCTCTAGTAATAAGAATACAGAGTTATAACTGAGGCAAAGTATAATGACGTGCAAGAAAATAAGACGAGAATATGCTGCACACAGTTTGGGATTACCAAGGGCAGGGTACATATAGGATAATATCGCACCTATACCTGTTATTGGTTGGGTATTGGAGAGAAGTTGTGGAAATTATATACTGGGGCTGGAGGCACCAATTAAGGATTTGGGGCAGTTACTGCGTTATGATAATGGTGCTTGCCCTAAGTATTGATTATAACATAACAACAAACGCCTCTCCAGATATGAGGCAGGTTTAGGTGTAAGCAGGAATACAAGAAAGATCACAGTGTATCTATCGGTAATTTATGCTAAGGCTGATAGCACCAGTTTAATAACTGGGGACAAATCTCTGCACTCAAGCAAAAAGTGCAAGGTTTTAGCAATAAATATAAGAAGAATTATTAATGTCACCAATCCGAGTATCAGACAAGTTAAGTGCTTGCAGGATTGCAGGAAAAAAAATTTTTCTGCACTAAAGCAAAAGTGCTTGGTTTAAGCAATAAGCTTGGTATAAGGAAAATTAACGTCACCAATTCGAGAATCAGGCAGGTTAAGTGTTTACAGGATTGCAGGAAAACGCGTTTCACCCGGTCTCGGGCTTGTTCACTTCCATCCTGAACAGCTGCTTGGAGTCTCCATACCTTGGTGTTTAAAAGCCCTGAATGATTAGCGTCAGCCAATGCCTGATTGTGTGGGCGGAAGTATTGTGGGCATATGGTCCAATCCAGGGCCTTGGAAATGGGTCATGTGGACGGGTCTTACTGGGGAAGGTAAATTGAACTAAGTGGGGCGGAAGTGCCGCTTCTCGGTTCCGCCCTGGTTGTGGATCGCATAAGAGACATACGTGGGAATAAAGTCACTAACAATGTTAGACTGGGCAGGCTGATTAGTATGAGTATAGCGGGATATGATCCCATCTGGTTGGCGTGATCGTATGTTGCTGTTGGCGTAGCGTTAGCCAGTGTGGGCGGAAGCTGTCATCCGAGCTTCCGCCTGCTGGGAGTTTATCCCGTTGCTAGGATACCCATGTACGTGCGGCCGGAGCGAAGGTGTGGGGGAGGCTGGATTGGATTAGTGACGTATTCGCCCAAACATTGAGAGGCATTTGGAAAGGAGTCAGGGTTCCTCGTCCACCCTCATTATTAGAGATTAGGTGAAATGAAAGGTTTGAAAAATGAGTGTGCCATGATGTGAATGACATGAATGACAGAGGGGTGTTGATCCTGAATGGGGGTGCAGGTGTATTGAATGAGATTGAGGGATGTGCAAGATGAGTAGATAAGGGAAGCTTGACAATTAAAGAAAAAAAGGGGGAAATAGAAAAATATATAAAAATATGTAAAAATATATATGAAAAATGGTAAATGAATATATAAAGAAATAAAAATGAGAATTGAAATGACACACAGTTATCACGGTAATAAGAATGAATATACAAGAATAATGAAATAATAAAATGAAAATATATAATGAAAATTGTTGAAAATAATACATAAATTGGAAAAATATATGTGATGCTTGCTGTTATAAGTGGAAGGATACAAATAAAAATGAAGATTAAGGAAATGTATAAATATGAGAATGTGTGAAATGTGAAATGAAACAATGTGTGAAATAGGTGAAGGTGGTAGTGAAAGTTGGGATTGGGGATGATAGGCTGGATGAACGATTGTGAACTAATGAATGAATGGGAGTGTGAATAGAAGGAGTGTGGTAGCAGCGGTGTGGCAGGAGATTGGGTTGAGTAAGAGAAAAAAAAAAAAAGTTGCATTTAATTGGGTGCAAATGAGGGCTGGGTGTGTTGGTGAGTGTGTATATAATTGCGTGTGTGAAAGAATGGGATGGCTGGGAGGTGAATGGGATGCTGGTTGCTGAAGGTATAGGTTGGGGGGGGGGGGAGGAGGGGGGGTGGAGAGGGAAAAAAGGTGGAAGGGAGGAAGAGGGATGTCATGGGATTAAGGATGATTGTGATGGAGGAGGGGAAAAGAATGAGGTGAAATGGTGGGTGTTTTACCTGGGTGGGGATGTGGTATTAGTGGGGTGAAGGTGGTGGGGGACAGTTAGAAGAAGGAGGGAATTGAGAAACCCTATTGATGAGGAGGTTATCTGAGGTGCAACCCTCAGGGGTGTTATAATAAATGAGGGAATAAAAGGGGAGGGGAATCAAGAAAGGAATTGAGGGAATGGGATGGGTAAAAAAATTTAATTTGGGGTAGGTAGGGATTATAAGAATACACTGTAATTGATACTCTCATTCAGGCCTTTTGGTCGGAGTCCGTTGAGTTTAAAGGTCCACTCGCTTTCTTTCTTCAGGAGTTCTTTGGTAATATCACCTCCCCTGATACCCAGATGGATTTGCTCCAGACCAAAAATCTTAAAGTCCTTCTGATGATCCTTATGTCGGGTATGAAAATGTCTAGCAACTGTGGTTATCTGCTTCATCCGGGCAAGATCCGTGGCGGCGTTGCGGCAGTTACCAAGATGTTCCAAAGCTCTTTCTTTGAGTTTGCGAGTTGTCATTCCTATGTATCTGATGTCGCAACTGCAGGTGACGCAATAAACGAGTGCTTGCGTGTCGCAATTAAAGAATTGTTTGATCCTGATGGTCTTGCCATATTTGTCCTCCACTGAGTTGGTTCTCAGAATATGGGGGCAGGCTTTGCACTTGCCACAAGGGAAGGAGCCCGTCACAGTTGTGTTTGCTGGTATTCTGCTTGCCATAAAGTCCGTAATATGGCTTTGGGTAGGTGTCTTTTTGATGAAGTGACTCCTCACCAGATGGTCTTTAATATTTTGCGACCTGCGCCAACTCATGTTGACTTTTGAGTCTATGAATGGCGATAAGTCCTCGTCTGTCTGTAAGATAGGGAGATGTTTTTCAATCGCCTGTTTGAGAAGTTTCCATTCAGGACAAAAGGTTCCGATAAACCTGATTTTATTCTCATCCTTCTTACTCTTAGGTAGGCGTTGTGAAATTAGAGTATCTCTGTTGGTGTCGAGTGCTTCTTTGCGGGCCCATTTCAACGAGCGCTTACTGTATCCCCTCTCATGGAGCCGGTTGATCAGTTGAAGGCTCTTCACCTTGTAGAGCTCTAGCTCCGAGCAGTTCCGCCTTAATCTCAAAAATTCCCCTTTGGGAATGTTCTCTATGGTAGGGGGAAAATGTGCACTTGTTTGAAGGAGAATACTGTTTGTCGCTGTTTCTTTTCTGTAGAGTTCCGTTGCTACCGTGCCATTTGTGGACTTGTAAACCCTTAGGTCCAAGAAGGCAACCATGTCTTTGCTGATTGTGTGTGTTAGTTTGATGTTCAGGTTATTATTGTTAAGAAGGTGAAAAAATGATAGCAGAAGTTCCTCTGTGCCGTCCCAGATAATAAAGATATCGTCTATGTATCTGAGCCAGATTAGCACATGTTCTGTATATTTGTCATTTTGTTCATTAAAGACATGCGTTTGCTCCCATCTCCCCAAAAATAAATTGGCATACGTCGGTGCACACGCTGCGCCCATGGCGGTGCCCCTAACCTGTAGGTAGAACCGATCCTGAAATGTGAAATGATTTTTCTCCAGTACAAATTTCAACAGATTGTAAAGTAGTAGGTTGAAATTACCGTCATTCCCGCTGGAGTCCAAGAAGTATTCAACTGCTTGTAGGCCCATCTGGTGATCGATGCTCGTGTATAGGGCTTCCACGTCCAGTGTGGCTAGCAGGAAATGTTCCTCGAAGTTGATATCTTGAATCTTACGAAGCAGATCCGATGTGTCCTGTAAATAAGATGGTAGTAGTAATACAAACTCCCGAAGATGCAAGTCCAAGAAACGACTTGGTTGCTCCAGCAACCCTCCGTTACCAGACATGATGGGTCTTCCTGGTGGTCTACGGATGTTCTTATGGACCTTGGGAAGAAAATAAAAGGTGGGCATCCTGGGGTTGGTAACGGAGAGATATTTGTGTTCCTGCTTGGTTAGGGTACCAGTGGACACTGCTTCATTGATCAGCTGAGAATATTCTCTCAGGAACTGTGGGATCGGATTATAGGGAAGTTTTTTGTAACAGGTCGTCTGATTCAATTGGCGAAGTGCCTCAATTGTATACATCTCTGTTGGCCAAAGGACGATGTTACCGCCCTTGTCGGACGGTTTGATGACCACGTCATTCCACAAATGCAGTTCCTTAAGTGCTAGTCTTTCTTCTTTCTTCAGATTATCCGGGAATGCAGATCTTCTGTTGATATTTTGCATATGGATGTGGTCAAATTCCTTGGCAACCAAGTTCAAGAAAACTCGCACCTCAGGACTGTGGTCATCGGAGGGAAAAAATGTCGATTTGCCTTTGCAAATTGGACGTCGGTCTGTTGTCAAATCTGTATTGGATTCCGCATAGAGATCTTCCAGGATGCTAAGTGTGTTCCTGTCTTCCTCTGTTAGGGGCGCATCCATGGTACCCTCATTGAGTTGGGTCCTTTTTGAAAAAAATTTTTTTAATAGAAGCTTACGACCGAAGAGTCTTAAATCTTTTTCCCACTGGAACCTGTCAAAGGACTTTGTGGGAGAGAAGGAAAGGCTCAGCATAGGAGACTGCTAGCACAAAAACGAAAAAGGTTTTTGATCCTGCACCGACTTAGGTTTGGAAATAAGTATCAATGTCAATATATAAACCACATAGTGGACAATGATGCTAACTAGTAGCAATGATATCAGTCCGTGTGGCGGTGCGCCCAGAGTCAAAGAGAGGAATGTACATATGCAGAAGAAAAAGTATGACTCTTGTTTGGGTGCACTCTTGTTTTAACTATCTAACAATAGATAAGTAAATTCATATAGGAGTAATAACAGTGTAGTAATTGTTTCTACTCTTTCAAGCGCATGAAGGTTGGACACGACTGGTTGGAGATAGGATAGGTGTTGAATGATCAACAGGAGACAACGGTCTCGTAATTAAATGTTCAGATCTTAATATTCCTGGATAATTGCATGTCGGAAGTTGGCTATAGACTGAGCCACTTCCCTCTGCCCAAGATCTGTACAAACTGTGTTTGTATTAATGCAGCCCTGATTGAGGTACGATCGTGAAGTGGGAAACCCATATGCTAGGTCCCACTTCTGAACGATAGTCTGGGTGAAGAAGAAAGAGATATTGTGGTGTAAGTGGTGATACTGCTGTTGGTATCTTATCCACAGGAAGGAGAGTTTCCTACTTCACTGGGTATTCCCTAGTGGTCGCCCATCTAGGTACTGACTCAGCCCACCTGCGTTTAGCTTCCAAGATCGGACGAGATTGGGCGTGAACGCAGGGGTATGGTCGTAGGAAAGTTCAGACCTGCAGTGCCAATGAGAGTGCACCGAAATGGGAGGATAAAATCCACCTAGGAAGGATATTGGTGGGAAATGCGTGCTGGGACAGAAAGATTGAAAAAGAGGAGATACCAGAAAAAGTTGAGGAAAATGTGTGAATCTGCTGTCCACGTTAGACCGAAGAAGCGTGTCTCCTGTGGGGACACGCTCTTCTGAATCGTGGATGAGAGTTCACGGAAGAAAGGACAGTGGGAGAGATGAGGGAGAAAAAGGAGGAGAAGGGTCCCTAGGGGGTTACCTGGGTGTATGACTACTGCTGGAACCAGGTCCAATGAGTCAATTAATGCCAAGCCCCAGAATATTTTAATTTTACACAGATGATATGGGCAAAATATCCCAATGAGGACAGGACTCAGTGGTTGGCACAGGGTTGAACCTGAGGCTGAGAAAAGAGATGTCACAGAACACTTCACAAGAACATCCAATGCATTTTGGAGATAGCCTATAACAGAGTGGTTGTAAAATCACACAATGTCTTTCTGATTGATTCCACTCCGATTATCAGAGAGGTCAAGTGCTTACAGGGATGCAAGAGAAGCGTGTGTTTATCGTTAATGGTACATTTGAGATGTATAACGGTCAACAGTGTCAGATATCAGGACATATCTCTAGTAATAAGAATACAGAGTTATAACTGAGGCAAAGTATAATGACGTGCAAGAAAATAAGACGAGAATATGCTGCACACAGTTTGGGATTACCAAGGGCAGGGTACATATAGGATAATATCGCACCTATACCTGTTATTGGTTGGGCATTGGAGAGAAGTTGTGGAAATTATATACTGGGGCTGGAGGCACCAATTAAGGATTTGGGGCAGTTACTGCGTTATGATAATGGTGCTTGCCCTAAGTATTGATTATAACATAACAACAAACGCCTCTCCAGATATGAGGCAGGTTTAGGTGTAAGCAGGAATACAAGAAAGATCACAGTGTATCTATCGGTAATTTATGCTAAGGCTGATAGCACCAGTTTAATAACTGGGGACAAATCTCTGCACTCAAGCAAAAAGTGCAAGGTTTTAGCAATAAATATAAGAAGAATTATTAATGTCACCAATCCGAGTATCAGACAAGTTAAGTGCTTGCAGGATTGCAGGAAATTTTTTTTTTCTGCACTAAAGCAAAAGTGCTTGGTTTAAGCAATAAGCTTGGTATAAGGAAAATTAACGTCACCAATTCGAGAATCAGGCAGGTTAAGTGTTTACAGGATTGCAGGAAAACGCGTTTCACCCGGTCTCGGGCTTGTTCACTTCCATCCTGAACAGCTGCTTGGAGTCTCCATACCTTGGTGTTTAAAAGCCCTGAATGATTAGCGTCAGCCAATGCCTGATTGTGTGGGCGGAAGTATTGTGGGCATATGGTCCAATCCAGGGCCTTGGAAATGGGTCATGTGGACGGGTCTTACTGGGGAAGGTAAATTGAACTAAGTGGGGCGGAAGTGCCGCTTCTCGGTTCCGCCCTGGTTGTGGATCGCATAAGAGACATACGTGGGAATAAAGTCACTAACAATGTTAGACTGGGCAGGCTGATTAGTATGAGTATAGCGGGATATGATCCCATCTGGTTGGCGTGATCGTATGTTGCTGTTGGCGTAGCGTTAGCCAGTGTGGGCGGAAGCTGTCATCCGAGCTTCCGCCTGCTGGGAGTTTATCCCGTTGCTAGGATACCCATGTACGTGCGGCCGGAGCGAAGGTGTGGGGGAGGCTGGATTGGATTAGTGACGTATTCGCCCAAACATTGAGAGGCATTTGGAAAGGAGTCAGGGTTCCTCGTCCACCCTCATTATTAGAGATTAGGTGAAATGAAAGGTTTGAAAAATGAGTGTGCCATGATGTGAATGACATGAATGACAGAGGGGTGTTGATCCTGAATGGGGGTGCAGGTGTATTGAATGAGATTGAGGGATGTGCAAGATGAGTAGATAAGGGAAGCTTGACAATTAAAGAAAAAAAGGGGGAAATAGAAAAATATATAAAAATATGTAAAAATATATATGAAAAATGGTAAATGAATATATAAAGAAATAAAAATGAGAATTGAAATGACACACAGTTATCATGGTAATAAGAATGAATATACAAGAATAATGAAATAATAAAATGAAAATATATAATGAAAATTGTTGAAAATAATAATACATAAATTGGAAAAATATATGTGGTGCTTGCTGTTATAAGTGGAAGGATACAAATAAAAATGAAGATTAAGGAAATGTATAAATATGAGAATGTGTGAAATGTGAAATGAAACAATGTGTGAAATAGGTGAAGGTGGTAGTGAAAGTTGGGATTGGGGATGATAGGCTGGATGAACGATTGTGAACTAATGAATGAATGGGAGTGTGAATAGAAGGAGTGTGGTAGCAGCGGTGTGGCAGGAGATTGGGTTGAGTAAGAGAAAAAAAAAAAGTTGCATTTAATTGGGTGCAAATGAGGGCTGGGTGTGTTGGTGAGTGTGTATATAATTGCGTGTGTGAAAGAATGGGATGGCTGGGAGGTGAATGGGGTGCTGGTTGCTGAAGGTATAGGTTGGGGGGGGGGAGGAGGGGGGGTGGAGAGGGAAAAAAGGTGGAAGGGAGGAAGAGGGATGTCATGGGATTAAGGATGATTGTGATGGAGGAGGGGAAAAGAATGAGGTGAAATGGTGGGTGTTTTACCTGGGTGGGGATGTGGTATTAGTGGGGTGAAGGTGGTGGGGGACAGTTAGAAGAAGGAGGGAATTGAGAAACCCTATTGATGAGGAGGTTATCTGAGGTGCAACCCTCAGGGGTGTTTATATATTGACATTGATACTTATTTCCAAACCTAAGTCGGTGCAGGATCAAAAACCTTTTTCGTTTTTGGGAAGCAGACTTCCTCAGCAGACACGACCTCCACCCGGGGGAGTGGGGACTTCACCCAGAAGTCTTCCACATGATTGTGAACCGTTGGGAAAAACCAAAGGTGGACATGATGGCGTCCCGCCTCAACAAAAAACTAGACAGATATTGCGCCAGGTCAAGGGACCCTCAGGCAATAGCTGTGGACGCTCTGGTAACACCGTGGGTGTACCAGTCAGTGTATGTGTTCCCTCCTCTGCCTCTCATACCCAAGGTACTGAGAATCATAAGAAGGAGAGGTGTAAGGACTATACTCGTGGCTCCGGATTGGCCAAGAAGGACTTGGTACCCGGAACTTCAAGAGATGCTCACGGAGGACCCGTGGCCTCTACCTCTAAGAAAGGACCTGCTCCAGCAGGGACCCTGTCTGTTCCAAGACTTACCGCGGCTGCGTTTGACGGCATGGCGGTTGAACGCCGGATCCTGAAGGAAAAAGGCATTCCGGATGAAGTCATCCCTACCCTGATCAAAGCCAGGAAGGATGTAACCGTGCAACATTATCACCGTATTTGGCGTAAATATGTTGCGTGGTGTAAGGCCAGGAAGGCCCCTACAGAGGAATTTCAACTGGGTCGTTTCCTGCATTTCCTGCAAACAGGACTGTCTATGGGCCTAAAATTAGGGTCCATTAAGGTTCAAATTTCGGCCCTGTCGATTTTCTTCCAGAAAGAACTGGCTTCAGTTCCTGAAGTTCAGACGTTTGTCAAGGGGGTACTGCATATACAGCCTCCTTTTGTGCCTCCAGTGGCACCTTGGGATCTCAATGTAGTTCTGGGGTTCCTAAAATCACATTGGTTTGAACCACTCACCACTGTGGACTTAAAATATCTCACATGGAAAGTGGTAATGCTGTTAGCCCTGGCTTCAGCCAGGCGTGTCTTAGAATTGGCGGCTTTATCCTATAAAAGCCCTTACCTAATTTTTCATACGGACAGGGCAGAATTGAGGACTCGTCCTCAATTTCTCCCTAAGGTGGTTTCAGCGTTTCACTTGAACCAGCCTATTGTGGTACCTGCGGCTACTAGGGACTTGGAGGACTCCAAGTTGCTGGACGTAGTCAGGGCCCTGAAAATATATGTTTCCAGGACGGCTGGAGTCAGAAAATCTGACTCGCTGTTTATCCTGTATGCACCTAACAAGCTGGGTGCTCCTGCTTCTAAGCAGACTATTGCTCGTTGGATTTGTAGTACAATTCAGCTTGCATATTCTGTGGCAGGCCTGCCACAGCCAAAATCTGTAAAAGCCCATTCCACAAGGAAAGTGGGCTCATCTTGGGCGGCTGCCCGAGGGGTCTCGGCTTTACAACTTTGCCGAGCAGCTACTTGGTCAGGGGCAAACACGTTTGCTAAATTCTACAAATTTGATACCCTGGCTGAGGAGGACCTGGAGTTCTCTCATTCGGTGCTGCAGAGTCATCCGCACTCTCCCGCCCGTTTGGGAGCTTTGGTATAATCCCCATGGTCCTTACGGAGTTCCCAGCATCCACTAGGACGTCAGAGAAAATAAGAATTTACTTACCGATAATTCTATTTCTCATAGTCCGTAGTGGATGCTGGGCGCCCATCCCAAGTGCGGATTGTCTGCAATACTTGTACATAGTTATTGTTACAAAAATCGGGTTATTATTGTTGTGAGCCATCTTTTCAGAGGCTCCTCTGTTATCATGCTGTTAACTGGGTTCAGATCACAGGTTGTACGGTGTGATTGGTGTGGCTGGTAATGAGTCTTACCCGGGATTCAAAATCCTTCCTCCTTGTGTACGCTCGTCCGGGCACAGTATCCTAACTGAGGCTTGGAGGAGGGTCATGGGGGGAGGAGCCAGTGCACACCAGGTAGTCCTAAAGCTTTTACTTTTGTGCCCAGTCTCCTGCGGAGCCGCTATTCCCCATGGTCCTTACGGAGTTCCCAGCATCCACTACGGACCATGAGAAATAGAATTATCGGTAAGTAAATTCTTATTTTTAAGCTGATGGTAAAGCATTATGTTTAAAGCTATAATGGTGACACTGTTAAAATGCTTTAATTAGCATTAGTAGTGCATCTGCATTAAGTTGTCCACAATTGTGAAATCAAAAGTTTTCTCACTGTTAGTAAATAAGCATAATTAAAGTGAACCCAAAAGATGGTGATTACTTTTTAGGGTACTTGTGAGATCTCTCGTCAAAACCTCTCTTTAAATTATTATTATTATTATTATTATTATTATTATTATTATTATCACTTTCTTATATGGCATAGCAAATTCCATTACGCTTTACAATGGGATACAACAGTGACAGAACAAAACTGGGTAATAACAGACAGTCACAGAGGTAGGAAGGCTCTGCTTGCAAGCTTACAATTTATAAGGAATTAGGCACTGATACACAAGGACAGGTGTTATATATTGCATAATGTACTTATCCACCAGATTACAAAGGTTCTTATTTTCTTATTTGGCTGTATGATATGGTCACACAGCAATGTTGGCCAGTGGTCCGGAGGATGTGAAAGGAAAGAAAGAGAAAATATGTGAGGATATGAGTCAACTGTACAGTAGGGATGTAATTGGATAGGAAAGTTTATGAACGTTATGTGGGCAGTTCCAGAATTTGATAAAGCTTGATTGAAGATGTGAGTTTTCAGGGAACGCTTGAAGGTTTAGAGACTAGGGGAGAGTCTTATTGTGCTTGGTAGTGCATTCCACAGAGTGGGTGCAGCCTGAAAAGTCCAGCAATCATGATTGAGAGAAAAAAATGAGTATGGATTAGAGACCTGGGTGGTCATTCCGAGTTGTTCGCTAGCTGCATTCGTTCGCTGTGCAGCGATGAGGCAAAAAAAGTCACTTCTGCGTATGCGGCGCAATGCGTACGCGCGGCCTACTATTACAACAAACGACGTAGCTTCACACAGGGTCTAGCGAAGCTTTTCAGTCGCACTGCTGGCCGCAGAGTGATTGACATGAAGTGGGCGTTTCTGGGTGTCAACTGACCGTTTTCAGGGAGTGTTTGAAAAAATGCAGGCGTGCCAGGAAAAACGCAGGCGTGGCTGGGCGAACGCAGGGCGTGTTTGTGACGTCAAAACAGGAACTGAACAGTCTGAAGTGATCGCAAGCGCTGAGTAGGTATTGAGCTACTCTAAAACTGCACAAAAAAACTTTGTCGCCGCTCTGTGATCCTTTCGTTCGCACTTTTGCTAAGCTAAAATACACTCCCAGTGGGAGGTGGCATAGCTGCTAAAAACTGCTAGCGAGCGAACAACTCGAAATGACCACCTTAGTTCTTCTGAAAAGTGAAGAAGTTGGGTTGGGAGATATTTTGAGATAAGCGAAGAGATGTACGTTAAAATCAAGAACAGAAAGTGTTAAGGCAGAGGTTCCCAAACTGTGTGCCGTGGCTCCCTGGGGTGCCTCGGGACACTTGCAGGGGTGCCCTGGATTGGTGGTCCAGGACCAATTCAAATTATTCATGGTCAATATAATAGGCAAAACCACTGCTGGTGGCTGCCAGTCATAAAATATGTGGCCAAACAGAAGCAAATCTTGTCCCTCACCACACAACTGACCCTAAGGATGATATATAAACGCGATCTACCTAATGTAATATTTTTTTCTAAATTTCTCAATAAGAAATTTTTGGCCTAGGAGTGCCGTGAAAAAAAATTCTGAAATTCTAGGGCGCCGTGATTCAAAAAAGTTTGGAAACCACTGTGTTAAGGGGATTCTGGCCCAGCAGAAAGTACTCTGAGAAGTGTTGGTTATAAAGAATGTTATTCCTGTTAAATAGCACCGTAAGGGAGTTTAACTGTTGGTTATAATACCAATTTGTTTGACCATTTTTGTGTTTTTTAGTGTTTGAAAACAAATGGTCAATTGTCATTTGCTCCCATACATTACCAGATTTTCGCTCCAACCAGCCAGATTGGACAATAAATCTTTAGCCGTATGGGCAGCTTTAGCCTTACTGTAAAATTGGAAAAAAATGGGTGTCATCATTATGTAATTATGTTCACAATGTATGAAATTATGTTCACTGTCGATCTCTCATTCATGTTGATATTCTGATGTATCCTTTTGTGTCAGTGGTGCCCTTTTCCAATTAGATTGCAACCTTTCTGAATTACAGGGCCCTCCCTACTCTTTGTTACGTTCCTGGTGCTCAGAACAGGAGAGATGTTGCGTAGTGAGTCCAGAGCACCAGGACGTGACGCTGAAATAAGGTGTGGTATGGAAATAGCCCCTAGCACCCTACCTCCATTGTTTCACCCGTGTGGTCAGTTCACGCCTGCGTGACTATGGTTTCTTGGGCCCACGGCAGCCGCGTTTGAAGGGCGGATTAGGTCTGCCCAACTCCGATGCCCCCAGGTCTTAGAGTGAGACAAGGCGTGAACCGAGACAGGATAATAACAAGGGGACCTCTAACTAAAGCAAACAGAAGGCTAAGGGCTACTAACTACCCTAAAACTAAATATATGTGCGGCACGCCGCCAAAGGAAAAGAACAACAAAAGATACCACTGTCCACACCCCACACGGCACCGTCGTGTACCGGGGAGGACAGTGAAAAGCGGAAACCTCCGCAAAAACACCATTACGAAACAAACGCTAGGATTAAGCGGCCTAGGCCGCAACACGCGGCAGAAGCCGCTACTCACGGAACCGGGAGAGAAGCCCAATCAACAAGAACCCCCAGATGACTGCAACAGGTTCACTTGGACTGGAAGGATTCCCAGGACCGGCTTTAGAACTCCAGGACTCAGGAGCACGGGGAGCAGGATCGACCAGATACAGCAGACCAGGAACAAACTTTGCATGGCAGGAACAGCGTACAGGAAGCTATCACCGGCGAGGCTGCAGTGTGCTGGCTCCCATAAAAAGGCCCTGCTGGCTGTCACGATCCAGGTAATTCCTTATTAGTATTTACCTTCCAAATGCCTCCTGAGACTGTCCCAGTGTCCCAAGCCTGGATTCCATCTGCGCTGTCTGTGTGCAGCATGCTGCATCTCATTGTCTCAAATCTCTTTACTATGATTCTGGCAGCTTCATGGTTAAAACTCACATGCAAGTTACAAACAGTCTTTCCCTCCAAGTTCAAACATGGGCGCAGCCATGTTTGTTTTAATCACATGTTACTTTTCAGCCAATCAGCTGCACTCTGCTCTCAGCCTGATTACACAGCAGCTGCACTCTGGTCTCTGTATAATTGCCCACCAATCCCTGCTAACCTGTGGGTTTAAATAGCCTGTCCCAGCACTGAAGGATGTCAGTGCTTCAATGGTCTTCAGTGTTTCCAGTGAGCAGTTCTTCCATGGACTTTCTCTGCAGTGCTTCATTTGTCTCCAGTGGTTTCTGTGTGCAGTCTTCTACAGATTCTCCAGTGAACTCTCCTGCATTCAAGCCTGACTCCTCTGTGTTACACTCTGTGGTGTAACACGACACCTCTGTGATTAACCGTCTACAACATCACATTACTCATCTGTGTCTGTATCCCGGCTTTCCAGCAGCCACTCTTCAACAACTACAGTTTTCCAGCGAACCCTAGTTCATTTACAGTTTACAGAACTTTTCTCTACATTCCAGGTTACTGGTATTAACCAGTTGCACGCCTAAATTTCCACTTGTGACTTTCTATTGTTTTTGCAAGTTTTATGACTTTTCATTTAATAAAATCACTGAAAGATATTTCCAGTTGTCGTGGTCACGCCTTCGGGCATCCTTGCTACTGTCTTTACGCATGTCCAGGAGTCACATGGCTCCTCCTAAGTTCAAGTACCCGTCAACCCCTACAACTGAGGCTCCCAGTCACGGTCATCAGCCCTCAGTTGTGACAGTAAGCACTGACCTAATGGATCTGGCCAGAGACCAGGCCCAAGCGTTTAACCCGATGCAACGACTTGCAGCACGCTTAGAACTTCTGGAGGCTGCACAGGGTCAAGTTTTTCGCTGTCTCCAGGGCCTTTCCACCCGGCTGGATGGAATCCAAGTTACCCTTAATGGTTCAGGGGCATCCAGTGTCCTGACTCTCAGTCAACTGTTGGTTCAGTTACAAGACCTTCTTTCTAGCATCGTTCCAGTTATTTCAAAGTGTCTCTGTGATACTCCTATTATCTCTGCTCCCGTCTCCATGAAAGCCTTCCCACAGTCTGCTGAGAACACAGATGCAACAGCTGCCAATCTCTCTATGTCCAAGTCGTTTCCCCTTGCTCCAAGTAAAGATAAGTTCCGGAGTAAGCCACGGTCTAGACTTTCTGAAGAGGAACGCAAGCGTCGCATGCAGTTTCAACTCTGCTTCTACTGTGGGGGTTCTGATCACTTTATTAAAGACTGTTCTCTCCGTAAGCCGAGGAAGTGGGATAGATCTCCACATCACAGCATTCATAGTTACAAACCTTCCTATGTGGAATCTTCAGCTCCTTCTGAGCCGGTCAAGAAAAATATAAAAGTTGATAAAAAAAAAAACCCAATTCTACAATTGGGGTCCTGTGTCCAGGAGCCGCATTTCCAATTCCGGGAAACAAAAGAGATTTAATGAGACTTTCTTCACCAAAGGAAAATCTAATTCTGCAACCCAAGACGTGGCGTCTGTTTCTACAGCTCCAGGAAAGGTATCCAATGTTCAAGCTCTACTAGGGGCATATGAGTCTTCTCAAAAAGGAGTTTCTGATCTGTCAACCCCAGGAGGGGTGCTGGAGATAACAACCCTGAGAGAGGTGTCTGATTTGTCAACCCCAGGAGGGGTCACCGAAATTTCAGCCCCAAGGGAAGTATCCAGAGCCAAGTTCCCAGATGGAAATTGTTGTGCTACAGATGCAGTTATGAACTCCTGTTTGCCATTTTCAGAGAGCACCACCCTGTTGGCATCCAGCATGGACCAGGTCCAGGATGGTCTAACTGAACACTTGGATACCACTCATTCCGGTTCCAACCGGATTCTGACTCCTTCGGTTCCAGCCGATTCCAGCACCTTCGAATCTAATCAAGTCCTATCCGTCAGTCCAAAGACTCCTCTGGTTCCAGCCAGTTCAAGTTCATCAGGATTCAATTCAGGTTCCGAAGGTGAATTTGTTGATAACTCAAGCTACATTATGGGAGGTCCTGCTCTTTCCTGTTACGCTTTCACGCATGAAGAGGTTCCAGAATTACCAAAAAGCTCTACAGGTCTCTGTATGAAAAGTCCTCGTTCTAGAACAAGATTTAATTTAAGACTTATTGGAGTGCTAGCTTCAAAAGCACGATTTTCTCGTACTTCTAATCCAGGAAAGGGACCTTCTACATGTTATTCCTCAGTCCTTTCAGATGAAGAAGATTGGGAGGACTTCTAGCAATCCAGTTGCTTCAGGCTTTCCACGCCAGATTTCCTCCTCAAGCCCAAGAAGTGTCCTGGGGCCACTCCTAAAGGGGAGGGTACTGTCACGATCCAGGTAATTCCTTATTAGTATTTACCTTCCAAATGCCTCCTGAGACTGTCCCAAGCCTGGATTCCATCTGCGCTGTCTGTGTGCAGCATGCTGCATCTCATTGTCTCAAATCTCTTTACTATGATTCTGGCAGCTTCATGGTTAAAACTCACATGCAAGTTACAAACAGTCTTTCCCTCCAAGTTCAAACATGGGCGCAGCCATGTTTGTTTTCATCACATGTTACTTTTCAGCCAATCAGCTGCACTCTGCTCTCAGCCTGATTACACAGCAGCTGCACTCTGGTCTCTGGATAATTGCCCACCAATCCCTGCTAACCTGTGGGTTTAAATAGCCTGTCCCAGCACTGAAGGATGTCAGTGCTTCAATGGTCTTCAGTGTTTCCAGTGAGCAGTTCTTCCATGGACTTTCTCTGCAGTGCTTCATTTGTCTCCAGTGGTTTCTGTGTGCAGTCTTCTACAGATTCTCCAGTGAACTCTCCTGCATTCAAGCCTGACTCCTCTGTGTTACACTCTGTGGTGTAACACGACACCTCTGTGATTAACCGTCTACAACAGCGGTGGCCAACCTGTGGCTCTTGAGCCTCATGTGGCTCTTTCTTTATTGAAATGTGGCTCCCGACACTCGAGGTCCACAACAGTTCCAGAAACCGCTGCACTCCAGCCAGACACGCAGCAGCTCTATGGGGACTGACAACTGAGGGAACCAGATACTAGAAGTGAGACACCCAACGGCAAACAGAGGACAAATAAGGTGCTACTGCAATGGCAAGAGTTGGGGGGCTGTAGTGACACATGGGGGAGCTGGCTGGAGTGACACAGGAGGGTGCTGGCTGGAGTGACATATGTTGGAGCTGGCTGGAGTGACACAGGAAGGTGCTGGCAGGAGTGACACATGGGGGAGCTGGCTGGAGTGACACAGGAGGGTGCTGGCTGGAGTGACATATGTTGGAGCTGGCTGGAGTGACACAGGAAGGTGCTGGCAGGAGTGACACATGGGGGAGCTGGCTGGAGTGACACAGGAGGGTGCTGGCAGGAGTGACACATGGGGGAGCTGGCTGGAGTGACACAGGAGGGTGCTGGCAGGAGTGACACATGGGGGAGCTGGCTGGAGTGACATAGGAGGGTGGTAGCAGGAATGACACATGGGGGAGCTGGCTGAAGTAACAAAGGAGGGTGCTGGCAGGAGTGACACATGGGGGAGCTGGCTGAAGTGACACAGGAGGGTGCTGGTAGGAGTGACACATGGGAGAGCTGGCTGGAGTGACACAGGAGGGTCCTGGCAGGAGTGACACAGGAGGGTCCTGGCAGGAGTGACACAGGAGGGTCCTGGCAGGAGTGACACAGGACGGTCCTGGCTGAAGTGGCACATGGGGGAGCTAAATGGAGCGACACAGGAGGGTGCTGGCAGGAATGACACATGGGGGAGCTGGCAGGAGTGACACAGGAGGGTCCTGGCAGGAGTGACACAGGAGGGTGCTGGCTGGAGTGGCACATGGGGGAGCTAAATGGAGCGACACAGGAGGGTGCTGGCAGGAATGACACATGGGGAGCTGGCAGGAGTGACACAGGAGGGTGCTGGCAGGAGTGACACATGGGGAGCTGGCTGGAGTGACACAGGAAGGTGCTGGTAGGAGTGACACATGGGTGGAGCTGGCTGGAGTGACACAGGAAGGTGCTGGCTGGAGTGACACATGGGGAGCTGGCTGAAGTGACACAGGATGGTGCTGGTAGGAGTGACACATGGGTGGAGCTGGCTGGAGTGACACATGGGGAGCTGGCTGAAGTAACACAGGAAGGTGCTGGCTGGAGTGACACATGGGGAGCTGGCTGAAGTGACACAGGATGGTGCTGGTAGGAGTGACACATGGGTGGAGCTGGCTGGAGTGACACATGGGGAGCTGGCTGAAGTGACACAGGAAGGTGCTGGCTGGAGTGACACATGGGGAGCTGGCTGACGTGACACAGGATGGTGCTGGTAGGAGTGACACATGGGTGGAGCTGGCTGGAGTGACACATGGGGAGCTGGCTGAAGTGACACAGGAGGGTGCTGGCTGGAGTGACACATGGGGAGCTGGCTGAAGTGACACAGGATGGTGCTGGTAGGAGTGACACATGGGGGAGCTGGCTGGAGTGACACAGAAGGATGCTGGCAGGAGTGACACAGGAGGGTGCTGGCAGGAGTGACACAGGAGGGTGCTGGCAGGAGTGACACAGGAGGGTGCTGGCAGGAGTGACACAGGAGGGTGCTGGTAGGAGTGACACATGGGGAGCTGGCTGGAGTGACACAGGAAGGTGCTGGCAGGAATGACACATGGGGAAGCTGGCAGGAGTGACACAGGAGGGTGCTGGCAGGAATGACACATGGGGGAGCTGGCTGGAGTGACACAGGAGGGTGCTGGCAGGAGTGACACATGGGGAGCTGGCTGGAGTGACACAGAAGGATGCTGGCAGGAGTGACACATAGGGGAGCTGGCTGGAGTGACACATGGGGAGCTGGCTGAAGTGACAGGATGGTGCTGGCTGGAGTGACACATGGGTGGAGCTGGCAGGAGTGACACATGGGTGGAGCTGAAGTGTATTATGTGAATCTTTTTCAATATATTTGATTGTGGATCTGGTTTTTAAATGTATTTTATGTGGATCTAGCTTTATAAATGTATTTTTTTTTACCAGGGGTGTGGCCTAGCAGGCACAAGGCCACACCCCATTTTTGTACACGCAAGTTTGGTTCGATGTCGGTTCTTAGGTGTACCTAACAAGATTTTTTGGCTCTTCGTCTATGACTGGTTGGCCACCCCTGGTCTACAACATCACATTACTCATCTGTGTCTGTATCCCGGCTTTCCAGCAGCCACTCTTCAACTACTACAGTTTTCCAGCGAACCCTAGTTCATTTACAGTTTACAGAACTTTTCTCTACATTCCAGGTTACTGGTATTAACCAGTTGCACGCCTAAATTTCCACTTGTGACTTTCTATTGTTTTTGCAAGTTTTATGACTTTTCATTTAATAAAATCACTGAAAGATATTTCCAGTTGTCGTGGTCACGCCTTCGGGCATCCTTGCTACTGTCTTTACGCATGTCCAGGAGTCACATGGCTCCTCCTAAGTTCAAGTACCCGTCAACCCCTACAACTGAGGCTCCCAGTCACGGTCATCAGCCCTCAGTTGTGACACTGGCCAATGACAGGAGGGCCAGCAAGACCAGCCCCCAGACACTAATTAATAGTTGTCGTGCAGCTGCCCTGCTGCACGAACAACTAATCAGTCTTATCTGGCAACGGGGAACGCGGTCCGCCAATGGCGTCCCCGTTGCCATGGACCCGGCGGCTGAGGACGCCCGACGTCCTAGCGTTGCCAGGGACCCGGCAGCTACAGTACGCACGGCGTCCTGGCGTTGCTAGGCGCCGGGCGGGCAGCGTGGGAGGTGCGGCGGCCGTGAGCGTCGCCCGGAAGCAGACCGAGCGGCGCCGCGGACCGCGGCACCTAACAGTACCCCCCCTTGAGGAGGGGTTAAAGAACCCCTAAAGCCGGGTTTCTGAGGAAATTCCTGAAAGAATAATTTCTTAAGTTTAGGGGCATGTAGATCCTTATCCAGGACCCAAGACCTTTCCTACGGGCCATAGTCTTTCCAGTGAACTAAAAAATACAGCCGGCCTCGAGAAACTTTGGAATCTAAAACCTTCTCCACCAAAAACTCTTGTTGCCCCAGAACATCCACCGGAGGTCTACCCTGAGAAGTTTTCCGAGGGAATCTCCTGGAAGAAATATATTGCTTCAGAAGGGAACAATGAAAAGTATTGCCAATTTTGAGTGATTTAGGCAAGCGTAGCCGAAAAGCAACTGGATTGACCTTCTTTACGATAAGGAACGGTCCAATAAATTTGGGTCCCAATCTAGCCGAGGGTTGTCGGAGCTTGATGTTGCGGGTTGACAACCACACCTTATCTCCCACCTTAAAAGTGCATGGGCGTCGGAACCTTTCTGAAAAAATCTTTCCTCGGAAGGCAGCCTTCTTAAGGGCAAGGTGCACCTTTTTCCAAATCATTCTGAGACGGGAAGTTAAGGTCAACGAAGAGACTGGAAAATGAGGGTAAAAAGAATTGGCTCTAGGATGAAAGCCCAGGGCCGAAAAGAATGGAGACTCCTTGGTGGAAGAATGACAAGAGTTATTATAGGCAAACTCGGCCAAAGGAAGAAATTCAGACCATTCTGAAGTTTGGACGAGTATAGTCGTAAATACTGTTTTAATGACTGATTAACACGTTCAGTTTGTCCGTTAGACTGTGGATGATACCCAGATGTTAAAGAGAGTTTCATATTTAAAGAGGCACAAAAACGTTTCCAGAAACGGGCAATGAATTGTGGTCCCCGATCAGAGACAATATCCATGGGTAAACCATGGAGCCTGAAGACATGGCGGAGAAACAAAACTGACAACCCTTGAGCGGAGGGTAATCGGGGAAGAGCAATGAAGTGGGCCATCTTACTTAAACGGTCTACTACCACCCAAATGACTCTGAACCCAGCTGAAAGCGGAAGGTCCACCACGAAATCCATGGATATATGTGACCATGGCCTGAGAGGAATGGCTAGAGGCATGAGTTGCCCGACCGGCAACGATCGAGATACCTTGTACTGAGCACAAACCTGACAGGAACGGACAAATTCCCTCACATCTTTAGAAAGATTAGGCCACCACACTGAGCGAGAGATAAATTCCAAGGTCTTAGAGATACCCGGATGACCAGAAACCTTATTATCATGAAACTCAGCTAGAACAGTGCCTCTCAGAAATTCAGGGACGAAGAGACGATCTGCAGGAGTGACACTGGTAGCCTGCTGCTGAAGCTGGACTAGCTGTGTAAATAAATCCTGAGTGAGGCCAGCCCGGATGACAGACGATGGAACTATGGGGGTAGTAGCCGAGTGTTTATTGTGAACCGGAAGAAAACAACGTGACAGGGCATCAGCTTTCGTATTCTTGGAACCGGGCCTGAAGGTGATGATAAACCTGAAACGAGTAAAAAACAGCGCCCAACGTGCCTGTCGAGCATTAAGCCGTTTAGCTGACTCAATATACTGCAGGTTCTTGTGGTCAGTGAACACAGTAATGGTATGCCTTGCTCCTTCCAACCAGTGCCTCCACTCCTCGAAAGCCCATTTAACTGCCAACAATTCTCGATCACCAACATCATAGTTGGATTCTGCGGAGGAGAATTTTCTGGACATGAAGGCACATGGGTGTAATTCCCGTGACTCCGGGTCTTCCTGAGAAAGAATAGCCCCACTTCAACCTCTGAGGCATCTACCTCGACAATAAAGGGGAGATCCGGGTTAGGGTGTCTGAGTACTGGAGCTGAGACAAAGGCCTGTATCAAGGCCAGGAAGGCAGACTTGGCTTTAGGCGACCAATTGGAAGGGTCCGCTCCTTTTTTAGTCAATGCCACAATAGGAGCAACCAAATCTGAGAAGGTATGAATAAAACGCCTATAATAATTTGCAAACCCTAAAAAGCACTGGATTGCTTTTAAGTTTGTGGGTTGTGCCCAATTTAGGATTGCCTGGAGTTTTTTTGGTTCCATAAAAAACCCCTTTGGAGAAATAATATACCCCAGGAAGGACACTTCTGTGATGTGGAAATCACATTTCTCCAGTTTGGCGTACAAATGATTTTCCCGTAACCTCTGAAGGACCAGTCGCACATGGGTAATATGTTGTTCAAAGGACTCCGAGTAAATCAAAATGTCGTCTAAATAAACGACTACGAACTTTCCTAGAAAGTCGTGAAGGACGTCGTTAATAAGATCTTGAAATACAGCAGGAGCATTAGACAGCCCAAACGGCATCACCAGGTATTCATAATGTCCCGACTGTGTGCTGAAAGCCGTCTTCCACTCATCCCCAGATTTTATTCGGATGAGATTGTAAGCCCCTCTAAGATCAATTTTGGAGAAGATAACGGCAGTACGGAGCTGATCAAATAGTACCGAAATCAGTGGCAAGGGGTAGGTGTTTTTAACAGAGATCTTATTCAGAGCCCGATAATCAATACATGGTCTGAGCGACCCATCTTTCTTCTCAACAAAAAAGAACCCTGCACTCAATGGAGATCTTGAGGGCCTAATGAAGCCCTTCTTCAGACTCTCCTGTACATACTCATCCATTGCCGTTTCCGGCCCAGACAGGGCATATAGTCTCCCTTTAGGCCAGGCCTGGCCAACCTGTGGCTCTCCAGCTGTTGTAAAACTACACATCCCAGCATGCCCTGCCACAGTTTTTGAATTCCCTAATAGCAAAACTGTGGCAGTGCATGCTGGGATTTGTAGTTTCACAACATCTGGAGAGCCACAGGTTGGCCAGGCCTGCTTTAGGCAAAGAGGCACCGGGAACTAAGTCAATGGCGCAGTCATAGAACCGATGAGGGGGCAGAATATCCGCATTACCCTTGGAGAAAACAACGGCAAAGTCCTGATATTCCAAAGGAATAAGATCTGGGGTGACTGCCGCAACCCGGACTGGACGGGAAATACATTCCTTAACACAAAAGGGACCCCATCGGGAAATCTCCCCAGACCGCCAATCTATGGTGGGATTATGAAAGGCAAGCCAGGGGTGACCCAAAACTACGGGGACTGCCGGACAATGAGTAAGGTAAAACTCTATTTTCTCCGAATGTAGGGCCCCCACTGTCAGTTGTACTGGAGGTGTGCGGTGAGTGATTACCCCATTAGAAAGCGGACCACCATCCAATCCGTGCATGGTGATACGTTTATCCAAAGGTATCTGTGGAACGCCCAATGCCTGAGCCCAACCAAGATCCATGAAATTTCCCGCAGCTCCACTGTCGACAAAGGCCGACACCAACGAACTGAGACTACCAAAGGAAATTTTTACAGGAACTAATAAGGAAGTGAACCCCCTCACAATTCACTTGGTCAGAGCGTTTCCCTGCTTATTCGGGCAATTGCGTGCGACATGTCCCTTGCCACCACAATACAAGCAGAGACCAGAATTTAGCCTTCTGGTTCTTTCCTCTGGGGACAGCCGGGAGAGACCCATTTGCATGGGCTCCTCAACGTCCTCAGGGAAAGTATACACACATGGACTAGGCCTGAAACTAGCTCCTCTTTCAGCCCTCCGCTCCCGGAGACGACGATCAATTTTAATAGCAAGCTCCATGAGTTTGTCTAAAGTCTCTGGAGCGGGGTACTGAAGGAGACTGTCTTTAATAACTTCAGACAAACTGAGGCGAAACTGACTGCGCAGGGCCGGGTCATTCCAGCCACAGTCGTTCGACCAACGGCGAAACTCAGTACAATACGCTTCTGCTGGATTTTTCCCTTGCTTTAGTGCACGCAGGTGGCTCTCAGCCGATGCTTCTCTATCAGGGTCATCATACAAAAGGCCTAAGGACTTAAAAAAGGCATCTACCGATAGCAAGGCTGCGTCATCGGCTTTTAACCCAAAAGCCCAGGTTTGCTGGTCGCCTTGAAGCAAAGACATCACAATCCCGACCCGTTGAGACTCAGTACCAGACGATCGGGGCCTTAACCGAAAATAAAGTTTACAAGCTTCCTTAAAATTAAAAAAATCCTTTCGGTTACCCGAAAAACGGTCAGGAAGATGCATCTTTGGTTCTGGAATCATACTCGGGGAGGCTCGCAAAAGATCTTCCTGCGATCTCACCCGAAGAGTAAGATCCTGAACCATCTGAGTTAGTTCCTGAATCTGGTTGGCCAAAAGCTGGCTGGGATTCGGTCCTAATACTGCCGGATTCATGAGGCCGAATCCCAAGGCCCACCAAATACAAATAACTCTTTATTCTTTTTGGGCCGGTGATAATGTTACGTTCTTGGTGCTCAGAACAGGAGAGATGTTGCGTAGTGAGTCCAGAGCACCAGGACGTGACGCTGAAATAAGGTGTGGTATGGAAATAGCCCCTAGCACCCTACCTCCATTGTTTCACCCGTGTGGTCAGTTCACTCCTGCGTGACTATGGTTTCTTGGGCCCACTGCAGCCGCGTTTGAAGGGCGGATTAGGTCTGCCCAACTCCGATGCCCCCAGGTCTTAGAGTGAGACAAGGCGTGAACCGAGACAGGATAATAACAAGGGGACCTCTAACTAAAGCAAACAGAAGGCTAAGGGCTACTAACTACCCTAAAACTAAATATATGTGCGGCACGCCGCCAAAGGAAAAGAACAACAAAAGATACCACTGTCCACACCCCACACGGCACCGTCGTGTACCGGGGAGGACAGTGAACAGCGGAAACCTCCGCAAAAACACCAGTACGAAACAAACGCTAGTATTAAGCGGCCTAGGCCGCAACACGCGGCAGAAGCCGCTACTCACAGAACCGGGAGAGAACCCCAATCAACAAGAACCCCCAGATGACTGCAACAGGTTCACTTGGACTGGAAGGATTCCCAGGACCGGCTTCAGAACTCCAGGACTCGGGAGCACGGGGAGCAGGATCGACCAGATACAGCAGACCAGGAACAAACTTTGCAAGGCAGGAACAGCGTACAGGAAGCTATCACCGGCGAGGCTGCAGTGTGCTGGCTCCCATAAAAAGGCCCTGCTGGCCAATGACAGGAGGGCCAGCAAGACCAGCCCCCAGACACTAATTAATAGTTGTCGTGCAGCTGCACGAACAACTAATCAGTCTTATCTGGCAACGGGGAACGCGGTCCGCCAATGGCGTCGCCGTTGCCATGGACCCGGCGGCTGAGGACGCCCGGCATCCTAGCGTTGCCAGGGACCCGGCGGCTACAGTACGCACGGCGTCCTGGCTTTGCTAGGCGCCGGGCGGGCAGCGAGGGAGGTGCGGCGGCCGTGAGCGTCGCCCGGAAGCAGACCGAGCGGCGCCGCGGACTGCGTCACCTAACATTTGTGGTCGTGGCTGCATTTAATTTGTCTACCTTGTCTACATGTGTTATGTTTGCCTTGTTTTCCCCGATTTGGCAAGAACAATAATAATCAGGAACCCTACACAGGTCTCCAATTCTATAGATTCAGCAAAATACTTTGCTAGTTTGAGTGTTCTCACTATTTTTCAATTAATCTTTTCATATGCCTTTAGTATAGAAACGGCTTCTTTGTCAGTGGTTCACTTGATGTCATTGGTCACAAGTTCTAGCTTAAGCTCTGAAGCCGACTCATGACCTGTGTTATCTAATCTCTTCCGCAGCAACTTGGAAGCAGTTATATGATATGGGTTATTTTATCAGTGTGGAAATTATTTAGGCAGTAATTCATACCTTAGGAGATATGTTAACTAGTTTTAATACTATGAGCATCAACTAGCGTATTGTATGTGTGCATCTTTAAAGCACTAACTTATAAAAGATGCATATCACAGAAGAACTGTTGCTTTACATAACACATCTACAAACTGTTACTGTTTTTTACTTTTCAGAATAGTACACTGATCAGCCATAACATTAAAATTACTGACAGGTGAAGTGAATAACACTGATTATCTCGTTACAATGGCAACTGTCAAGGGGAGGGATATATTGGGCAGCAAGTGAACACTCAGTTCTTGAAGTTGATGTGACAGAAGCAGCAAAGTGTAAAGCTGGGTACACACGGTACAATATTTCTTTAGATTTTGACTATATAGTCAAAATCGTAAGAAAATATAGGGCCTAATTCGGACCCGATAGCAGCAGCAAATTAGTTAGCAAATGGGCAAAACCATGTGCACTGCAGGGGGGCAGATGTAACATGTGCAGAGGGGTGGTCTTCAGTATGCCGACTGTCGGGGTCCCGGTGCAAAGTATACCGGCGCCGGCATCCCGACAGCCGGCATACCGACACTTTTTCTCCCTCGTGGGGGTCCACGACCCCCCTGGAGGGAGAATAAAATAGCGCGCCATCGTGCCCGCAGCGTGGCGAGCGCAGCGAGCCCGCAAGGGGCTCATTTGCGCTCGCCACGCTGTCGGTATGCCGGCGGTTGGGCTCCCGGCACCGGTATGCTGGTTGCCGGGAGCCCGGCCGCCGGCATACCATACTACACCCGTGCAGAGCCAGTTAGATTTGGGTGGGGTGTGTTTGAACTGAAATCTAAATTGCAGTGTAGACCAGATGGAAGCTCCAAGAGACCAACCTGGCGCTTACCAAATATGTCTTTGGATCCCTTCCATCTTGCAGTTAACAGAGGGTCTAATTCATGATTGCACGTAATGCTGATGTTCATGCCACGGAGAAGTTATCGTCAGACTACGCATGTGCCGCGATCACACAGTGCACGTGCCAAGGTGCTGTTGCGCTTGCGCTGAGTAATTGACAGGAAGGAACTGTTTGGGGGAGGTAATGGGGAGTGGCAGCGAAAACGCAGAAGTGTCATGGCCGTTTACGGGGTGTGTATATGCCATCAGCTGCAATTATGTACGTAGAAAAGCAAAGAGTCTGTGTCGCTATTGCCATGTCCAGTTTGCAGAGCCGGAGTGCATACTCTTTAACTAGCACTGAAGAGTGACAGGCTCCCCCCAGTCTGGATAAAGGAGCATAGACATCTAGTAAGAACACCCTCTGGACAGAGGTAGGATAAAAAATCCCAGGGTGAACATCCATTGGGAAGGTGTTTAAGCTGGAGTTCTTAGATGAACTAACCATTAGGCAGTGTTCGGAACCTGCGCTTGAAAGCGAAGTCAAGAATCCTGCCTTGATCAGCAGCTTATTTATGTAATATATAATCGTCGCCCCACTGGAACGGAGAAGGGAAGCCAGCACTACACTGATCATTGTGAACTCCCACCCAGTAGCCCGGCCAAGAGGCGGAGCCCAAGAGGTTTAAAGAATAAAGAGAAAAACTTAATTCTCCTATTCATCTGAAACTGAAATAACTACCCCACTGAATTGTTTCTCTTAAAGCCAAAATGCAAGGTATGTTTCCAGAAAGACTGGAGAAAAAGTCTGCTTGGGGACTGCATATCTATGATGTAATCCTAACTTACAGTTCCTCCCAATCAGGTGCTTGTTCTGTAATAAAAAAAAACAACAACCCAGAAACCCACTGGACTTTAAAGAGAAAGAGACAGGCTTTCTCTATAGGAAATCCGGGCAGGTGGCCTGCCAAAAAGCAGATGGTTTCATTTGAAGACTTGGAAGCTGTATACAGCTGCTCCCTGTGGACCACCATGAAGATCAGAGGATGGTCTTCACCTTACTGCAGATAGAAAGACGTACCAAAGGCTATTAGGTCTGAGAACATAGCAGGTAGATAGAAACCCTTCTCTTCACATGGCCAGTAAAATAATGTAAATATCCCAAATAAGTTACCTCCAGAAAATGGAGAGTACTTTGCACTCTGTGTGCAGCTTCCAGGCCCTGAGCATGACTCTAAGGATGATTTGCGCCATTTTATTGTTCAGCCGTGTGACTGTAGAAGATCCACTGTTACTTGTAACCTGTGCAGAGAGTTAGATTTGGATGGAGTGTGTTCAAACTGAAATCTAAATTGCAGTGTAAAAATAAAGCAGCCAGTATTGACCATGCACAGAAACAATATAACCCACCCAAATCTAACTCTCTCTGCACATTATAGCTGCCCCACCTGCAGTGCAACATGGTTTTTCCCAATTGCTAACTTCTCTAGTTTGCTAACAACTCTGAATAACCCCCATAGACCTATCTTGACTTGAGAAGTAATAAAGTTGTAAGAGTTTTAAAAAGTTTTTTAGTAGGTATTCAGAATCATATGTTTAAAAGCGCTCCTTTCTCCTAATTCTAGGATATCTAGTCCAACAAATCCTCAAAGCTGACATTCCTGTCCCAGAGGGAAGTGTGTTGCCAGCAGCCCCACTCCCGAAACATGTGATGGAGATTCAGGTAATCTGCCTTCGGAAGAATTTTCCTAGTTACTGTACTTTTATGATGCATGTGTGGAATGTGACTCGTGATTAGAGACTGATCACCTGACTTGCACAAATGACTGTAAAGGTAAATCTGTGACATATTAATCTTCTTTTTTTTTTCTACTTGCTATTAAACATGGGATATTGTTAGATATTGTATTGGTTATTTTTATGTTTACGATATTCTTCTACTACTGGAAGAGCATTACAGGTTGAGTCTCTTATCCGTAATTCCAGAATATTCCAAAAACCTTAGTTTGTGGGCAGCCGTGGCATCTTCTGCTTTCAATAACATAGGGAACAGGCTCTTGACTGTTGCATCTGCTGGTTGTGCCCATCACCTCATGTGCCATGTCTCCTGCCCGCCCACCTTCTCCTGTGGCCCCTCCACGCAGACTACTCCCTCCCAGAGCCGGACACAAACCGGCTCCCTTAGTCTACCAACACCGCTGGCGCCTGATCTTGGGGCTCCTGGCTGGGGGCAAGGCAGCACACTGTCTGCAATTTCTTGTAACTACCTTACAGTTGACTGACCCCTGGAGGTTTTAGCACCCAGGAGCATGAGACTACACTTTTTACTCCAACCCACACCATACACCTCTAAGATGGAGACTATTGCTATATCAGACCATGCCGGTACTTTGTTTACTTTGTCCCTCTATACCCCTTAAGTTTCCTCTTCTAATTGGCATTTTCCCACATTCTTATTCACGACACCTAATTTGAAATTGTATTTAGAAAGACAATTTTTTAATTATGTAGAATGTAATATTCAGTACACTGAAGATGTGAATTTTTGTTTTGGGCGGCTTCAAAACCTGTATTGTAAGGACATATAATTGCATATGTTGCTGGTAAATGAAAACATCTCAACCAAAGATTTCAGGAATTAAAATCTGGCGGCGTCAAAATTTTATGCAGATCTGTTAAGGTTTGATACTCCTGACGCTTGTCAGATGTATACTGACACTAAACAGTTGTACGACACTCTATGTACTGAATTTTCAAAAGCCTCGTTATTTCAGGCGGGCTAATAAGGCTGATAAATTATTGGCTAATGTAGTTAGGTGCCAATGCCCTCTCATTGTGCAGCCTTTAAGGTTTCTTTTGATTACCTTTGTTCGAGATGCATGTTTGCTATGCTGCTAAGTGGTGCACTTGCAGTTCTCTCACTTCATATGTTTATTTTTGTGTTATGTGGATAATACTACTTATTTCTCTGACGTCCTAGTGGATGCTGGGACTCCGTCAGGACCATGGGGAATAGCGGCTCCGCAGGAGACGGGGCACAAAATTTAAAAGTTTGACCACTAGGTGGTGTGTACTGGCTCCTCCCCCTATGACCCTCCTCCAAGCCTCAGTTAGGTTTTTGTGCCCGTCCGAGCAGGGTGCAATCTAGGTGGCTCTCCTAAAGAGCTGCTTAGAAAAAGTTTGTTAGGTTTTTTATTTTCAGTGAGTCCTGCTGGCAACAGGCTCACTGCAACGAGGGACTTAGGGGAGAAGAAGTGAACTCACCTGCGTGCAGAATGGATTTGCTTCTTAGGCTACTGGATACTAGCTCCAGAGGGACGATCACAGGTACAGCCTGGATGGGTCACCGGAGCCGCGCCGCCGACCCCCTTGCAGATGCCGAATAGAGAAGAGGTCCGGAAACCGGCGGCAGAAGACGTCTCAGTCTTCATGAGGTAGCGCACAGCACTGCAGCTGTGCGCCATTGCTCTCCGCACACTTCACACCAGCGGTCACTGAGGGTGCAGGGCGCTGGGGGGGGCGCCCTGGGCAGCAATGTAATATACCTATTCTGGCTAAAATATATCACATATAGCCCCTGGGGCTATATGGATGTATTTAACCCCTGCCAGGTTCCAAAAAAAAACGGGAGAAGAAGCCCGCCGAAAAGGGGGCGGGGCCTATTCTCCTCAGCACACAGCGCCATTTTCCTGCCCAGCTCCGCTGCGAGGAAGGCTCCCAGGACTCTCCCCTGCACTGCACTACAGAAACAGGGTAAAAACAGAGAGCGGGGGCACTTATTGGCGATATTTATAATATTTGAGCTGCTATAAAGGGAACACACTTATTAAGGTTGTCCCTATATATATTTATAGCGCTTGGGTGTGTGCTGGCAAACTCTCCCTCTGTCTCCCCAAAGGGCTAGTGGGGTCCTGTCTTCTATCAGAGCATTCCCTGTGTGTCTGCTGTGTGTCGGTACGTGTGTGTCGACATGTATGAGGACGATGTTGTCGTGGAGGCGGAGCAATTGCCTGTAATGGTGATGTCACCCCCTAGGGAGTCGACACCAGAATGGATGGCTTTGTTTATGGAATTACGGGATAGTGTCAGCACGCTACAAAAGTCGGTTGACGACATGAGACAGCCGGCAAACCAGTTAGTACCTGTCCAGGCGTCTCAGACACCGTCAGGGGCTGTAAAACGCCCTTTACCTCAGTCGGTCGACACAGACCCAGACACTGACACTGAATCCAGTGTCGACGGTGAAGAAACAAACGTATTTTCCAGTAGGGCCACACGTTATATGATCACGGCAATGAAGGAGGCTTTGCATATCTCTGATACTGCAAGTACCACAAAAAGGGGTATTATGTGGGGTGTGAAAAAACTACCGATAGTTTTTCCTGAATCAGAGGAACTGAATGAAGTGTGTGATGAAGCGTGGGTTACCCCAGATAGAAAACTGCTAATTTCAAAGAAGTTATTGGCATTATACCCTTTCCCGCCAGAGGTTAGGGCGCGCTGGGAAACACCTCCTAGGGTGGATAAGGCGCTCACACGCTTATCAAAGCAAGTGGCGTTACCGTCTCCTGATACGGCCGCCCTCAAGGATCCAGCTGATAGGAGGCTGGAGAATACATTAAAAAGTATATACACACATACGGGTGTTATACTGAGACCAGCAATCGCCTCAGCCTGGATGTGCAGTGCTGGCGTGGCTTGGTCGGAGTCACTGTCTGAAAATATTGATACCCTGGATAGGGACAGTATTTTACTGACTATAGAGCAGTTAAAGGATGCATTTCTTTATATGCGAGATGCACAGAGAGATATTTGCACTCTGGCATCAAGAGTAAGTGCGATGTCCATATCTGCCAGAAGAAGTTTATGGACGCGCCAGTGGTCAGGTGATGCGGATTCCAAACGACATATGGAAGTATTGCCGTATAAGGGGGAGGAATTATTTGGGGTCGGTCTATCGGATCTGGTGGCCACGGCAACGGCCGGAAAATCCACCTTTTTACCCCAGGTCACCTCCCAGCAGTAAAAGCCGCAGGCTTTTCAGCCGCAGTCCTTTCGTTCCTATAAGAACAAACGAGCAAAAGGACATTCCTATTTGCCCCGAGGCAAAGGAAAGGGTAAGAGACTGCAACAAGCAGCTCCTTCCCAGGAGCAGAAGCCCTCCCCGGCTTCTACAAAGGCGTCAGCATGACGCTGGGACCTTACAAGCAGACTCAGGGGCGGTGGGGGGTCGCCTCAAACATTTCAGCGCACAGTGGGCTCACTCGCAGGTGGACCCCTGGATCCTGCAGGTAGTATCTCAGGGTTACAGGTTGGAATTCGAGAAGTCCCCTCCTCGCCGTTTCCTAATGTCTGCTTTGCCAACGTCTCCCTCCGACAGGGCGACGGTATTGGAGGCCATTCACAAGCTGTATTCTCAGCAGGTGATAGTCAAGGTACCCCTCCTACAACAGGGACAGGGGTATTACTCCACGCTATTTGTGGTACCGAAGCCGGACGGCTCGGTAAGACCGATTCTAAATCTAAAATCTCTGAACCTGTACATACAAAAATTCAAGTTCAAGATGGAGTCACTCAGAGCAGTGATAGCGAATCTGGAAGAAGGGGATTTTATGGTGTCCTTGGACATCAAGGATGCTTACCTTCATGTTCCAATTTGTCCTTCACACCAAGGGTACCTCAGGTTCGTGGTCCAAAACTGTCATTATCAGTTTCAGACGCTGCCGTTTGGATTGTCCACGGCACCCCGGGTCTTTACCAAGGTAATGGCCGAAATGATGATCCTTCTTCGAAGAGAAGGCGTCTTAATTATCCCTTACTTGGACGATCTCCTGATAAGGGCAAGATCCAGAGAACAGCTGGAGGTCGGAGTAGCACTAACCCAAGTAGTGCTCCAACAACACGGGTGGATTCTGAATTTTCCAAAATCCCAACTGATCCCGACGACACGTCTGTTGTTCCTAGGGATGATTCTGGACACTGTTCAGAAAAAGGTATTTCTTCCGGAGGAGAAAGCCAGGGAGTTATCCGATCTAGTCAGGAACCTCCTAAAACCAGGAAAAGTATCTGTGCATCAATGCACAAGAGTCCTGGGAAAAATGGTAGCTTCTTACGAAGCGATTCCATTCGGCAGATTCCATGCACGAACTTTTCAGTGGGATCTGCTGGACAAATGGTCCGGATCGCATCTGCAGATGCATCAGCGGATAAAATTGTCCACAAGGACAAGAGTGTCTCTGCTATGGTGGTTGCAGAGTGCTCATCTGTTAGAGGGCCGCAGATTCGGCATACAGAACTGGGTCCTAGTGACCACGGATGCCAGCCTGAGAGGCTGGGGAGCGGTCACACAGGGAAGAAACTTCCAGGGCGTGTGGTCAAGCCTGGAGACGTCTCTTCGCATAAATATACTGGAGCTAAGAGCAATCTACAATGCTCTAAGCCTGGCAAAACCTCTGCTTCAGGGTCAGCCGGTGTTGATTCAGTCGGACAACATCACGGCAGTCGCCCACGTAAACAGACAGGGCGGCACAAGAAGCAGGAGGGCAATGGCAGAAGCTGCAAGGATTCTCCGCTGGGCAGAAAATCATGTGTTAGCACTGTCAGCTGTGTTCATCCCGGGAGTGGACAACTGGGAAGCAGACTTCCTCAGCAGACACGATCTGCACCCGGGAGAGTGGGGACTTCATCCAGAAGTCTTCCACATGATTGTGGTCCATTGGGAAAGACCAATGGTGGACATGATGGCGTCCCGCCTCAACAAAAAACTGGACAGGTATTGCGCCAGGTCAAGAGACCCTCAGGCAATAGCTGTAGACGCTCTGGTAACACCATGGGTGTACCAGTCAGTGTATGTGTTTCCTCCTCTGCCTCTCATACCAAAAGTACTGAGAATTATACGGCAAAGGGGAGTAAGAACGATACTCGTGGCTCCGGATTGGCCAAGAAGAACTTGGTACCCGGAACTTCAGGAGATGCTCACGGAAGATCGGTGGCCTCTACCTCTAAGACGGGACCTGTTTCAGCAGGGACCGTGTCTATTCCAAGACTTACCGCGGCTCCGTTTGACGGCATGGCGGTTGAACGCCGAATCCTAAGGGAAAAAGGCATTCCGGAAGAGGTCATCCCTACCCTGGTAAAAGCCAGGAAGGAGGTGACTGCACAACATTATCACCGCATTTGGAGAAAATATGTTGCGTGGTGTGAGGCCAGGAAGGCCCCGACGGAGGAATTTCAACTGGGTCGATTCCTACATTTCCTGCAAACAGGATTGTCTATGGGCCTCAAATTAGGGTCCATTAAGGTTCAAATTTCGGCCCTGTCGATTTTCTTCCAGAAAGAATTGGCTTCAGTTCCTGAAGTCCAGACTTTTGTAAAAGGAGTACTACATATACAGCCCCCGGTTGTGCCCCCAGTGGCACCGTGGGATCTTAATGTAGTTTTGGATTTTCTCAAATCCCATTGGTTTGAGCCACTCAAATCGGTGGATTTGAAATATCTTACATGGAAAGTAACCATGCTACTGGCCCTGGCTTCAGCCAGGAGAGTGTCAGAATTGGCGGCTTTATCGTATAAAAGCCCATATCTGATTTTCCATTCGGACAGGGCAGAACTGCGGACGCGTCCTCACTTTCTGCCTAAGGTGGTTTCAGCGTTTCACCTGAACCAGCCTATTGTGGTGCCTGCGGCTACTAGCGATTTGGAGGATTCCAAGTTGCTGGACGTTGTCAGAGCATTGAAAATATATATTTCAAGGACGGCTGGAGTCAGAAAATCTGACTCGCTGTTTATACTGTATGCACCCAACAAGCTGGGTGCTCCTGCTTCTAAGCAGACGATTGCTCGTTGGATTTGTAGCACAATTCAACTTGCACATTCTGTGGCAGGCCTGCCACAGCCTAAATCTGTCAAGGCCCATTCCACAAGGAAGGTGGGCTCATCTTGGGCGGCTGCCCGAGGGGTCTCGGCATTACAACTCTGCCGAGCAGCTACGTGGTCAGGGGAGAACACGTTTGTAAAATTCTACAAATTTGATACCCTGGCTAAGGAGGACCTGGAGTTCTCTCATTCGGTGCTGCAGAGTCATCCGCACTCTCCCGCCCATTTGGGAGCTTTGGTATAATCCCCATGGTCCTGACGGAGTCCCAGCATCCACTAGGACGTCAGAGAAAATAAGATTTTACTTACCGATAAATCTATTTCTCGTAGTCCGTAGTGGATGCTGGGCGCCCATCCCAAGTGCGGATTGTCTGCAATACTTGTACATAGTTATTGTTACAAAAAAAATCGGGTTGTTATTGTTGTGAGCCGTCTGTTCAGAGGCTCCTTCGTTTGTCATACTGTTAACTGGGTTCAGATCACAAGTTGTACGGTGTGATTGGTGTGGCTGGTATGAGTCTTACCCGGGATTCAAAATCCTTCCTTATTGTGTACGCTAGTCCGGGCACAGTATCCTAACTGAGGCTTGGAGGAGGGTCATAGGGGGAGGAGCCAGTACACACCACCTAGTGGTCAAACTTTTAAATTTTGTGCCCTGTCTCCTGCGGAGCCGCTATTCCCCATGGTCCTGACGGAGTCCCAGCATCCACTACGGACTACGAGAAATAGATTTATCGGTAAGTAAAATCTTATTTTCTCTGACGTCCTAGTGGATGCTGGGAACTCCGTAAGGACCATGGGGAATAGACGGGCTCCGCAGGAGACTGGGCACTCTAAAGAAAAGATTAGGTACTATCTGGTGTGCACTGGCTCCTCCCTCTATGCCCCTCCTCCAGACCTCAGTTAGAATCTGTGCCCGGCCAGAGCTGGGTGCTCCTAGTGGGCTCTCCTGAGCTTACTAGTAAAGAAAGTATTTATTAGGTTTTTTATTTTCAGTGAGCTTCTGCTGGCAACAGACTCACTGCTACGTGGGACTAAGGGGAGAGAAGCAAACCTACCTGCTTGCAGCTAGCTTGTACTTCTTAGGCTACTGGACACCATTAGCTTCAGAGGGTTCGAACACAGGCACCTGTCCTCGATCGTCCGTTCCCGGAGCCGCGCCGCCGTCTCCCTCGCAGAGCCAGAAGAACAGAAGCTTGAAGATGACGAAATCGGCGGCTGAAGACTCCTGTCTTCATTGAGGTAGCGCACAGCACCGCAGCTGTGCGCCATTGCTCCCAGCACACTTACACACTCCGGTCACTGTAGGGTGCTTGGGGGGGCGCCCTGGGCTGCAATTGAAGTACCTTTTGGCATAAAAATACATATATACAGTCTGGCACTGTATATATGTAAAAACCACCGCCATTTTTTCACACAGAAAGCGGGACAGAAGCCCGCCACTGAGGGGGCGGGGCCTTCTTCCTCAGCACACCAGCGCCATTTTCTCTTCACAGCTCCGCTGGAAGCAGCTCCCCAGGCTCTCCCCTGCAGTATCCAGGTACAAGACGGGTTAAAAAGAGAGGGGGGGCACATAAATTTAGGCGCAAATAAGACTTATAAAGCAGCTATTGGGTAAATCACTTATTATCAGTGAGAATCCCTGTGTTATATAGCGCTGTGGTGTGTGCTGGCATACTCTCTCTCTGTCTCCCCAAAGGACTTTGTGGGGTCCTGTCCTCAGTCTGAGCATTCCCTGTGTGTGTGCAGTGTGTCGGTACGGCTGAGTCGACATGTTTGATGAAGGTTACGTGGAGGCGGAGCAAGGGCAGATAAGTGTGGTGTCGCCCCCGTCGGGGCCGACACCTGATTGGATGGATATGTGGAAGGTATTAAATGACAATGTAAACTCCTTACATAAAAGGTTTGATGACGCTGCAGCCTTGGGACAGCCGGGGTCTCAGCCCGCGCCTGCCCAGGCGACTCAGAAACCGTCAGGGGCTCATAAACGCCCTCTATCTCAGATGTTTGACACAGATGTCGACACGGAGTCCGACTCCAGTGTCGACGATGATGAGGCACATTTACAGTCTAAAATGACCAAGGCCATCCGATACATGATTATTGCAATGAAAGATGTATTACACATTTCTGAGATTAACCCTGTTAATACCAAGAGGGTTTATATGTTTGGGGAGAAAAAGCAGCCAGTGACTTTTCCCCCATCTGATGAATTAAATGAATTGTGTGAAGAAGCGTGGAGTTCCCCTGATAAGAAATTAGTGATTTCTAAGAGGTTACTGATGGCGTACCCTTTCCCGCCAACAGACAGGTTACGTTGGGAAACATCCCCTAGGGTGGACAAGGCACTGACACGCTTATCTAAAAAGGTGGCCCTGCCGTCTCAGGATACGGCCGCCCTAAAGGAGCCTGCGGATATAAAGCAGGAAGCTATCCTGAAGTCAGTGTATACACACTCTGGTACTCTACTGACACCTGCTATTGCTTCAGCCTGGATGTGTAGTGCTGTAGCAGCGTGGACAGATACTCTGTTAGACGACATAGATTCCCTCGACAGAGATACTGTTTTGCTAACCCTGGGCCATATCAAAGACGTCGTCTTATATATGCGGGATGCTCAGAGGGACATTTGCCTGCTGGGCTCTAGAATTAATGCTATGTCCATTTCTGCCAGGAGGGTCTTATGGACTCGGCAATGGACAGGAGATGCTGATTCTAAAAAACACATGGAGGTTTTGCCTTATAAGGGTGAGGAATTGTTTGGGGACGGTCTGTCGGACCTCGTGTCTACAGTGACAGCTGGAAAGTCGACTTTCTTGCCTCAGGTTTCCTCACAGCCTAAGAAAGCGCCGTATTATTAAATGCAGTCCTTTCGTTCCCAAAAAGGCAAGAGGGTCAGGGGCGCATCCTTTCTTGCCAGAGGCAAGGGTAGAGGTAAGAAGCTGCACCATGCAGCCAGTTCCCAGGAACAAAAGTCCTCCCCTGCTTCCACTAAGTCCACCGCATGACGTTGGGGCTCCACAGGCGGAGCCAGGTGCGGTGGGGGCGCGTCTCCGAAACTTCAGCAACCAGTGGGTTCGCTCACAGGTGGATCTCTGGGCTATACAAATTGTATCTCAGGGATACAAGCTGGAATTCGAAGCGACTCCCCCCCGCCGTTACCTCAAATCAGCCTTGCCAGCTTCCCCCATGGAAAGGGAGGTAGTACTGGCAGCAATTCACAAGCTGTACCTCCAGCAAGTGATTGTCAGGGTCCCCCTCCTTCAACAGGGAAGGGGTTACTATTCCACAATGTTTGTGGTACCGAAACCGGACGGTTCGGTGAGACCCATTCTGAATTTAAAATCCTTGAACACTTATATAAAGAAATTCAAGTTCAAAATGGAATCGCTCAGAGCGGTTATTGCAAGCCTGGAAGAGAGGGATTTTATGGTGTCGCTGGACATCAAAGATGCTTACTTGCATGTCCCCATTTACCCACCTCACCAGGAGTACCTCAGGTTTGTGGTACAGGACTGTCATTACCAGTTCCAGACGTTGCCGTTTGGCCTGTCCACGGCACCGAGAATATTTACCAAGGTAATGGCCAAAATGATGATACTCCTTCGGCAGAAGGGAGTTATAATTATCCCGTACTTGGACGATCTCCTCATAAAGGCGAGGTCCAGGGAGCAGTTGTTGATCAGCGTAGCACTCTCTCAGGAAGTGTTGCAACAGCACGGCTGGATTCTGAATGTTCCAAAGTCGCAGCTGATTCCTACGACGCGTCTGCTTTTCCTGGGCATGATTCTCGACACAGAACAGAAGAAGGTGTTTCTCCCGGTGGAGAAGGCCCAGGACTTAGCATCTCTGGTCAGGGACCTCCTGAAACCAAAACAGGTATCGGTGCATCACTGCACGCGAGTCCTGGGAAAGATGGTGGCTTCATACGAAGCCATTCCCTTCGGCAGGTTCCATGCGAGGATCTTTCAGTGGGATCTGTTGGACAAGTGGTCCGGATCGCATCTTCAGATGCATCGGCTGATCACCCTGTCCCCAAGGGCCAGGGTGTCTCTTCTGTGGTGGCTGCAGAGTGCTCACCTTCTCGAGGGCCGCAGGTTCGGCATACAGGACTGGGTCTTGGTGACCACGGATGCAAGCCTCCGAGGGTGGGGGGCAGTCACTCAGGGAAGAAAACTTCCAAGGGCTGTGGTCAAGTCTGGAGTCTTCTCTACACATAAATATAGTGGAACTAAGGGCCATTTACAACGCCCTGAGTCAAGCAGAGCCCCTGCTTCGAAACCGGCCTGTACTGATTCAGTCAGACAACATCACGGCGGTCGCCCATGTAAACCGCCAGGGCGGCACAAGAAGCAGGATGGCAATGGCGGAAGCCACAAAGATTCTTCGGTGGGCGGAGAATCACGTGCAAGCACTGTCAGCAGTGTTCATTCCGGGAGTGGACAACTGGGAAGCAGACTTCCTCAGCAGACACGACCTCCACCCGGGAGAGTGGGGACTTCATCAAGAAGTCTTCACACAGATCGCAAAGCGATGGGAACTGCCACAGGTGGACATGATGGCGTCCCGCCTCAACAAAAAGCTAAAGATATTGCGCCAGGTCAAGGGACCCTCAGGCGATAGCTGTGGACGCCCTAGTGACACCGTGGATGTACCAGTCGGTATATGTGTTTCTACCTCTTCCACTCATATCCAAGGTACTGAGAATAGTAAGAAAGAGAGGAATAAAAACAATACTCATTGTTCCGGATTGGCCAAGAAGGACTTGGTACCCAGAACTACAAGAAATGCGCACAGAGGACCCATGGCCTCTGCCTCTCAGACAGGACCTGCTGCAACAAGGGCCCTGTCTGTTCCAAGACTTACCGCGGCTGCGTTTGACTGCATGGCGGTTGAACTCCGGATCCTAGCTGAAAAAGGCATTCCGGATGAAGTTATTCCTACGCTGATAAAGGCTAGGAAAGACGTGACAGCAAAGCATTATCACCGAATATGGCGAAAATATGTTGCTTGGTGTGAGGCCAGGAAGGCCCCAACAGAGGAATTCCAGCTGGGTCGATTCCTGCACTTCCTACAGTCAGGGGTGACTATGGGCCTAAAATTGGGGTCCATAAAGGTCCAGATTTCGGCCCTATCCATTTTCTTTCAAAAAGAACTGGCTTCACTGCCTGAGGTTCAGACGTTTGTTAAGGGAGTGCTGCATATTCAGCCCCCTTTTGTGCCACCAGTGGCACCCTGGGATCTTAACGTTGTGTTGGATTTCCTGAAATCCCACTGGTTTGAGCCACTTAGGACCGTGGAACTAAAGTATCTCACGTGGAAAGTGGTCATGCTGTTGGCCTTAGCATCGGCTAGGCGTGTGTCGGAATTGGCGGCTTTGTCATGTAAAAGCCCATATCTGATCTTCCATATGGACAGGGCAGAATTGAGGACTCGTCCCCAATTTCTCCCAAAGGTGGTATCATCGTTTCATTTGAACCAACCTATTGTGGTGCCTGCGGCTACTCGGGTCTTGGAGGACTCCAAGTTACTGGACGTAGTCAGGGCTTTCAAAATATATGTTTCCAGAACGGCTGGAGTCAGGAAGACTGACTCGCTGTTTATCCTGCATGCACACAACAAGCTGGGTGCTCCTGCTTCAAAGCAAACTATTGCGCGCTGGATCTGTAGCACGATTCAGCTAGCTCATTCTGCGGCTGGATTGCCGCATCCAAAATCAGTAAAAGCCCATTCCACAAGGAAGGTGGGCTCTTCTTGGGCGGCTGCCCGAGGGGTTTTTGCTTTACAGCTTTGCCGAGCGGCTACTTGGTCGGGTTCAAACACATTTGCAAAGTTCTACAAGTTTGATACCCTGGCTGAGGAGGACCTTGTGTTTGCTCATTCGGTGCTGCAGAGTCATCCGCACTCTCCCGCCCGTTTGGGAGCTTTGGTATAATCCCCATGGTCCTTACGGAGTTCCCAGCATCCACTAGGACGTCAGAGAAAATAAGAATTTACTCACCGGTAATTCTATTTCTCGTAGTCCGTAGTGGATGCTGGGCGCCCGTCCCAAGTGCGGACTTTCTGCAATACGTGTATATAGTTATTGCTTAAATAAGGGTTATTGTTATGAGCCATCCGTTGAGTGAGGCTCAGTTGTTGTTCATACTGTTAACTGGGTAAGGTTATCACAAGTTGTACGGTGTGATTGGTGTGGCTGGTATGAGTCTTACCCTGGATTCAAATTTCCTTTCCTTGTAATGTCAGCTCGTCCGGGCACAGTTTCCCTAACTGAGGTCTGGAGGAGGGGCATAGAGGGAGGAGCCAGTGCACACCAGATAGTACCTAATCTTTTCTTTAGAGTGCCCAGTCTCCTGCGGAGCCCGTCTATTCCCCATGGTCCTTACGGAGTTCCCAGCATCCACTACGGACTACGAGAAATAGAATTACCGGTGAGTAAATTCTTATTTTTCTTCAATATCCCCATGTACACGTTTACTTTTTTAGACTGAACACTTTCTTATGTGATATACAGTTCTCCAAGAAAATAAATATCTGTCTATCTAGAGATATATAATTTCTTATACGTCCTAGAGGATGCTGCGGTCCACTTCAGTACCATGGGGTATAGACGGTTCCGCAGGAGTCATGGGCACTTTAAGACTTTTCTAGAGTGCGATCTGGCTATTCCCTCTATGCCCCTCCTCCAGACCTCAGTTTAGAAAATGTGCCCATGCAGACTGGTCGCACTCGAGTGGAGCTCTACTGAGCTTCACTAAAAGACTTTATGTTAGTTTTTTTATTTTCAGGGAGACTGCTGGCAACAGTCTCCCTGCTTTGTGGGACTTAGGGGGAAGAAGTAGGAACCAACTTCCTAAAGAGTTTCATGGCTCTGCTTCTTGCTGACAGGACACCGTTAGCTCCTGAAGGGTACTGAACACTAGCTGCAGCTACGCGCTCACTCCCACAGCATGCCGTCACCCCCCTAACAGAGCCAGAAGTCAGAAGACTGGTTAGTATTATTACCGGTGGTCTGCAGAGAGGGATCTCCGGTCATCGTTACGGCTTAAGGTACTGCGCAGCGAGCGGGAACGCTGCGCGAATATGCTATCCATAACACAAAACACGGGGGGAAGGGGGGTGGGCACCCTGGGCAGCATGAAACCTACTCGCACTGGCAAAAGGTAGCATACTTTGTGTTTACACTGTCCTACATCCCCGCCAGTATAAATATCTATTCTAAAAGCTGAGGAAAAACGCGCCATTCCGGGGGGGCGGGGCTCCTTCCTGCTCAGCGCCATTTTCTCTTACGTCCTAGAGGATGCTGGGGACTCCGTAAGGACCATGGGGTATAGACGGGCTCCGCAGGAGATAGGGCACCTAAAAAGAACTTTGACTATGGGTGTGCACTGGCTCCTCCCTCTATGCCCCTCCTCCAGACCTCAGTTAGGTCTTGTGCCCAGAGGAGAATGGGTGCACTGCAGAGAGCTCTCCAGAGTTTTCTGTGGAAAAAGAATTTTGTTAGGTTTTTTATTTTCAGGGAGTCCTGTTGGCAACAGGCTCCCTGCATCGTGGGACCGAGGAGAGAGAAGCAGAGCTGGCTTGTCAAGTTGGGCACTGCTTCTAAGGCTATTGGACACCATTAGCTCCAGAGGGAGTCGGAACACAGGTCTCACCTGGGGTTCGTCCCGGAGCCGCGCCGCCGTCCTCCTCACAGATGCCGAAGATAGAAGCCGGATAGAGAAGGCAGAAGACATCTTAGGCGGCAGAAGACATCAGATCTTCATGAGGTAAGGCGCGCAGCGGTCAGCTGCGCGCCATTGCTCCCAGTCACACACACACAGAGCAGCACTGAAGGGTGCAGGGCGCAGGGGGGGTGCCGTGGGCATCAATAAACCTCACATTTTGGCACAAATACAGTTGGATTAGACTGCGGAGGCAGTAAATCTATGATCCCCCTCCATTTTATTGAAAAATCACTGGGACTGAAGCCCGCCGTCGGGTGGGCGGGGCTTGATCCTCAGCACTAACCAGCGCCATTTTCTCCACAGAAGCTGCATGAGAGAAAACGCTGGCTCCTTGGTCTCTCCCCTGCTGAACTCACAGGCTGGAATAAAGAGGAGGGGGGCACATTAGCGACGCAGTGAGTGGGAATTGGCATAATATATATAAAAAAGCGCTATCTGGACATATTTTTTCCAGTGTTTTTAAGCGCTGGTGTGTGCTGGCATACTCTTTCTCTGTCTCTCCTTAAGGACCTGGTTGGGGTTTTGTCCCCTTATAGGGTAATCCCTGTGTGTGTGGGGTGTCGGTACGTGTGTGTCGACATGTCTGAGGCGGAAGGCTTCTCCAAGGAAGAGGTGGAGCAAATGAGTGGTGTGTCCCCGTCGGTTGTGCCGACTCCGGATTGGATGGACATGTGGCATATGTTGAATGCAAGTGTGGCATCTTTACATAAAAGGCTTGATAAGGCTGATTTAGGGGGGACATCAGGGGGTCAATCTTCAGATTGGACCGACTCACAGGGCCCTTCGGGGTCTCAAAAGCGTCCCTTAACACAAGACACTACTACCGACACGGATTCTGATTCCAGTGTCTACTATGACGAAGTAAAATTGCACCCTAGGGTGACTAAAACCATTCAGTGTATGATTGTGGCAATAAGGGATGTGTTGCATATTGTGGATGAACCCTCGGTCCCCGACACAAGGGTACACATGTTTAAGGAAAAGAAACAGATTATTAACTTTCCCACATCTCATGAATTAAATGAATTCTTTGGAAAAGCTTGGGAGACTCCGGATAAGAGACCGCAGATCCCCAAAAGAATTTATATGGCATACCCTTTCCCTAAGCAGGACAGGGAGATTTGGAAATCACCCCCCACTGTGGACAAGGCCCTGACGCGCTTGTCCAAGAAAGTGGCGCTACTGTCTCCTGACACAGCGGCCCTTAAGGACCCTGCAGATCGCAGGCAAGAAACTACCTTAAAGGGTATTTATTCTCATACGGGTGCTGTGCTAAGACCGACAATTGCGTCGGCATGGGTGTGTAGCGCAATTGCAGCTTGGACAGATGAGCTGACAGATCAATTTGATAATATGGATGAGGATTCTATATTCCTAACTCTAGCCCATATTAAAGACGCAGTCTTATTTATGAGGGATGCTCAAAGGGACATTGGATTGCTAGCTTCTAGGGCCAATGCCATGTCTGTCTCAGCGAGAAGATCCTTATGGACTCGCCAATGGACGGGTGATGCGGATTCCAAGAAACATATGGAAGTACTACCCTATAAAGGGGATGTATTGTTTGGGGATGGGCTGAGGGACCTGGTTTCCACAGCTACAGCAGGTAAATCAATTTTTTACCATATATTCCCCAACAGCAAAAGAAAGTAACACCCTATTAGATGCAGTCCTTTCGGTCGCACAAGTCCAAAAGAGGTCGGGGATCCTCTTTCCTCGCCAGAGGTAAGGGCAGAGGCAAGAGAGCACCTGCTTCGGCAGGTGCCCAGGAACAAAAGTCCTTCCCGGCTGCTCCAAAACCCACAGCATAACGCTGGGGCTCCCCTGAGGGAGTCCGCACCGGTGGGGGCACGTCTTCGACTTTTCAGTCAGGCCTGGGTCAGTTCGGACCTGAATCCCTGGGTGTTGGAAATAGTTTCCCAGGGTTACAAATTGGAATTCGAGGAGGTGCCCCCGCGCCGATTTTTCAAATCGGCCCTACCAGCTTCCACATCGGAAAGGGATGTAGTGTTAGCTGCAATTCAAACGCTGTGTATACAGCAAGTGATAATCAAGGTTCCCCTGCACCAGCAGGGAAGAGGTTACTACTCAACCCTATTTGTGGTCCCGAAACCGGACGGTTCGGTCAGACCTATTTTGAATCTGAAATCCCTAAATCTGTACATAAAAAGATTCAAATTCAAAATGGAATCTTACAGAGCGATAATAGCCAACATGGAGGAGGGGGAGTTTATGGTGTCTCTGGACATAAAGGATGCGTACCTTCATGTCCCCATATATGCCCCCCATCGGGAATACCTGAGATTCGCTGTACAGGATTGTCATTACCAATTTCAGACGTTGCCGTTTGGACTCTCCACGGCCCCGAGGATTTTCACCAAGATAATGGCGGAAATGATGGTGGTCCTGCGCAAGCATGGAGTTACAATTATCCCATACTTGGACGATCTCCTGATAAAAGTGAGATCAAGGGAGAAATTGCTGAGCAATGTGGCGCTCTCTCTAAGGGGTATATTTACTAACATTCGTAATTTTCGGAAAAAGGTCAAAGTTCAATCACGAATGACATCGACAGTGTAAAATTGCAACTTTTTGAATTGATTACGACTAATTTACTAAGCTGCCGTATTTTGCCTTTTCGGGTTTTCCGATGTCGATGTCATTCGTGTTTTTTTTCTGTTTTTTACGGCAGTGATTAGCAAAACACTGCCGACTTTTTCAAAATGAATCTCGGCCGGATCTGTGTGATCCGTGCTGGGGTTCATTTTTTTTTTTTAAATAAACACTGTAAAACTTTTAAAAAAATTGCGTGGGGTCCCCCCTCCTAAGCATAACCAGCCTCGGGCTCTTTGAGCCGATCCTGGTTGCAGAAATATGGGGGGAAAAATGACATGGGTTCCCCCATATTTAAGCAACCAGCATCGGGCTCTGCGCCTGGTCCTGGTTCCAAAAATACGGGGGACAAAAAGCGTAGGGGTCCCCCGTATTTTTAAAACCAGCACCGGGCTCCACTAGCTGGACAGATAATGCCACAGCCGGGGGTCACTTTTATGTAGTGCCCTGCGGCCGTGGCATCAAAAATCCAACTAGTCACCCCTGGCCGGGGTACCCTGGGGGAGTGGGGACCCATTCAATCAAGGGGTCCCCCCCCCCAGCCACCCAAGGGCCAGGGGTGAAGCCCGAGGCTGTCCCCCCCATCCAATTGGCTGCGGATGGGGGGCTGATAGCCTTTTGTGAAAATGAAAAGATATTGTTTTTAGTAGCAGTACTACAAGGCCCAGCAAGCCTCCCCCGCATGCTGGTACTTGGAGAACCACAAGTACCAGCATGCGGCGGAAAAACGGGCCCGCTGGTACCTGTAGTACTACTACTAAAAAAATACTCAAAAAAAGACAAGACACACACACCTTGAAAGTAAAGTTTTATTACATCCATCCACACAAACATACATACATACTTACCTTATGTTCACACGCAGGTCGGTCCTCTTCTCCAGTAGAATCCAAGGGGTACCTGTTGAATAAATTATACTCACCAGCTCCAGGGTCCCAGGCTCCTCGTAGCATCCATTTGTAATCCACGCACTTGAATAAAATAAAAAAACGGACACCCGAGCCTCGCACTGAAAGGGGACCCATGTTTGCACATGGGTCCCCTTTCCCCGACTGCCAGAAACCCACTCTGACTTCTGTCTAAGTGGGTTTCTTCAGCCAATCAGGGAGCGCCACGTTGTAGCACCCTCCTGATCGGCTGTGTGCTCCTGTACTGACTGACAGGCAGCACGCGGCAGTGTTACAATGTAGCGCCTATGCGCTCCATTGTAACCAATGGTAGGAACTTTCTGCCCTGCGGTTGACCGAAAGTGACCTCACCGCTGAGCAGAAAGTTCCCACCATTGGTTACAATGGAGCGCATAGGCGCTACATTGTAACACTGCCGTGTGCCGCCTGTCAGTCAGTACAGGAGCACACAGCCGATCAGGAGGGTGCTACAACGTGGCGCTCCCTGATTGGCTGAAGAAACCCACTTAGACAGAAGTCAGAGTGGGTTTCTGGCAGTCGGGGAAAGGGGACCCATGTGCAAACATGGGTCCCCTTTCAGTGCGTGGCTCGGGTGTCCGTTTTTTTATTTTATTCAAGTACGTGGATTACAAATGGATGCTACGAGGAGCCTGGGACCCTGGAGCTGGTGAGTATAATTTATTCAACAGGTACCCCTTGGATTCTACTGGAGAAGAGGACCGACCTGCGTGGGGCCATAGGTAAGTATGTTTGTATGTTTGTGTGGATGTATGTAATAAATCTTTACTTTCAAGGTGTGTGTGTGTCTTGTCTTTTTTTGGGTATTTGTTTAGTAGTAGTACTACAGGTACCAGCGGGCCCGTTTTTCCGCCGCATGCTGGTACTTGTGGTTCTCCTTAATTTTGCTTAAATATGGGGGAACCCATGTCATTTTTTTCCCCATATTTCTGCAACCAGGATCGGCTCAAAGAGCCCGAGGCTGGTTATGCTTAGGAGGGGGGACCCCACGCAATTTTTATTTAGAAAATAACAATTTTCCCACCCCTTCGCACTGATATACATGCACGGATCTCATGGATCCCTGCATGCCTATACAATCACGGATTAAAAAAGCAGGTCTGTTTTTTTTTAGCACTTTTTTACGAGTTGTAATTTTTCACGGCAGTGTTTTATTTTTTTTTGCTTTGCACTTCTTAGTAAATGACCGAGATTCATACTTACACAGCCGCGTTTTGACAGATGGTGTATTCATTCGTAATTATTTTCATGGACTACCCAAAAAATACGAATGCCCTCATCACTGCCGAGATTTGAGTTTAGTAAATTCCCGAGATGACACTTTGAAGAAAAAACGGCATCTCGGTCAAAATCGGGACCTTAGTAAATATACCCCTGAGAGTGCTCCAGCAACACAGTTGGATTCTAAATCTACCGAAGTCACAGTTGATTCCGACAACTCGACTACCGTTCCTAGGTATGATACTGGATACGGAACAAATGAAGGTCTTCCTCCCAATAGAGAAAGCCCAAGACATCCAGAACATGGTCAGAGACCTGCTAAAACCGAAAAGGGTGTCAGTTCACCAATGCACTCGAGTTCTGGGGAAAATGGTGGCGGCCTACGAGGCCATTCCCTTCGGAAGGTTCCATGCAAGGACTTTTCAATGGGACCTTCTGGACAAGTGGTCCGGGTCCCATCTGCACTTACATCAGAAAATAACTCTGTCCCCAGGGACCAGAGTGTCCCTCCTGTGGTGGTTGCAAAGTGCTCACCTTCTGGAGGGTCGCAGGTTCGGAATTCAGGATTGGATCCTGGTTACTACGGACGCGAGCCTCCGAGGATGGGGAGCGGTCACACAGCGAAAGACGTTTCAGGGTCTTTGGTCAGACCAGGAGTCCTGTCTACACATCAATGTGTTGGAACTCAGGGCCATTTACAACGGCCTTCGACAAGCGGAGAGTTTTCTTCGAAACCTACCGGTTCTGATTCAATCAGACAATGTCACAGCAGTGGCTCATGTGAACCGCCAAGGCGGGACAAGAAGCAGAGTCGCGATGGCGGAAGCCACAAGGATCCTTCGCTGGGCGGAAAATCATGTAAGCGCTCTGTCGGCTGTCTTCATTCCGGGAGTGGACAACTGGGAAGCAGACTTCCTCAGCAGACACGATCTCCATCCAGGAGAGTGGGGACTTCATCAAGAAGTCTTTGCAGACATAACACGTCTTTGGGGAACTCCTCAAATAGACATGATGGCGTCACGCCTCAACAAAAAACTTCGGAGGTATTGCGCCAGGTCGCGGGACCCTCAGGCAGTAGCAGTAGACGCTCTGGTAACAACGTGGGTGTTCAAATCGGTCTACGTGTTTCCTCCTCTTCCTCTAATCACAAAAGTGTTGAGGATCATAAGACGAAGAAGAGTACAGACGATACTCGTTGTCCCAGACTGGCCTTGAAGGGCCTGGTACTCGGATCTACAAGAGATGCACACAGGAGATCCCTGGCCTCTTCCTCTGAGGGAAGAACTGTTGCAGCAGGGGCCCTGTGTATTTCAAGACTTACCGCGGTTACGTTTGACGGCATCGCGGTTGAACGCCGAATCCTAGCGAAAAAGGGGATTCCGGAAGAGGTCATCCCTACTTTAATAAAGGCTAGGAAGGAGGTGACGGTAAAACATTATCACCGTATCTGGCGAAAGTATGTGTCTTGGTGTGAGACCAAGAATGCACCTACGGAAGATTTTCATCTGGGTCGTCTTCTCTACTTCCTACAGACAGGAGTGGATATGGGCCTGAAATTAGGCTCTGTTAAGGTACAGATTTCGGCCCTCTCGATTTTCTTTCAGAAGGAATTGGCTTCTCTTCCAGAAGTCCAGACGTTTGTAAAGGGAGTGCTGCACATCCAGCCCCCTTTTGTGCCTCCAGTGGCACCATGGGACCTGAACGTGGTGTTGCAGTTCCTAAAATCACACTGGTTTGAACCGCTTAACAAGGTTGAGTTGAAATTTCTTACCTGGAAGGTGGTCATGCATCACCAAGGCGAGTGTCAGAATTGGATCGAGCTGAATTGAGGACACGTCCGCAATTTTTGCCTAAAGTGGTTTCTTCGTTCCATATGAATCAACCTATTGTGGTACCTGTGGCTACTAGTGACCTGGAGGATTCCAGATCCCTGGACGTAGTCAGGGCCTTAAAAATTTATGTAGCCAGGACGGCTAGAATTAGGAAAACAGAGGCTCTGTTTGTCCTGTATGCGGCCAATAAGATTGGCGCTCCTGCTTCCAAGCAGACTATTGCTCGCTGGATCTGTAATACGATTCAGCAGGCTCACTCTACGGCTGGATTGCCGGTACCAAATTCGGTTAAGGCCCATTCCACTAGGAAGGTGGGCTCTTCTTGGGCGGCTGCCCGAGGTGTCTCGGCATTACAACTTTGCCGAGCGGCGACTTGGTCGGGGTCAAACACTTTTGCTAAATTCTACAAGTTTGATACCCTGGCTGATGAGGACCTAGCGTTTGCTCAGTCGGTGCTGCAGAGTCATACGCACTCTCCCGCCCGATTGGATGCTTTGGTATAAACCCCATGGTCCTTACGGAGTCCCCAGCATCCTCTAGGACGTAAGAGGAAATAAGATTTTAAACCTACCGTTAAATCTATTTCTCCTAGTCCGTAGAGGATGCTGGGCGCCCGTCCCAGTGCGGAAACTCTGCAAGACTTGTATATAGTTGTTGCTTACATAAGGGTTATGTTACAGTTGACATCGGTCTTGGACCGTTACTGTCGTTTGTTCATACTGTTAACTGGTTATGTATGTTCCAGGTTACATGGTATGATTGGTGTGGGCTGGTATGAATCTTGCCCTTGGATTGCTAAATCCTGCCTTGTATTGACCATCTCCTCTGGGCACAGTTCTCTAACTGAGGTCTGGAGGAGGGGCATAGAGGGAGGAGCCAGTGTACACCCATAGTCAAAGTTCTTTTTAGGTGCCCTATCTCCTGCGGAGCCCGTCTATACCCCATGGTCCTTACGGAGTCCCCAGCATCCTCTACGGACTAGAAGAAATAGATTTACCGGTAGGTTTAAAATCTTATTTTCTCCCAGCAGCTGCAGGGCAAGAATTGCTGATCCTCCTCTCCGGCACACCACGAATCATATCAGTGAGAGATTGGATAAGTCTGAGTCTCATGCAGAAAACTGGAGAAAATCTGTCAAAGATGTAATTTTTAATAGTTCTGCCTTTTCATCCACAGGGGACCCCTCTGGGTCACATAAAAGGTAATTTGCACAAATAGTACAAACTGATACCGACACGGACTCTGATTCCTGTGTCGACACTAGTGATTCCAGGGGAATAGATCCAAAATTAGCGAAAAACATTCAATACATGATTGTTGCTATAAAGGAGGTGTTAGAAGTAACGGAGGCCCCTCCTTTACCACAGGAGAAGGCTTACTTTTGTAAAGAAAAGAAAATGAATGTAACTTTTCCTTCATCTCATGAGCTTGAACAGTCTCTTTGAGGGAGTCTGGACAAATCCTGAAAAGAAATTTCAGGTTGCCAAAAGAATTCAGGTAGCTTACCCTTTCCCTGCAGAGGACAGGAAAAGGTGGGAGTCACCCCCGTTTTAGACAGTGCCCTGTCGCGGTTTACAAAAAAGGTGATTCTCCCTGCGCCTGGGACAGCTTCACTAAAGGAGCCGGCAGACCTCAAGTTAGAGACTACGTTGAAATCTATTTATGTGGCCAATGGAACACTACTCAGGCCTACCATTGCCTGTGCGTGGGTGAGTAGTGCTATTGAAAAGTGGTCAGAAAACTTGTCATTAGACATAGACACAATAGATAGAGACGAGATACTCCTAACGTTAGGTCATATCAAAGACGCTGCTGCGTACATGCTTGAAGCCATGAAAGATATTGGGCTCTTGGGATCAAGAGCCGCTACCATGGCAATCTCAGCAAGGAGGGCGTTGTGGATTCGCCAATGGAATGCTGATGCAGATTCCAAAAGGAATATGGACGCCCTCCCGTATAAAGGTGAGGCCTTGTTTGGAGATGAGCTTGATGCTTTAGTCTCTGCGGCTACCGCAGGTAAGTCGACATTCTTCCTTATGCTCCTGCTCCGGCGAAAAAGAGACATCACTCTCAGATGCATTCCTTCCGGCCCAATAAATACAGAAAGGGTAAAGGTTCCCCTTTCTTTGCTGGTAAAGGAAGGGGAAAAGGAAAATAGTCCACAGTGTCTCCAGGATCACAGGTGCAGAAATCAGCCTCTGCTTCTGCCAAATCTTCAGCATGACGCTGGGGCTCCCTTGCGGGAGTCCGCTCAGGTGGGGGCACGTCTGAAACTCTTCAGTCAGCTCTGACCTGGACCCGTGGGTCTTACAAATAGTGTCCCACGGGTACAAACTGGAGTTTTCAACACATTCCCCCATGCCGATTTTTCAAATCGACCATACCAGCTTCTATCCCAGACAGGGAAGTGGTAGCAGCAGCAATACAAAAATTGTGTCAGGACCAAGTCATTGTCCTGGTTCCCTTGTTACAACAAGAAGAAGGGTTTTATTCAAGTTATTCGTAGTTCTGAAGCCGGACAGCTCGGTCAGACCGATTCTAAACCTGAAAACTCTGAATCTCTACCTGCAACGGTTCAAGTTCAAGATGGAATCTCTGAGGGCAGTGATTTCCAGTCTGGAGGAAGGGGACTTCATGGTATCAATGGACATAAAAGATGCCTACTTACATGTTCCCATTTATCCTCCACATCAAGCTTATCTGAGATTCGTGGTACACGATTGTCATTACCAATTTCAGACGTTGCCGTTTGGACTTTCCACGGCACCGAGGGTGTTCACCAAGGTGATGGCGGAGATGATGGTCCTCCTTCGACAGCAAGGAGTCAATATAATTCCTTACCTGGACGATCTCCTGATAAAAGCGAGGTCCGGGGAAAGGTTGGTGCAGAACATTGCACTCTCCCTGACAGTACTTCAACAACACGGTTGGATCATAAATTTTCCAAAATCACAGTTGGAACCAAAGACAAGATTGTCTTTTCTGGGGATGATACTGGACACAGAACTACAGAGGGTATTTCTTCCAGTGGAAAAGGCTCTGGAAATCCAGAGACTGGTCCAAACAAATTCTTAAACCAACAAGAGATTCTACAGAGTGGGGAGAGATAGCGCTCACTCGGGGGATAGTTGGGATTAGCGCTGCTTGACCTGGAGGTGTCCTACCTCCTTTGGCAGATAGTTGAGAGGAAATGGTCAGCGCGCTCTGGGGGTGTGGCTGTCTGGGAAGGGGGGGGGGAAATGGGAGGAAGGAGGGGGGGAGGTTATCTTTGTACTTGAAAGAGGATTGCTGTTGATATGTATTGATGAGTGTTGATTCATCAATGCATTCAGTTGTTGGGAAAGATGGTAGCGGCCTACGAGGCCATACAGTTTGGCCGATTCCATGCCAGAGTATTCCAGTGGGACCTGTTGGACAAGTGGTCTGATTCCCATCTACACATGCATCAGAGGATAATCCTGTCATCCAAAGCCAGAATTTCGCTCCTGTGGTGGCTACACAGTTCTCACCTCCTAGATGGACGTAGTTTCGGGATTCAGGACTGGGTCCGAGTAAACACGGATGAAAGTCTCCGAGGCTGGGGAGCAGTCACACAAGGGGAAAGCTTCCAAGGAAGATGATCAAGTCAAGAAACTTGTCTTCACATAAACGTTCTGGAGTTGAGAGCCATTTACAACGGCCTTCTACAAGCGGTGCATCTTCTTCAAGATCAACCCGTACAGGTCCAGTCGGACAATGTAACAGCAGTCGCATACATAAACCGTCAGGGTGGAATGAAAACCAGAGCGGCAATGGCAGAGGTGTCAAAGATCCTCCTCTGGGCAGAAAGGCATGCAAAAGCTCTGTCGGCAATTTTCATTCCAGGAGTGGACACCTGGGAAGCAGACTTCCTCAGCAGACACGATCTCCATCCAGGAGAATGGGGCCTCCACCAAGAAGTCTTCGCAGAGGTGACAGGTCTTTGGGGAGTTCCTCAAGTAGACATGATGGCATCTCGTCTCAACAAGAAGTTCAGAGATATTGTTCCAGGTCGAGAGACCCTCAAGCAATAGCAGTGGATGCACTAGTGATCCAGTTACCTACCGGTAAATCCTTTTCTCCAAGTCCGTAGAGGATGCTGGGCTCCCAGCCCAGTGCGTACTTTACCTGCAGTTGTTAGTTTGTTAAAAATGTTTCAGCATGTTTGCTGTAATGTTCATACTCGTTTTTTTGTTGAATGCCATGTTGTGCGGCATGGTTGAAGTGTAGGCTGGTATGAATCTCACCATTAACTTAAAAGTAAATCCTTTTCTCGAAATGTCCGTCTCCCTGTGCACAGTTCCTGTACTGAGGTCTGGAGGAGGGGCATAGAGGGAGGAGCCAGTTCACACTCTAGAAACGTCTTAAAGTGCCCATTGCTCCTGCGTAACCGTCTATACCCCACGGTACTGAAGTGGACCCCAGCATCCTCTACGGACTAGGAGAAAAGGATTTACCAGTAGGTATTAAAATTATATATAGATAGATATATATATATATATCTATCTATTTATTATATTATATTATACACACACACACACGTATATAATCTGAAAATAAATAAATTAATCTGGTGTCAAAGTTATGGTCCCAGAATGGAGACATGACTCTCCCAGTCCTCAAAAAAATATTCAGCCTTTGCCTCCTTGCGAAATAAAGGGTCTGTCCACTCCATTTGGAAAATATGAAAGAGCTTACGGTGGTATAACTGGACAGGTGGAGGAGAAGGCTGAACCCAATGTTGGAGACTCTGTTTTTCTTGACCGATGCACTTAGTGCCATCAGTAGCTTCAGCCTCCCCTGGATATTCTCTGACCTTAGGCGAGATGCGGACAAAATGTATCAAATCAGCCTCAGCATGACGTTTTTATCGGCAGCCAGAAACCTCTGATAACTGGGCAGTCCCAGAGGCAGTGAAACAAGTTGACCGTGGGTGTGGAACATTTGGGATACACAGGTGAGGTCAGAGAACCCATCCAGAGTTGACAATGGGGGGGATAAATAGGAATAGTGAAAAGTGTTACGGAATAATTCAACATATATACAACGATTTACAGTTCTACGATTAGTTGGTAAGTCTTTAAGAATGTCGAAAGCTGATACAGAGGGGAAGTGGGAAAGCCATTTTATTATTCACATTCAAAGGGGTCCATGATCCCACTTTTCTTTAAGGAAAATGTAATGAGTGGAGATGGCTTTAGAAGATGGGAGAGGGAGCAGCAGTAGCCTGCCCAGGGGATTGGACCAATCTGTGGCGGAAAACAGTCTAATACTGTTTTGATTATGTGCATATGTACTCTCTAATTGGGCGCTGCGGAACCCTTGTGGCGCCATATAAATAAAGGATGATGATGATGATGATAATAATAATACTGAGTTCATGTAGTGTTTAGCTTGCATAAAGGCCAAGGGGTAAGCATGGATAACTAAGTATAGGGCAGAAGCGTCAGTATAGACATTGGTTTACGGGCCCATATATCAATCAACTGCCTGATGGAAGAGACACCACCCAGTCTCCAGAAATTGAACCGATGGGAAGCTGTCCAGGAAAGCAATTAATGCATTCTCAGTGACACTGTATAATGTACACTGTCACCAGAGGAATAATCACTCAGTAGTGCATCTTTCCAAATCTTGGCATAAATTTTTACTAAACTTTAACTTTCTTTCCAGGAAAAGTTACAGAAGCTTAACTCAGAGCTGAGGGAAGTAAATAGGAACAAAGAGAAGTTGCAGAGAAACTTTCTGGAGTTGACAGAGTATAAACATATGTTGCGGGTGACAAAGTCTTTCGTTCAAAGATCTGAGGTACACCACTATGAAAATTTACAAGCATTGAAATTCATGGGACAGGTGTTGTAATGTATAAGGTGTTGTAAATGTACTATTTGTTAAAATAGTTATGTGATAGCTTTGTTCAATGGTTTATAGATTGATTTCTGAAAAATGGCCATGTCAAAACTTTAAAAACTGCATATAATTTTATTTAAATAAAAAGACAATACTTTTTTTTACATTTTGTCCATATAAGCCAATAAAAAAAATAAAAATCATTATTTTAACCATGTAAATCGAACACCAAAATAAGTTTTGACATGTTACATCAAAGTAAAATCATTGTGGTAAATAAACCCTTATCCTATATATCCTTGCGATTTTGTATTATTTGTGTTACATGCAAAGTCTGTTTTCCCTCTAGCATGAAACGTCGCCCCTAACCAGTTATGAGGAATTCCCCACTTTAGAAAAGGACAACTTAATGGACTGTTCCTCTATGCAGAGACTTGGAGCAAAACTAGGGTAAGTATGGCTGTCTAATGATCACACAAACTCACTTTCTTAGGATGCAGAGAACTATAATAAAAGCCAAGCAAAGGTGTTTTTTATCATCGTTATGCTTAAACAGCTGTAACGTTTTTGTAAGCCGCAGTAATCAGACTTATGAAGTATAATGCAATGGACACAATACCGTCTCTGTTATTCTGCCTGCTCCCTCCATATACTCGCTTATCTATGCTGGTGAGGTGCATATGGAAATTTAGTAATACAGGGGGAAAAAAGTGGACAACACAATTTGGAATTATGTAATATAATTGTGAGAAAATTTTCACAATAGCAGGCTCGCACTGCAGTTCCTAACTGAGTCATACTGCTTAACCTGCTTAATTCCAGGTGGTGTGGTCAGAGCAATTATTATGCAGAGAAGACGCAACACTGCAAGTACAAACCAGATAATTAGCACCAGCAGATTTATTATCTGCAGAGTGTAATGACCTAAGGGGCAGATGTATTAACCTGGAGAAGGCATAAGGAAGTGATAAACCAGTGAAAAATGCAAGGTGATAAACGCACCAGCCAATCAGCTCCTAACTGTTAATTTACATATTGGAGCCAATTGGCTGGTGCCTTTATCACCTTACATTTATCACTGGTTTATCACTTCCTTACGCCTTCTCTAGGTTAATACATCTGCCCCTATGTACTCTATACAGCTATATTCTATAGTGCTATAAATCACCCTGTAGGGGAATTCACCATATGGGTTACATTGTATATCTTCAGTGGAACTGTGGAATTTACTTCCTCTGCTCACAGTCTCATTTATGTAACAGGGTTCACTACGGGTGGCCGGCGGTCGGGCTCCCGGCGACCAGCATCCCGGCGCCGGGAGCCCGACCGCCGGCTTACCGACAGCTTGGCGAGCGCAAATGAGCCCCTTGCGGGCTCGCTGCGCTCGCCACGCTACGGGCACGGTGGCGCGCTACGCGCGCCACACTATTTTATTCTCCCTCTATGGGGGTCGTGGACCCCCACGAGGGAAAATAATTGTCGGTATGCCGGCTGTCGGGCTCCCGGCGCCGGTATACTGAGCGCCGGGAGCCCGACCGCCGGCAAACAGAAGACCACCCATGTAACAGTGGGAAACTTTTAATCTTTGCATTTACTGGAACTATTGCTGCTGTTACTGTTATCTCGCTTTATATAAAACAGAAAAGGTGTATGCACATAGGGGTACATTTACTATGCAGTGATAAGAGCGGAGAAATTAGTCAGTGGAGAAGTTGCCCATGGCAACCAATCAGCACTGAAGTAACATCTATAATTTGCATACTATAAAATGATACAGAGCTGCTGATTGGTTGATGGGGAAATGTCTCCACTGGCTCACTTCTCCGTTCTTAGCACTGCTTAGTAAATGTACCCCATAGTCTGTTGTATGTCCTGCAAAAAAAGGGTAACCTTTCGCTTCTGAATATAGGCCCTCATTCCGAGTTGTTTCGCTCGCTAGCTGCTTTTAGCAGCATTGCACACGCTAGGCCGCCCTCTGGGAGTGGATCTTAGCTTAGCAGAATAGCGAACGAAAGATTAGCAGAATTGCAAATAAATAATTCTTATCAGTTTTTGTGTAGCTCGAGACTTACTCCTACACTGCGATCAGCTCAGCCCGTTTCGTTCCTGGTTTGACGTCACAAACACGCCCTGCGTTCGGCCAGCCATTCCTCCGTTTCTCCAGACACTACCGCGTTTTATCCTGGCACGCCTGCGTTTTTCCGCACACTCCCAGAAAACGGTCAGTTTCCGCCCAGAAACACCCACTTGCTGTCAATCACACTCCGATCACTTCAACGATGAAAATTCTTAGTTCGGACGTGAGTAAATCTACTACGTTTTGTGCTAAAATACTTAGCACATGCGCGCTGCATACCATGCACATGCGCATTTTTGCCTTAATCGCTCCGTTGCGAAAAACGGCAACGAGCGAACAACTCGGAATGACCCCCATAGTGAGATACTGATAGTGTAGCTGTTTAAATATTTACCAGCCCGTTCACTTACCAAAAATAATTTCTAAATGTTTCAAAGTCACATGATTATAATATTATAAAAAAGTATTTTGATTATTTTGCATATAGAACAACATCTGTATTTCACCTGGTACAGCTCATTATGATCCTAGGAGGCAATGCATTTTGCATTATAAAATACTGCTTTCTTCTTGTCTGCAGATTTATTTCCGGCTTAGTTCACTGTTCAAAACTACAATCCTTTGAGAAAATGCTGTGGAGGGTATGCAAAGGCTACACCATCCTCACATACCGGGAGCTAGATGAGTTACTGAAAGACCCCACCACTGTGAGCTGAACTATGTCTATTTATTTATGTCTTTACTATGCAGTGGTATCTGAAGAATCTTGAGTAGACGTAAGGTGCATACACATTTGCCGAGAAAATGAGCGACATCGCTCATTTTCCCCGTTCCTGAGCGACGTCACTCATTTTCTCGGCAAGTGTGTATGCCACCAGCGGTGATCGATGCGTGGCCCTGCGGGTCAGTAACGATCCTTGCTGTCGGCAGCGCATGCATGCTCGATCTGGGCCGTCGTCCGGGAGCTGCATGCACGTCCGGCCGCTGCGTAACGTCACTGAGCGATATGAATGGTCATATCGCTCAGTGTGTACGCGCGGCCGGGAGGGGGAAACACTAGATGACATCGCTCATGGACTTTGACCTTTTCTCCTTCTCTCCCAGAATGTCCACGAGACTCCTACATTTTCGGGGACTGACCTGGACTCCAGAGAGAGTGGTGCAGTCTCCCACTCGCTGCCCTCTTCCCAAGTGAAGTTGGTGGTCTGGGGACTTCATGACTCAGTTTGCATTGAATCGTGTCACTCCCCACTTTGCAGTGCCACAAATCATACAACGCTGCTTGGGTCTCTCCAGCAGTGAGATGCAGCGTCTATGAAAGCTGGCTGCTGATTGGAAGACTCAGTTGAAATAACTCTTTAATGCAATCTGATCAGGATGAAAATGGAAATCCGTTACTGTGCTTTGACCTTTCTGGCCCTATGTAGGATTTTGCCAATCTCCTGCTTGTAAAGTGCAATTATGTTATATAAGAAACTTGTTAGCAAATACATTCATACGTTTTTGCTATGCACTCTTGAAGATCTAGAACTACAATCATTTTAAGCAAGGAATGTGTTTTCTACTGAAAGAAGCAGACTACATCTGGAATATTTGGTTGTTTTTTCGTAATTCCAAGTATATTATTTAGCTCAGTTATCCATGAATAATCCTTTAGCATCACCAAAAGTACCATTTTATTTTTTATGACGTGTCAATTATCTTTATTAATTTTATAGGAAGAACCAACTAAGTGGTTTGTGTTTTTAGTTTCTTATTGGGGAGACCAAATTGGACAAAAAGTCAAAAACATCTGTGAATGGTGAGTAAGCCTTTATTTAAAACTGTGGCAAACCAAGAAAGTCCCCCATTGAATAGAAATATTTATACTCATTAATTGTGTAATTTAAAGTGTATGCATCCCTTTCCTTTTACCATGTTCAGGGGTCTATTCGTGAAGCAGTGACAAGTGTGGAGAAGTTGCCCATGGCAACCAATCAGCATTAGGTAACATTTATAATTTGCATATTATACAATTGTACGGAGCAACTTCTCCAAAGGCTCACTTCTCCACTCTTTTCACTGCTTCATGAATAGACCACTTAAAGTGAAGGTTCTTCTTTATTGACGGTCTGACTATTCTTTACATCAGTATGGACACATATTTCAAGGTCTGATGTGACATTGGTTATCTTTCTTTCCTTCCCAATAAAGTTAAAGAATAAATATGTATGCAATGTAACTTCATATCTGTACTTTTGTCGGCTAGTTCCTGCCAGTGTCTGGTATTCACACAGTAAACCTACAGCATCCAGTATCTTCGGGTGTAGTTTACAACATTATTATTATTATTATTATTATTATTATTATGTGTGTTGTTCTAATGCAAGTGTTACAATCTCATAGAAATTTTCTTTCATCCTTGCTGGAGGACACTACTACCTTGGTAGGTGTAGAGGGTGCCGTCTGGGGTGTGCAGCATCTTCTTCAAATTTTTAATTTTTTGCTTTACTAATAGTATTTCAGTTTGTGTGTCCTGTGAGGCAGCATCTTCTAAAGAAGCTGCACTGCACTAAGTCTTCAGAAAAAGAGTCCGTATGATCTTTCCCCCCCCCCCCCACCCAGTCACTTCTGTGGTGGGGGGACTATCTTCTGCTCTTTTTTTAGACTAGTGGATGGCTTCCACTTCCAATCGATGGGTGATAGAAATCACCAGGGGTTACACATTGGTAAGACCTTTATCCAAGCGTTTCTTTGCTACTCCAGTTCGAGCAGTTGGTGCAAAAAGCCTTTTTCTCCAGAAGGTCATTCAAGCTTACTACTGGCTGAAGTAATCACCCCTGTTCCAAAAAACAAGAATTGGGAATCTATTCCAATCTTTTTCTTGTTCAAAAACCAGATCGGTCAGTTTGCCCCATTCTGAATCAAAACTTCCACAATCTCCTTTTAAAAATTGCAGAATTCAAGATCATTCCGAGTTGATCGTAGCTGTTCTAAATTTAGCACAGCTACGATCATACACACTGACATGCGGGGGGACGCCCTGCACAGGGATAGCCCGCCCGCATGTCAGTGCCGGCCCCCCGCAGAAGTGCAAAGGCATCACACAGCGGCGATGCCTTTGCACTTCAGGAGTAGCTCCCGACTAGCGCAGCTTTAGCGTGCTGGCCGGGAGCTACACCTCGCTCCCCGGCCCGCAGCGGCTGCGTGTGACGTCACGCAGCCGCTGCGGCCCAACCCCCCGTTCGGTCCGGCCACGCCTGTTTTGGACGGACCAAACCCACGACACGGCGGGCAAACGCTGCCCTTCCGCCCCCTCCTGCCCAGCGATCACCTCTGCCTGTCAGTCAGGCAGAGGCGATCGCATCCCTGCTACGGCCTTAGGCTGGCGCATGCGCAGTAGGGACCCGTTCGCTCTGCTGCGTTAAAACGCAGCGAGCGAACGCATCAGAATGACCCCCATAGTCTCTTCAGTCAGTGACAAATGGCATGGAGGGAGGAGGCTTTCTGACATTATATATCAAGGGCGCTTAACTGCATGTACCAGTATGAGTAGGGTCATCACTGCCTGCTAAGGTTTTGCCGTGGACAGATGACCTTTCAGTTTTGCGCACTTCCTTTCATACTCTGGGGCCAGAACACAAGAGCCACAGGCAATCATAGTATATGCCATGATGATTCCGTGGTATTATCTCCTAGCGAACATCTTCTACCATGTTTCCACTCATGCTTCATAAAGATCTAGATGGGCCAATACCATCCATTCTCTTGGCACAGAACTGCCTTCAACTATATAGTACATGGACATTCTCAAACTCTCCATGGCATCTTCCCGCATGGCCAGACTTTCAAAGTCATTAACCTACCTAAAGACATATCTCTGTGGGTTTTAATGGCTTGTTTATTGAGTCCGTGATCCTCCAGGCAAAATAGCAGGATCACTTCTCTACATAAAACAGGATATGATTACTACTGTACTACCTCAGCACAGAGGTTCTTATCAGGTGTCATGTATGTGTTGGAGAAACTCCCTATTTCTTGTTGCCTGATGGCACATTTTACCATCTGTGGAGGCTTCCTGGGCAGCGTAGCTTGGGGCTTTAGTGAACAACTGTGCAGAGCTGTTACCTGGTTCATACTTTCACAAAGTTCCTACAGGTTCAACATGTTTGTATCTAAAGATATCTGCTTTGGCAACAAAGTTCTGCATGCTGCTAAGGCTGAGCATTCCTCCCCTGAGTGGCTGCTTTTAGAAATCCCCAAGGTAGGAATGTACCTCGGCACAGATGATATAGAAAATAGCATTTGTCGTACTCTCCGTTAAATACAAATCCAGCTGGGGAATACTGCGTTCTCGCCTTCTGTAATTCCTCTCCCCTTCCCTCATTGTTTTGCTGCTGTTTTGTTTGAGTTTCTTCTTTCTACTCAGCTTGGTTGATTAAACTCTACTATTATTAGATGTTAGAAGTAGGTGGGGTGTAGCGAGGAGTAGTTTACGATCCAAATAATTCTAGTTTAAAGATGTGCACTTATCTACAGCATCCAGGATAGCAGTGTTCCCTGGCTGGATTCAGAGAAATGGATTTAAAGGTTCCAAAAATCCTCTTACACAGCCATCAATGGAAACTGATGTATGGTCTGGATAATCTTTATTTAATTTGCTTGCCATGTTTGTTATACCAATATAACATAATGCTGTGGATTGTAGTTGCAAGATTATATATATATTTTTTCGCTAACGTCCTAGTGGATGCTGGGGACTCCATAAGGACCATGGGGAATAGACGGGCTCCGCAAGAGACTGGGCACTCTAAGAAAGATTTAGTACTACTGGTGTGCACTGGCTCCTCCCTCTATGCCCCTGCCCCAGACCTCAGTTAGAATCTGTGCCCGGACAGAGCTGGGTGCATTTTAGTGAGCTCTCCTGAGCTTGCTAATAAGAAAGTATTTTAGTTAGGTTTTTTATTTTCAGAGAGCTTCTGCTGGCAACAGACTCTCTGCTACGTGGGACTGAGGGGAGAGAAGCAAACCTACTAACTGCGGCTAGGTTGCGCTTCTTAGGCTACTGGACACCATTAGCTCCAGAGGGATCGAACACAGGAACCTAACCTTGGTCGTTCGTTCCCGGAACCGCGCCGCCGTCCCCCTCACAGAGCCAGAAGACAGAAGCCGGCGGGTTGAAGCAAGAAGACGTCAAAATCGGCGGCAGAAGACTCCTGTCTTCATATGAGGTAGCGCACAGCACTGCAGCTGTGCGCCATTGCGCCCACACTAACCCACACACTCCGGTCACTGTAGGGTGGGGGGGGCGCCCTGGGCAGCAATTAAGTACCTCCTGGCAAAAGCAGCATATATACAGTTGGACACTGTAATATGCATGAGCCCCCTCCATTAATTTTACACAAAATCGCGGGACAGAAGCCCGCCGCTGAGGGGGCGGGGCCTTCTTCCTCAGCACTCACCAGCGCCATTTTCTCTCCACAGCTCCGCTGAGAGGAAGCTCCCCAGGCTCTCCCCTGCAGACTCATGGTAGAAAGAGGGTAAAAAGAGAGGGGGGGCACATAAATTTAGCGCATTATTCATATATACAGCAGCTACTGGGTAAACACTAAGTTACTGTGTGATTCCTGGGTCATATAGCGCTGGGGTGTGTGCTGGCATACTCTCTCTGTCTCTCCAAAAGGCCTTGTGGGGTCCTGTCCTCATATAGAGCATCCCCTGTGTGTGTGGTGTGTCGGTACGCGTGTGTCGACATGTTTGACGAAGAGGGCTATGTGGAGGCAGAGCAAGTGCAGATGAATGACGTGTCTCCGCCGACGGCGCCGACACCTGATTGGATGGATATGTGGAAGGTGTTAAATGATAATGTAAACTCCTTGCATAAAAGGTTGGATAAAGCTGATGCCTTGGGACAGTCGGGGTCTCAGCCCATGCCTGATCCTACAGCGCAGAGGCCGTCAGGGTCTCAGAAGCGCCCACTATCCAAAATTGTTGACACAGATATCGACACGGATTCTGACTCCAGTGACGATGATGCAAAATTGCAGCCTAAAATGGCTAAAGCCATCCACTACATGATTATAGCAATGAAGGATGTATTGCACATATCAGAGGTAAACCCTGTCCCTGACAAGAGGGTTTATATGTATGGGGAGAAAAAGCAAGAGGTGACTTTTCCCCCTTCACATGAGTTAAATGAGTTATGTGAAAAAGCGTGGGATTCCCCCGATAGGAAAGTGCTGATTTCCAAAAGGTTACTTATGGCGTACCCTTTCCCGCCAACGGACAGGATGCGCTGGGAATCCTCCCCTAGGGTAGATAAAGCTCTGACACGCTTATCTAAGAAGGTGGCCCTGCCGTCACAGGATACGGCCGCCCTAAAGGATCCTGCAGATAGGAAGCAGGAAAGTATCCTGAAGTCTGTTTATACACATTCAGGTACTCTACTGAGGCCGGCAATTGCGTCGGCCTGGATGTGTAGTGCTGTAGCAGCATGGACAGATAATCTGTCTGAGGAACTGGATACCTTAGACAAGGATACCATTTTACTGACCCTGGGGCATATAAAAGACGCTGTCCTATATATGAGGGATGCCCAGAGGGACATTTGCCTACTGGGCTCTAGAATAAATGCAATGTCAATTTCTGCCAGAAGGGTCTTGTGGACTCGGCAATGGACAGGTGATGCCGACTCCAAAAAGCACATGGAGGTTTTACCTTACAAGGGTGAGGAATTGTTTGGGGACGGTCTCTCGGACCTAGTTTCCACAGCTACGGCTGGGAAGTAAAATTTTTTGCCATATATTCCCTCACAGCCTAAGAAAGCACCGTATTACCAAATGCAGTCCTTTCGATCACAAAGAAGCAAGAAGGTCAGAGGTGCGTCCTTTCTTGCCAGAGGCAGGGGTAGAGGAAAGAAGCTGCACCATACAGCTAGTTCCCAGGAACAGAAGTCCTCCCCGGATTCCACTAAATCCAACGCATGACACTGGGGCTCCACAGGTGGAGCCAGGAGCGGTGGGGGCGCGTCTCCGAAATTTCAGCCACCAGTGGGTTCGCTCACAGGTGGATCCCTGGGCTATACAGATTGTGTCTCAGGGATACAAGCTGGAATTCGAAGTGATGCCCCCTCACCGTTACCTCAAATCGGCCCTGCCAGTTTCCCCCATAGAACGGGAAGTAGTGTTAGCGGCAATTCACAAGTTATATCTCCAGCAGGTGGTGGTAAAGGTTCCCCTCCTTCAACAGGGAAGGGGTTACTATTCCACAATGTTTGTGGTACCGAAACCGGACGGTTCGGTCAGACCCATATTGAATTTAAAGTCCCTGAACATTTATCTGAAAAGATTCAAGTTCAAAATGGAATCGCTCAGAGCGGTCATTGCAAGCCTGGAAGAGGGGGATTTTATGGTGTCTCTGGACATCAAGGATGCTTACTTGCATGTCCCCATTTATCCACCTCATCAGGAGTACCTCAGATTTGTGGTACAGGACTGTCATTACCAGTTCCAGACGTTGCCGTTTGGGCTCTCCACGGCACCGAGAATATTTACCAAGGTAATGGCGGAAATGATGGTGCTCCTTCGAAAGCAAGGAGTCAAAATTATCCCATACTTGGACGATCTCCTCATAAAGGCGAGGTCCAGAGAGCAGTTGCTGATCAGCGTAGCACACTCTCAGGAAGTGTTGCAACAGCACGGCTGGATTCTGAACATCCCAAAGTCGCAGCTGATTCCTACAACGCGTCTGCCTTTTCTTGGCATGATTCTGGACACAGACCAGAAGAAGGTGTTTCTCCCGGCGGAGAAGGCTCAGGAGCTCGTGACTCTAGTCAGAGACCTCTTAAAACCGAAACAGGTGTCGGTGCATCGCTGCACGCGAGTCCTGGGACAGATGGTGGCATCATACGAAGCCATTCCCTTCGGCAGGTTCCATGCGAGGATCTTTCAGTGGGATCTGTTGGACAAGTGGTCCGGATCGCATCTTCAGATGCATCGGCTGATCACCCTGTCCCCGAGGGCCAGGGTGTCTCTTCTGTGGTGGCTGCAGAGTGCTCACCTTCTCGAGGGCCGCAGGTTCGGCATACAGGACTGGGTCCTGGTGACCATGGATGCGAGCCTCCGAGGATGGGGGGCAGTCACTCAGGGAAGAAACTTCCAAGGGTTGTGGTCAAGTCAGGAGGCTTGTCTGCACATAAATATCCTGGAACTAAGGGCCATATACAATGCCATGAGTCAAGCGGAGCCTCTGCTTCGCAACCAACCGGTGCTGGTTCAGTCAGACAACATCACCGCAGTGGCTCATGTAAACCGCCAGGGCGGCACGAGAAACAGAGTGGCGATGGCGGAAGCCACCAGGATTCTTCGTTGGGCGGAGAATCATGTGCAAGCACTGTCAGCAGTGTTCATTCCGGGAGTGGACAACTGGGAAGCAGACTTCCTCAGCAGGCACGACCTCCACCCGGGAGAGTGGGGACTTCATCCAGAAGTCTTCACTCAGATTACAAATCGATGGGAACTGCCACAGGTGGACATGATGGCGTCCCGTCTCAACAAAAAGCTACAAAGGTATTACGCCAGGTCAAGAGACCCTCAGGCGATAGCTGTGGACGCACTGGTAACACCGTGGGTGTCCCAGTCGGTCTATGTGTTTCCTCCTCTTCCTCTCATACCCAAGGTGCTGAGAATCGTAAGAAAAAGAGGAGTGAGAACAATACTCATTGTTCCGGATTGGCCAAGAAGGACTTGGTACCCGGAACTGCAAGAAATGCTCACAGAGGACCCATGGCCTCTGCCACAGGGGCCCTGTCTGTTCCAAGACTTACCGCGGCTGCGTTTGACGGCATGGCGGTTGAACGCAGGATCCTAGCGTAAAAAGGCATTCCGGATGAAGTTATTCCTACGCTGATAAAGGCTAGGAAGGACGTGACAGCAAAACACTATCACCGTATATGGCGAAAATATGTTGCCTGGTGTGAGGCCAGGAAGGCCCCTACAGAGGAATTCCAGCTGGGCCGGTTCCTGCACTTCCTACAGTCTGGAGTGACTATGGGCCTGAAGTTGGGGTCCATAAAGGTCCAGATTTCGGCCCTATCCATTTTCTTTCAAAAGGAACTGGCTTCTCTTCCTGAAGTTCAGACGTTTGTTAAGGGAGTGCTGCATATTCAGCCCCCTTTTGTGCCACCAGTGGCACCTTGGGATCTCAACGTGGTGTTGGGTTTCCTGAAATCCCACTGGTTTGAGCCACTTAAGACCGTGGAGCTAAAGTATCTCATGTGGAAGGTGGTCATGCTATTGGCCTTAGCTTTGGCTAGGCGTGTGTCAGAATTGGCGGCTTTGTCATGTAAAAGCCCCTATCTGGTTTTCCATATGGACAGGGCAGAATTGCGGACTCGTCCACAATTTCTGCCGAAGGTGGTGTCATCTTTTCATTTGAACCAACCTATTGTGGTGCCTGCGGCTACTCGTGACTTGGAGGATTCCAAGTTGCTTGATGTTGTCAGGGCTTTGAAGATCTATGTAGCCAGGACGGCTGGAGTCAGGAAGACTGACTCGCTGTTTATCCTGTATGCATCCAACAAGCTGAGTGCTCCTGCTTCAAAGCAAACTATTGCTCGCTGGATCTGTAGCAGGATTCAGCAGGCTCATTCTGCGGCTGGATTGCTGCATCCAAAATCAGTGAAAGCCCATTCCACAAGGAAAGTGGGATCTTCTTGGGCGGCTGCCCGAGGGGTCTCTGCATTACAGCTTTGCCGAGCAGCTACTTGGTCGGGTTCAAACACATTTGCTAAGTTCTACAAGTTTGATACCCTGGCCGAGGAGGACCTTGTGTTTGCCCATTCGGTGCTGCAGAGTCATCCGCACTCTCCCGCCCGTTTGGGAGCTTTGGTATAATCCCCATGGTCCTTACGGAGTCCCCAGCATCCACTAGGACGTTAGAGAAAATAAGATTTTACTCACCGGTAAATCTATTTCTCTATCGTCCTAGTGGATGCTGGGGTTCCTGAAAGGACCATGGGGAATAGCGGCTCCGCAGGAGACAGGGCACAAAAAGTAAAGCTTTAGGATCAGGTGGTGTGCACTGGCTCCTCCCCCTATGACCCTCCTCCAAGCCAGTTAGATTTTTGTGCCCGGCCGAGAAGGGTGCAATCTAGGTGGCTCTCCTAAAGAGCTGCTTAGAAAAGTTTAGCTTAGGTTTTTTATTTTACAGTGAGTCCTGCTGGCAACAGGATCACTGCAACGAGGGACTTAGGGGAGAAGAAGTGAACTCACCTGCGTGCAGGATGGATTGGCTTCTTGGCTACTGGACATCAGCTCCAGAGGGACGATCACAGGTACAGCCTGGATGGTCACCGGAGCCTTGCCGCCGGCCCCCTTGCAGATGCTGAAGTAAGAAGAGGTCCAGAATCGGCGGCAGAAGACTCCTCAGTCTTCTAAAGGTAGCGCACAGCACTGCAGCTGTGCGCCATTTTCCTCACAGCACACTTCACACGGCAGTCACTGAGGGTGCAGGGCGCTGGGAGGGGGGCGCCCTGGGAGGCAAATGAAAACCTATTTTGGCTAAAAATACCTCACATATAGCCTCCGGAGGCTATATGGAGATATTTAACCCCTGCCAGAATCCGTTAAAAGCGGGAGACGAGGCCGCCGAAAAAGGGGCGGGGCCTATCTCCTCAGCACACAGCGCCATTTTCCCTCACAGAAAGGCTGGAGGGAAGGCTCCCAGGCTCTCCCCTGCACTGCACTACAGAAACAGGGTTAAAACAGAGAGGGGGGGCACTAATTTGGCGTTAGAAATATATAAAAAAGATGCTATAAGGGAAAACACTTATATAAGGTTGTCCCTATATAATTGTAGCGTTTTTGGTGTGTGCTGGCAAACTCTCCCTCTGTCTCTCCAAAGGGCTAGTGGGTCCTGTCCTCTATCAGAGCATTCCCTGTGTGTGTGCTGTGTGTCGGTACGTGTGTGTCGACATGTATGAGGACGATGTTGGGAGGCGGAGCAAATTGCCTGTAATGGTGATGTCACTCTCTAGGGAGTCGACACCGGAATGGATGGCTTATTTAGGGAATTACGTGATAATGTCAACACGCTGCAAGGTCGGTTGACGACATGAGACGGCCGACAAACAAATTAGTACCGGTCCAGACGTCTCAAAAACACCGTCAGGGGTTTTAAAACGCCCGTTTACTTTAGTCGGTCGACACAGACACAGACAGGGACACTGAATCCAGTGTCGACGGTGAATAAACAAACGTATTCCTTATTAGGGCCACACGTTAAAGGCAATGAAGGAGGTGTTACATATTTCTGATACTACAAGTACCACAAAAGAGGGTATTATGTGGGATGTGAAAAAACTACAGTAGTTTTTCCTGAATCAGATAAATTAAATAAAGTGTGTGATGATGCGTGGGTTCCCCCCGATAGAAAATTATGGGCGGTATACCCTTTCCCGCCAGAAGTTAGGGCGCGTTGGGAAACACCCCTTAGGGTGGATAAGGCGCTCACACGCTTATCAAAACAAGTGGCGGTACCGTCTATAGATAGGGCCGTCCTCAAGGACCAGCTGACAGGAGGCTGGAAAATATCATAAAAAGTATATACACACATACTGGTGTTATACTGCGACCAGCGATCGCCTCAGCCTGGATGTGCAGAGCTGGGGTGGCTTGGTCGAATTCCCTGACTAAAAATATTGATACCCTTGACAGGGACAGTATTTTATTGACTATAGAGCATTTAAAGGATGCATTTCTATATATGCGAGATGCACAGAGGGATATTTGCACTCTGGCATCAAGAGTAAATGCGATGTCCATATCTGCCAGAAGATGTTATGGACACGACAGTGGTCAGGTGATGCAGATTCCAAACGGCAAAAAGGTGTATTGCCGTATAAAGGAAGAGGAGTTTTTTGGGGTCGGTCCATCGGACCTGGTGGCCACGGCAACTGCTGGAAAATCCACCGTTTTTACCCTAAGTCACATCTCTGCAGAAAAAGACACCGTCTTTTCAGCCTCAGTCCTTTCGTCCCTATAAGATCATATCTGCCCAGGGATAGAGGAAAGGGAAGAAGACTGCAGCAGGCAGCCCATTCCCAGGAACAGAAGCGTTCCACCGCTTCTGACAAGTTCTCAGCATGGCGCTGAGACCGTACAGGACCCCTGGATCCTACAAGTAGTATCCCAGGGGTACAGATTGGAATGTAGAGACGTTTCCTCTTCGCAGGCTCCTGAAGTCTGCTTTACCAAGGTCTCCCTCCGACAAGGAGGCAGTATGGGAAAAAATTCACAAGCTGTATTCCCAGCAGGTGATAATTAAATTACCCCTCCTACTACAAGAAAAGGGGTATTATTCCACACTATATTGTGGTACTGAAGCCAGAAGGCTAGGTGAGACTTATTCTAAAAAAAATTTTGAACACTTACAAAGGTTCAAATCAAGATGGAGTCACTCAGAGCAGTGATAACGAACCAGGAAGAAGGGGACTATATAGTGTCCGGGGACATCAGGGATGCTTACCTCTATGTCCCAAATTTGCCCTTCTCACTAAGGGTACCTCAGGTTCGTGGTGCAGAACTGTCACTATCAGTTTTAGACGCTGCCGTTTGGATTGTCCACGGCACCCCGGGTCTTTACCAAGGTAATGGCCGAAATGATGATTCTTCTTCGAAGAAAAGGCGTCTAAATTATCCCTTACTTGGACGATCTCCTGATAAGGGCATAGTCCAGGGAACAGTTGGAGGTCGGAGTAGCACTATCTCGGATACTGCTACAACAGCACGGGTGGATTCTAAATATTCCAGAATCGCAGCTGATCCCGACGACACGTCTGCTGTGCCTAGGGATGATTCTGGACACAGTCCAGAAAAAGGTGTTTCTCCCGGAAGAGAAAGCCAGGGAGTTATCCGAGCTAGTCAGGAACCTCCTAAAAACAGTGCATCATTGCACAAGGGTCCTGGTAAAAATGGTGGCTTCCTACGAAGCAATTCCATTCGGCAGATTTCACGCAAGAACTTTTCAGTGGGATCTGCTGGACAAATGGTCCGGATCGCATCTTCAGATGCATCAGCGGATAACCCTATATCCAAGGACAAGGGTGTCTCTCCTGTGGTGGTTATAGAGTGCTCATCTTCTAGAGGGCCGCAGATTTGGCATTCAGGATTGGATGCTGGTGACCACGGAGCCCAGCCCGAGAGGCTGGGGAGCAGTCACACAAGGAAAAAATTTCCAGGGAGTGTGATCAAGTCTGGAGACTTTTCTCCACATAAATATACTGGAGCTAAGGGTAAATTTATAATGCTCTAAGCTTAGCAAGACCTCTGCTTCAAGGTCAGCCGGTATTGATCCAGTGGGAAAAACATCACGGCAGTCGCCCACGTAAACAGACAGGGCGACACAAGAAGCAGGAGGGCAATGGCAAAAACTGCAAGGACTTTTCGCTGGGCGGAAAATCATGTGATAGCACTGTCAGCAGTGTTTCATCCCGGGAATGGAAACTGGGAAGCAGACTTCCTCAGCAGGCACGACCTCCACCCGGGAGAGTGGAAACTTCATCGGGAAGTTTTTTTCCACATGATTATAAACCGTTGGGAAATACCAAAGGTGGACATGATGGCGTCCCGTCTGAACAAAAAACGGGACAGGTATTGCGCCAGGCCAAGAGACCCTCAGGCAATAGCTGTGGACGTTCTGGTAACACCGTGGGTGTACCAGTCGGTGTATGTGTTCCCTCCTCTGCTTCTCATACCTAAGGTGCTGAGAATTATAAGACGTAGAGGAGTAAGAACTATACTCATGGCTCCGGATTGGCCAAGAAGGACTTGGTACCCGGAACTTCAAGAGATGCTTACAGAGGTTTTATGGCCTCTGCCGCTAAGAAGGGACTTGCTTCAGCAAGTACCATGTCTGCTCCAAGACTTACCGCAGCTGCGTTTGTCGGCATGGCGGTGGAACGCCGGATCCTAAGGGAAAAAGGCATTCCGGAAGAGGTCATTCCTACCCTGGTCAAAGCCAGAAAGGAGGTGACCGCACAACATTATCACCACATGTGGCGAAAATATGTTGCGTGGTGTGAGGCCAGGAAGGCCCCACAAAGAAATTTCAACTCGGTCGTTTCCTGCATTTCCTGCAAACAGGAGTGTCTATGGGCCTCAAATTGGGGTCCATTAAGGTTCAAATTTCGGCCCTGTCGATTTTCTTCCAGAAAGAATTGGCTTCAGTTCCTGAAGTCCAGAAGTTTGTCAAGGGAGTATTGCATATACAACCCCCTTTTGTGCCTCCAGTGGCACTGTGGGATCTCAACGTAGTTCTGGGATTCCTCAAATCACATTGGTTTAAAACCAGTCAAATCTGTGGATTTGAAGCATCTCACATGAAAAGTGACCATGATCTTGGCCCTGGCCTGGACCAGGCGAGTGTCAAATTGGTGGTTTTTTCTCAAAAAAGCCCATATCTGTTTGTCCATTCGGACAGGGCAGAGCTGCGGACTCGTCCCCAGTTCTCTCCCTAAGGTGGTGTCAGTGTTTCACCTGAACCAGCTTATTGTGGTGCCTTGCACCTACTAGGGACTTGGAGGACTCCAAGTTGCTAGATGTTGTCAGGGCCCTGAAAATATGTTCCAGGACGGCTGGAGTCAGGAAAACTGACTTGCTGTTATCCTGTATGCACCCAACAAACTGGGTGCTTTTGCTTCTAAGCAGACTATTGCTAGTTGGATGTGTAATACAATTCAGCTTGCACATTCTGTGGCAGGCCTGCCACAGCCAAAATATGTAAATGCCCATTCCACAAGGAAGGTGGGCTCATCTTGGGCGGCTGCCCGAGGGGTCTCGGCTTTTACAACTTTGCCGAGCGGTTATTTAGTCAGGGGCAAACACGTTTGTAAAATCCTACAAATTTGATACCCTGACTAAGGAGGACCTGGAGTTCTCTCATTCGGTGCTGCAGAGTCATCCGCACTCTCCCGCCCGTTTGGGAGCTTTGGTATTATCCCCATGGTCCTTTCAGGAACCCCAGCATCCACTAGGACGATAGAGAAAATAAGAATTTACTTACCGATAATTCTATTTCTCGGAGTCCGTAGTGGATGCTGGGCGCCCATCCCAAGTGCGGATTATCTGCAATACTTGTACATAGTTACAAAAATCGGGTTATTATTGTTGTGAGCCATCTTTTCAGAGGCTCCGCTGTTATCATACTGTTAACTGGGTTCAGATCACAGGTTGTACAGTGTGATTGGTGTGGCTGGTATGAGTCTTACCCGGGATTCAAAATCCTTCCTTATTATGTACGCTCGTCCGGGCACAGTATCTAACTGGCTTGGAGGAGGGTCATAGGGGGAGGAGCCAGTGCACACCACCTGATCCTAAAGCTTTACTTTTTGTGCCCTGTCTCCTGCGGAGCCGCTATTCCCCATGGTCCTTTCAGGAACCCCAGCATCCACTACGGACTCCGAGAAATAGAATTATCGGTAAGTAAATTCTTATTTTCTCGTAGTCCGTAGTGGATGCTGGGCGCCCGTCCCAAGTGCGGACTTTCTGCAATACGTGTACATAGTTATTGCTTAATAAAGGGTTATGTTATGTGGGCATCCATTGTTGATGCTCTGTTGTTGTTCATACTGTTGACTGGGTAAGTTTATCACAAGTTATACGGTGTGATTGGTGTGGCTGGTATGAGTCTTACCCTGGATTCCAAAATCCTTTCCTTATAATGTCAGCTCTTCCGGGCACTGTTTCCTTAACTGAGGTCTGGAGGAGGGGCATAGAGGGAGGAGCCAGTGCACACCAGTAGTACTAAATCTTTCTTAGAGTGCCCAGTCTCCTGCGGAGCCCGTCTATTCCCCATGGTCCTTACGGAGTCCCCAGCATCCACTACGGACTACGAGAAATAGATTTACCGGTGAGTAAAATCTTATTTATTCTGTCATGTGAACCTCGTTAGTTGAATAACTTGTGTTTTCAATCTGCTTGCTTTTTACTTTGCTCTTAATGTGTGATGGAAGTACCCCAATAACCATTATCTCCTTATACACTTAGGGTCTGTATTCTGAGTGGGAACAAAGTAAAATTGTCAATGCAAGGGGTGCAAATACAGTTGTTTTTGCATGCAGGGTAAATACTGGCTGCTTTTGCATGTAGCCCACAAATGCTGGTCAACTTTACTTTAACACTGCATTTAGATCTGAGGTTGGACACACCACTTCCAAATCTAAATCTCTGCACATTTTAAATCTCTACCACCTGTAGTTACTTGCTCTTTTCTGCTTTGCTTCCCACTCAGGATCAACGCATTAATCCCTATTTTATGCATTTTAACTGTGTAATCCTGATATGCATCACGTATTACTGTCTCAGAGAAATAGATTATGGGGGGTATTCAATCCTTGTCAGAAACTGCCGTCTTGTCGGAAAGACGGTAGTTTCCGACAGGTTTAGGTCGGAAGGGGTTCCGACCTATTCAATGCAGCCCCTTTTTTCCCGACTTGTCGGAATGTACGTGGAAGCCGCTGATCCACGTGTATTGTCGGAAGTGCGGCCATACCTGACAGGTTTTAGCCCCGTTTCCGACAATGTCAATCCGACTTTAAAAAAGTCGGATTGCCATTGTCGGGAATGGGCCAAATATGGTGGCCAATCCTGGGATCGGCAGGATCCCGGGATTTAGGGCCAAAAATGGCCGGTATTCAATCCCGGGATTGGAAGCTCCAATCCCGGGGATTGAGGGATCAGCGTTGAGCGTCCACAGGATGCTCAGACGCTGCCCGGCTTCCTCCTTCCGGGTTCCCAGCGCAGCATGAGAGGTCACGCTGCTCTGTAAGCCGCTGCTGGGAGCCGCCAGCAGCGTTCAAAGGATGTTCCCTGCCCGCCCCCGGTATATAGTGAGTTATATGTGCGGGGCGGGGTTGGGCGAGGGGGCGGCCACCTAGCTAAAAGCCAATCCCGGGTATCCCAGGAATCCCGGGACTGGCCATTTTTCAATCCCGATACCCGGGATTGAAAAAATGGCCCGGGATTGGCTTCCCTAGGGCCAAACCTGTGGGATTTGGCGGTGCATTGAATACTCACGTCGGATCCTTTCCGTCGGAAAGGATCCGACATGAATTGAATATACCCCTATATATTACTGCCTGCAACTAAAGACCAACCCTGTATAACTAATACTATTTTTACAGCTGTAGCAGTATTTAGTTACAAAGCTACATCCATAGTCTAGCAATGTCTTTCTTTGATTTTATCTTCAAAATGTTATTGCTTTTTTCTGTTAGTCTTTAAATTAGCTTACCATTCCATGGGCCTGATTATTCATTTTCATCGTATCCCTCTTAAATGTAATCTAATTTTCCTTTAACATAGAAATAAATTGCTTATTTGTTTTACTGGGCTAACGCACAGTATATTATTATAATCAAATATGTTTGCAAATTACACTATTTATAGTTTATATAGCTTTTAGTGTGTATTTAAATGCTTCAAATGATGGTATTTTTAATTGTCTTCAGTTATCATTGCCATGTGTATCCTTACCCAAATTCTTCTGAGGAACGGGAAGACATTATATCAGCCCTGAACATACGAATTCAAGACTTGCACTCGGTGAGCATGATTGCAAAAAAATGTTAACGTCTAATGGCCCTCATTCCGAGTTGATCGGTCGCAAGGCGATTTTAGCAGAGTTACACACGCTAAGCCGCCGCCTACTGGGAGTGAATCTAAGCTTCTTAAAATTGCGACCGATGTATTCGCAATATTGCGATTACTAACTACTTAGCAGTTTCTGAGTAGCTCCAGACTTACTCTGCCTGTGCGATCATTTCAGTGCTTGTCGTTCCTGGTTGACGTCACAAACACACCCAGCGTTCGCCCAGGCACTCCCACCGTTTCCCCGGCCACTCCTGCGTTTTTTCCGGAAACGGTAGCGTTTTCAGCCACACGCCCCTGAAACGCCGTGTTTCCGCCCAGTAACACCCATTTCCTGTCAATCACATTACGATCGCCGGAGCGAAGAAAAAGCCGTGAGTAAAAATACTTTCATCATAGTAAAGTTACTTGGCGCAGTCGCAGTGCGAACATTGCGCATGCGTACTAAGCGGATTTTCACTGCGATGCGATGAAAAATACCGAGCGAACAACTCGGAATGAGGGCCAATGTTCTTTCTGTTTTGGGGAGAATCTAATCCTATGGAATTGGTATATAGCAGGCTGGACCACCTGTGGCTCTAACTGATACATGGCAGGTATGCTGGAGCTTATAGTTTTGCAACGCTTTAAGATCCATAGGTTGTCCAGGCTTGGTTTATAGCATAGCAAAAACCTATTTGACAGTATCTATTTTTAAATGTTCTGTCTACATATATAGCCATTTTGGATATTATAATTCTTATAAGACTCTGGGGCATATGTAATAGGGTTTACTAGATGCGCGGTATGCCGGCTGATCTCAAGCCGAAACAATGCCTTGTAAATGACTGACACTTTAAAAAAAAATTTTTAATTCAGAGAGTGCCTGGAATCCCGCACCTCCAGCAAACTCGGACCCTATTACATATGCCCCTATGTAATAAATATTTTGTTGTACTTGCGTTTAGGCATTATATATACCAAATGCCTAAATGAAGAGTAGAGGAGAAGATCAAGTGTGGATAAAACAGCCACACAAGAGTTCTTGGTGGCGTAAGGGATTAAAAGCCAAACAGATGTATAAAACCAATGTTCTAGCCAACCACTATGCCTCAAATTTCCATTATTTGTTCTTTTTTTTTTTTCCATTGGTTTTTTTTTCAGTTTATCTCACAATACAATAGCTTTGGGGTGTTGTCTAATGGCAAGGATTGAATTTTGTTATTGATTCTGGTATGGTTTTAATGGGGAGTCTGGATATGTCCAGAAATATAGCAGAGTAGGTGAAGTAGCAACTTAGCCTGCTTGTAAGGGTAACTTGAGACTGTTAGAATATAAATGTCCATGTGCTATGCACAATTAATCACCACAGAATTAAATGTTAGTGTCTCTTTAACACTTGTTTTGCTTTGTTTCATGTAGGTGATGTCTCAGACTGATGATTATCTGAGACAAGTTCTTTTCAAGGCATCAGAGTCCATCTACAAGTGGGTTATTCAGGTTAAGAAGATGAAAGCTATTTACCATGTCCTGAATTTGTGCAGTTTTGATGTCACAAACAAGTGCCTGATTGCAGAGGTTTGGTGTCCTGTGGCTGATCTCCAGAAGCTGAGGCGAGCGCTTGAAGAAGGCTCGGTGAGATTATTTTATTGTTGTTCAAGAACATTGACCTGTTGCAATCCAACTTCTTACACGTTTCATGGTACTTGGACAGCCTCTTTCCCTGATATGTGCAAGGCTAGGTTTTCTAGGATTGTTTTTTAGTTCTCTTCTACAAAATTGGTATTATTGGATTTGTTACAGTATATCCTTCTCTAAGTACATTGGGCCTTATTCAGGTTTGTTAGCAAACCAATAAAACAAGCAACTGGGCAAAACCATGTTGCACTGTATGTGGGGTAGATGTCACATGTGCAGAGAGATTTAGATTTGGGTGGGTTATATTGTTTCTGTGCAGGAAAAATGCTGGCTGGTTAATTTTTACACTGCAGTTTATTAGATTTCAGTTTGAACACAACCCAGCCAAATCTAAATCTCTCTGGTTTTGCCCACTTGCTTGCTTTTTTGGTTTGCTAACAAACAATAACCCCCATAGTCCATAACAGACAAAAAGCTCAGTTTCCGCTCTCTGTTTGGTACCAAACTTAAAACAATGATTACTTTTACTTACTTCATGGCAGCCACACTATGGGTTAACGACCCATTCCCCTAGCATAGACAGGAGGTTTTTTTCCTCTAGTACCTGCCCACCTTGATATATAAGCGTGCCCCTCCTCTTCCTCCCTGGTTTCCCCCCCCCCCCCTGTTTCCTAGGTATAGACAGAGGTAGGTTTTTCGTTTTGCAGAGAGCAGTGGTGCTGCTGTTATGGGGCAGGCTCGTAAAGTGGATGCTGGTGGTTACAGCCTTTAAGCATTTTTTCCCCTGTACCTGTTTAGCTGTGTGAAGGGGATAGCAGCCACTGGTATTCGCGCCGGGATGGCTGCGGAGATATGTGGATCTCTTTCCCTTCATGGCGGCTGGTTGACCCGTGAGCGGCGTCAGGGCAGCGAGCTCACGGCGTCAGCGCGACTTCCGGGGGGGGTCAAATGATTGGTCCCTGAAGTTTGCACGACGCCAGTCTGCGCATGTGCCGGCAGTCAATGGCTGGCAGGTCCGGGAGTTCACGGGATTAGCGTGACTTCCGGGTCAGGTGTTCAATCCCGGAAGTCTGTGTGGCGCTTGTGCCCAGCGAGAGTCTAGGGGCTTTTTAAAGAGGCTGAAGCGGGATGCTTTCTCAGCACTGTTTGTGTACATGACAGCAGAGTCAAGCAGCATGGATGAGCCTGTGTCCCAGAAGTCTGATAAAGTCCAGTTGAGGTAAGTCCTCATAGAGAGCTGGTTATGTTTGTTTCTTTCAGTTAGTTAGGTTAGTGATTATGTCCTTTTTTAAAATGTATTTTTCAGTGTGTCTGATCCAATTAAGAAGAAGATACGCAAGAAAAAAAATGTGTCTAGGAAATGCCCTACATGTGATCAATTGTTCACTGGGAGTCAAGAAGATGTTATGTGCAGTACTTGTGTTAAAGAGCCTGCACCTCCAGTTAAATTATCTGAACAGCTGGCTGAGCTTATGGAATGGATGAAAAAATCCTTTGTGACCAAAGATGAATTTGTGCAGGGATCTAAGCGTTCTAGGTCGCAATCCAGCTTGGGCTATGATTATGAGGCATCTCCAGATTTGTTGTCACAGGATGATTGTGACATGGAATCCAGCACAGAGTCTGGAGAAATTCAGGAGGATGATAGATCATTTAATACTGAATTGGTTGACGTTATGTTAAAAAATATTTACAAGACGATGAAGTATAAGGAAGCTGTTCAGGAGAGTGAGCAAGATCCCTTGTTTGAGGACAGAACAAAGAAGCTAGGTCCTTTCCTGTGCATAAAGTGGTAAAGGACATTATTCGTAAAGAATGGCAGCAGCTGGATAAAAGGGTCGGCAGTTTTAAGAGGATTAACCGTATGTATCCGATTGTTGATGAGGAATTTCTTGCTTGGTTTAATATTCCTAAAGTAGATGCACCAGTGGCAGAGGTAACTACCAGAACTACAATACCTCTCGAGGATGGTGCTGTGTTGAAGGATTCAATGGATAAGAAAATGGAAAATGTGGTAAAGAAGTTGCATATTTCTACGTCCGTTTCCTTGAAGTCTGGTGTGGCTATAGTCTCTGTGGCCAGGGCCTTGAGATTGTGGTGTTCTACTATGCAAACAGATGTGCAAGACAAGATTTCTAGAGAGAATTTTTTTAAGGAATTTGAATATCATGCAGAGAGCAGTGGATTATCTCTGTGAAGCCTCACTTGATGTGTTGGAGTTCTCAACTAAGTCTATGACCTCAGGTGTTATGGCCAGAAGGGCTCTGTGGTTGCGGTCATGGGCAGCGGATACTCACGCTTCCTTATGAGGGATCGCTATTGTTTAGAAACAAGCTGGAGACTATGGTTCAGAGATGGTCGGGTGGTAAATCTGTGAGATTGCCACAGGATAAGCGTGGTTGATATGCAACTTCGTCTTCAAGACAGCAATTTAGACAAGCCAGATCGTATAGACCAGGCCGTCCTTATGGGGATAGAATTGGACGTCAATATGTAGACAGGTATGGTTCTGGCATGACACTCCAGTCCTTTCGTAGAGGATATAGGATAGGTAATCAGAGGCAATGACGGTGCATGTCCTCTTGCATCAACACCTGTAGGGGGCCGGATTTCAGAATTCAGTGCTCAGTGGGAGGAAAATGTCCGGGACAGATGGGTTCTGGATATTGTGTCGGAAGGATACCAGCTGGAATTCACGAGAATGCCAAGGAGGGACAGATTTGTAGAATCAAGAACACCGCTCCTAAGTCAAGAGATGATTGCCTTAACAGAAAGTCTCTAAACACTGTGTTCCTCAAGGGCAGTGGAAGTAGTTCCATTCTTAGAGAGAAAGATAAGGTTCTATTCTCGTCTTTTCCTAGTACAGAAGTCCTCCGGTGGTTTCAGAACAATACTGGATTTGAGGGATCAGAATAAAAGAATAAGAAAGAGCAAGTTTCATATGGAGACCCTGAAAACAATCCTGTTGGGGATAAAGAAAGTAGATTTTTTGGCTTCAATAGATCTCAAGGATGCTTATTTCCGTATTCTAATCAGAACAGAAGACAGAAGATTTCTAAGGTTCAGCATAGGAGGAAAACATTTCCAATTCACGTGTCTTCTGTTCGGTCTCACGTCCTCTCCGTGGGTCTTCACAAAAGTCCTGGTGACTCTGATAGCTTGTCTCAGAGAGAAAGGAGTGACTATTTGGGCCTATCTCAATGATTTACTTCTGGCAGGAGAATCAGAAGAAATAATACAGGAAATGTTAGCTCAGGCATTGACTTTTTTACAGTTGCACGGTTGGTTAGTAAATTGGGACAAGAGCCGATTGAAGCCAAAGCAAGTTCTACAGTTTCTGGGTGTCCGCATAGATAATCTTCAGTATGTAGTCATGTTATCAGAAGAGAGTTGTGTAAGGATTCGGGATCTGGTCCTCTTCATTCAGAAACAGGACAAAGTACCGCTTTGTATAGCGTTACATCTGTTGGGAATGACCTCTTCCACGACAGAGGTGATGCCGTGGGCAAGATGGAGAATGAGTACATTACAGTGGGACACCCTGAAGTATTCAAGGAAAAAAATACCTTTGCACCATCAAATAAGGTTGACAAAAGAGACCAGAGAATCGCTGTCTTTGTGGAAGGTCAGTCAAAATTACGAGCAAGGGGTGTCGTTACTAGAGCCCCAGTATTTGATTTTAACTACAGACACAAGTCTGACAGGTTAGGGTGCACATCTGCTGCAACAAAGTTGTCAAGGAAAATGGTCGTCATTAGAAGCAGGATATTCGTCAAACAAAGGAGAAATGAGAGCAGTGGGATGGCGATGTTTGAGTTTCAGGATCAACTCAGAGGAAATCATCTAAAAGTCTTTTCAGACAACGCAGCAGTGGTGGCTTATTTAAATCACCAAGAGGGAACAAGAAGTCGTATATCATGCAGTGGGCAGCAAAACACTTAAAATCTCTGACGGCTCTACATGTTCCTGGCAGGGACAACGTGTTGGCAGATTATCTAAGTCATAATCAGATCCAGTCTGAAGAATGGGAGTTAAACGTGCAAATATTAGAAATTATAGAAGAAAGATTCGGGCAACCAGAGATAGATCTCATGGCTACCAATCTGAATACAAAGCTGCCTCACTTCTCCTCGAGGTATTCTCTTCCAATGTCAGAGGGAGTAGATGCTCTATCCCTAAAATGGGAATTAAAGCTGGGATATGTGTTCCCTTCTTTTCCTCTAATAGCCAGGACATTGAAAAAGATCAGACAAGAGAGAGTGGAGGTGATAATGATAATTCCTTATTGGCCAAGAAGGACTTGGTTTCCAACAGTACAGAGAATGTCGGTTGGGAGGATGTGGAGGCTGCCAGTGGTGCCGAGGCTGTTACATCAAGGTCCCCTAGAGTACCCAAATCCGCAGAATCTTCAACTTACGGCATGGAATTTGAGCGCAATTTACTAAAAAAGAAAGGTCTGTCTGAGTCTGTGATTCAGCTACTGTTGCAAGCCAGGGAGAAGATTTCTTCGGACATTTATTATAGAATATGGAGAACCTTTATCGTCTGGTCGCAGAATAGGTTTAATGTATTGAACGCTGAAACAGCTCAAGTTTTGCAGGTTCTTCATGGTGGATTTGTCAACGTTTTGGTAGTTTCAACTCTTAAAGTGTAGATATCGGCTTTGAGTGTTTTGTTAGACAGAAAGTTATTTGAGGATGATTTAATTAAAAAATTCTGCCAAGCCGCAAAAAGAATAAGGCCAAGAATTAGATCAATAGTGCCGCCCTGGGATCTAAATTTAATTTTGAATGCTTTGATGGAACATCCGTTCGAGCCATTACAAGAAGTCTGTATGAAGTTTGACATGGAAAGTGGTTTATCTTGCGGCTGTTATTTCAGCAAGGAGAGTTGGGGAGTTGCAAGCCCTTTGGGCGGAAGAGGCATACTTAAAACTCTTTTTTGATAGGATTGTTCTAAGAACAAACCCATCTTTCCTACTAAAGGTGGTGTCAACGTTTCATGTTAATCAAGAGGTCATCTTGCCATCATTCTTTCCTCAACCGAAAAATGAGGAGGAGGAAAGATTCCATATGTTGGATCTTGTGAGAGCGTTAACTATTTATGTGGAGAGTGTCAAGGTTTTCAGGAAGGAGAAAAGTCTGTTCCTAGTATCTATTGGATCTTGGAAAGGGTGTACACCAACGAAACAAACCATTGCAAGATGGATTAGAGAAGTAATCACATTCGTGTACCAGAAGGATGGGCGTGAAGCTCCAGAGAATATCAAGGCACACTCGATTAGGGCAGTGTCCGTCTCGTGGGCTAGGAAGGCACAAGTGGAGGTGGAGGACATATGTGCAGCAGCTACGTGGTCATCTATACACACCTTCTCTAAACATTATGCTTTGCATATTGTTAAAGCTCACTTTGGTAACCAGGTTTTTCAGCAAGCCTTGGTATAATTAAACATTAAGCATCAGTTTATTTGTGGTTGTCCCTCCCGTAATTCGGCTTTGGTAAATCCAATAGTGTGGCTGCCATGAAGTAAAGAAAAGAAAACAGGGAATTATACTTACGATAATTCCATTTCTTTGAAGTACTTTAGGCAGCCCATTAATTAACCACCCTGTGGGGAGTGTTTTTTTTTTTTTTTTTTCTTTGTAGATAATGGGAGTCATTCCGACCCGATTGCACGCTGCGCTTCTTCGCAGCTGTGCGATCAGGTCGGAACTGCACCTGCGCAGAGGCAGCATTGCGCAGGCGCATCGTTGCCCGACGACGGCTGTCACCGGGCAGCGACACCACTAATGAAGAAAGGCCGCAAGAAGATTGACAGGAGGAAAGTGGAACTAGGCGTCAATTCGCTGTTTTCTGGGCGTGGAGATCCAAACGCAGGCGCGTCGAGGCGTTTGGAGGGTGGATGTCTGACGTCGATTCCGGGACCTGCAATGCTGGATTGATCGCACAGGGTAAGTAACTCTTACCCTGGTCTTGTTCTACACAAAACCTTTTTTTGCATAGCAGGGCTGCACAAGTGATCGCAGCCTTGCTATGCAAAAATACACTCCCCCCATAGGCGTCGTCGAGTTGATCGCATGGGCTGCAAAATGTTGCATCGTGCGATCAACTCGGAATGATCCCCAGTATCGGAGACACTCAAAAAGACAGGGAGGAAGAGGAGGGGCACGCTTATATATCCAAGGTGGGCGGGTATTAGAAGAAATTTTTTTCCTGTCTAAGCTAGGGGAATGGGTCGTTAACCCATAGTGTGGCTGCATGAAGTACTTCAAAGAAATGGAATTATCTGAAGTATAATTTGCTGTTTTTTCCTGCAGGGTCCACAGGTTATCGACAGGATAAACATTGGGATATGAGGTAGCGACAGCAGATTGGCACCAACGATCAAAGCTTTCGGCCTCCCAGAATGCAACGGGCTAGTCCCCTATATCCCTGCCTCCTGGCTCAGGCAATTCAGTTTTTTGTTTGGTGCGGCAGGAGCCGCACAATGGTCAATGGGCTGCTGGTTTTTAGCAGCCATAAGCTTTTTATTATTCTATTTTTATAGTCTTACAATTTTTTTGAGCGATCTTTCTAAAAAGTGTCTTATACGTTCCTTAGAAATTGTCACTCCAACAACTCCCCGCCGGGTCGCGACATCGCTTACCCACGTGTACAGTGCTGTTTCGGCGGGCATCTGTGGCCGGAGCACGGGGGCAAGGTAAGGCATCGGTTCCGCTTAGCTGGGGAAACACGAGACACAGCCGCACTGTTTCGGGATGGAGACTGCCGAACAGTCGCTGACGTGGCTGCCACCTTGGGTGCACCAGCGCTAGGCCTCAGGGATCATAGACTCCAGGGGCAGTATGATGCCACGATCCCTGGGGTTGATATCTGCAGTGGGGAGTAATACGCTCCCTTGGACAACTCTCCCCTTAGTTCATGACAAGTTTCCTCCGAGTTTCCTGCCATGAACTGATTTTTCGCTTCCGTCTGAGACGCTGTGTATCTAAAAGGACCCAGTTTCAGCATAGGCGGCTGTATGACTGGTGCGTCTGTGTTCACTTGGGCGTCTGTGTTCACTGTAGGTTCACGGGGCGGTTGTGTACACTAATAGCATCTAGATCCTCTCAGCGTTCACAAACGTTTTGATCAATCCTGGAAGCAGGGTGAAGTCTCCCTGTATCCCACTCTCCTGAGCCGGGTGATACAGCACTAAGGGCGTCATTCCGAGTTGATCGTAGCTGTGCTAAATTTAGCACAGTCACGATCATCTTCCCTGACATGCGGGGGGACGCCCAGCACAGGGCAAGACCGCCCCGCATGTCAGTCCGCCCCCCCTCCCCCCGCGCACAAATACAAAAGCATTGCACGGCAGCAATGCTTTTGTATTTGTGGAGTAACTCCCGGCCAGCGCAGCTCCTGCGGCTGGCCGGGAGTTACTTGTCGCTGCCACTGGCCGCAGCGGCTGCGTGAGACGTCATGCAGCCGCTGTGGCCCGCCCCCCCAACGGTCCGCCCCGTTCCCCCTAAACTGCGGCTTAACGCCGCCGTCCAGCCCCCCTCCCGCCCAGCGACCCCCTCTGTCTCAGAGGTGATCGCTGGGCAACGACGGCTGCCATGCGCCAACGCACTGCGGCGCCAGCGCATGCGCAGTTCCGACCCGATCGCTGCGCTGTGACAAACTGCAGCGATCGATCGGGTCGGAATGACCCCCTAAGTCTCTATCTACCACTGAGTACGAATAGTTGGATAAGTGCCTGATGCATACGAGTCTGTAAACTATTGCTTCTGTTTCTTTCGCTGTGTGATTGAATACGTTTAAAGTCCTATATAAGGTAATGAAGTAATATGTTTCTCCTACATACTTGAATTGTACCTGTAGTTGAATATGTGCTCATATTGCTTATTATACTAATGTATAACTTGTGACTGATTGCCAGTGTGATTGCTGACTTTACTATTTTCTGTCAGTTTCTGTGTATTCCGATCCTCAATGCTGCAAAGCAGGGAGGGATCGGATTGTATGTCACTTTAACAAGTTTTAAAGTGATTTCAGTCATAAATTGTGTAAGTTAACACTGAACAGGTGTGTGATTTGTTTATCTTGTCTAAGAGAGGCAAGGCTGAGAAGGAAACACTCTCCACAATGGCACCAACACTCATTTCATATTTGTTAACCTCTTAGGATCTGGTTCAAAATGGATTATGTGCAAACTGTTTTAGTTTTCACCAAAGCCTCCTGAATAATCCAAGGCAGACACAAGTTCAAGTTGAGCCCCTATGGGCTACGTTTGCACAGACAGTATCCAGTGTAGCTGAGTGGATAATGGCAGCTTCTATACCAGGGAATAGGTTACCCTATTAACCCTTACAACATTCCACCTGGGGTTTATCACATCCAGTACAAGAATCTGCAGCCTTTCAACAAAAACAGGCCGATGGAAAGCAAATCACATAGACATGAAACAACATCTTCACGGGCTACATGTTTCAGATGGGGACTCATCAGAGGATGAGAACTCATCGCACTCCGGGTCTGCATACAGAGATGAGGATGAAGGTCTCAGCTCAGTGGACATACCTGAGATAATTATTGCTATGAAAGCCATTCTATCCTTAGAGGAAGCAGCAGAGCCTTTGTTAAAATCTAAGGCACCTTTGTTTAAATGTCCAAAAACAGTTAGGACTGAATTTCCTAGGTCAGAACAGCTTACTGAAATTATGCAAGAGGCTTGGGTAACACCTAGTAATAAGTTTAGTATTCCAAAGAAATGGAATTCCCATTATCCTCTTCCGGCTGGGACTGTTTAAAAAGGTATGTGGCTCTCAAAGTACATACACATGTCATTCGATTGGTGCGAAAATCTACATTACATCTGCCTTCAGCAGGCATGTCAAACTCATGGTCATCCAGCTGTTGTGAAACTACATGTCCCAGCATGCTTTACCAGCTGATCAGTGGAAGGTATGCTGGCAAAGCATGCTGGGACTTGTAGTTTCACAACAGCTGGATGGCCACAAGTTTGACATGCCTAGCCTTCAACATCATTAAATGATGTCATGGATAGGAAAATAGATTGTTTTCTAAAAAACATTTTCTCCTTATCTGGGGCAATCATAAGACCAGCCATGGTTTCAGCCTGGCTGGCAAAAGCAGTGGGAGCCCGGGCTGATGCATTAGAGGATGATCTTTCAATGGCATCTAGAGAGCAAAAATCCCATATTGCACATATCAAACAGGCGGCTATTTTTATGGAAGAAGCAGCCTCGGATATGGTTACAATTGCCTCTCAGGCATCAGCTTCAGCAGCGCTCAGAGCAGTTTGGCTACGTACGTGGAAAGCTGACTCAGACTCCAAGAAGGTTCTGGAGTCTTTGCCTTTTTACGGGAGATATTCTTTTTGGTAAAGAATTAAACAGTATTTTGAAGTCAAAAGCAGACTCCAAGAAAGTGAAGTTTCCTTCCACACACAAATCCAAGCCTAGATTTCCAGCTTTTCTGCCCTTTCGTACTCAAGGAAAAGCAAAAGGAAAGGGTTATGGCAAACAGTCTCAATCTGACAAGTCTGGTAAGACTAAAAAGCATTGGGCTACCAGAGGGCCGGCTTCCAAGTCAGAAGATAAGCCATCAGCCTGATGGTGCCGTCCTCCACCTGGGGGACCACAGGGTGGGATGCCAACTTCTTAATTTTGCACAGATCTGGCAGCACTCTACCACAGATGCCTGGGTGCTAGAAGCGGTATCTCACGGGTATGCGTTTGCTTTCAAGAAACACCCTCCTCCAAATGTTTTTTTTTGTACCAGCCCATATTCAGTGGAAACGAAGGCCAGGGCTTTGCAAGATGCAGTTCAGAAGTTGCTTCAGTCAGGAGTCATAATTTCAGTTCCTCCTGCGCAACGAGGACAAGGTTTTTATTCCAACCTGTTTCTAGTCCAGAAGCCAAATGAGTCTTTCCGGACCATACTCAATCTCAAAGTGCTGAACAAGTACATTTGGGTGCCTCGGTTTCATATGGAGACTTACGTTCCATTATTTTGGCCATGGAGCTGGAGGATTTTATGGTATCCCTGGATATCCAGGATGCTTACCTACATGTTCCTATAGCACTTTCCCATCAGCGCTGTCTCGGATTTTCTATCCTCAAGCAATATTTTCAGTTTCAAGCCCTACCATTTGGACTGGCCACAGCTCCCAGAGTATACACCAAAATTATGGTGGTAATGGCAACTTATCTCCGTCAGTAGGGGATAAGGATTTTTCCATACCTTGACGACTTATTAATCCTGGAACAATCTCAGGAATTGCTTCAGTGTCATCTGCACCAGACAATAACTTGTTTGCAGAGACACGGATGGCTCATAAATTGGGCAAAGTCGTCTCTGGTTCTGTCACAACAGATGACTCACTTGGGGTCTGTGTTGGATTCGGGTCTTCAGAGAGTAATTTTACCTCTGAACAAAATATCCAAAATTCACTCAAGGATTCAGGAGCTGTAACACAATCAAAGTGCATCCATTCACGCAGCAGTGCGTGTGATGGGACTGATGGTGTTGATATGGTGGAGTATGCTCCGTTCCACTTGAGGCCTCTGCTAGGTCTGATTCTTTCCAAATGGAATGGTTTTCATCAGACAATAAAAACGCAGACTATGGTCCTTCCTCTTGAAGTAAGGAGTCATTAGCCTGGTGGCTACAGACATCTCATCTGGACAAGGAGAGACCCTTTTGGATATCAGATTGGGAAATTCTGACAACAGATGCCAGTCTTCAGGGCTGAGGAGCAGTGTCAGGAAGAAGTTGCTTCCAAGGACAGTGGACCAAGGAGGAAAGTTGCCTGCCAATAAATATATTGGAACTTCGGGCCATTTATATGGCACTCATGCAGGCAAATAACATTCTTCAGGGGAAGCCAGTTCAAATTCGCTCAGCCAATGCAACAGCAGTAACGTACCTCAATCATCAAGGAGGAACTAGCAGCCAAAAAGCAATGGAGTAGGTAAGCCGCACGTTAAGGTGGGCAGAACTTCATCATCCAGCCTTGTCTGCAGTGTTTATTCTGGAAGTCCTAAACTGGGAAGCGGATTTTCTCAGTCTAGACCCCATTAATGCAAACGAATGGGCTTTACACCCCGAGGTCTTCCAGACTCTGGTAAACAAGTGGGGTTTACCGGAGATAGATCTCATGGCGTCCCGTCAGAACAACAAAGTTCCCGCGTATGGGTCAAGAACAAAGGATCCCAGAGTGACCTTTGTGGATGCCCTGTCAGTGAGATGGGAATTTCATCTGGCCTATCGCCCTGTTGCCCAGGGTGATGCGAAAAATGAAACAAGGAAAGGGCGCCGTGATACTAATAGCTGCGGCTTGGCCCAGAAGACATTGATACACAGATCTGCAGAGGCTGTCGATTGATGCTTTCTACTCCCTCAACGTCCAGATCTACTGATGCAGGGTCCTTGCTATTACAAGCACCTGGATCTTTGACAGCGTGGCTCTTGAGACTTCAATTCTAACAGCAAGAGGATTCTCACCACAGGTAATTCAAACAATGCTCAGAGCAAGGAAACCATCCTCGGCTCGCATTTATCACCGAATATGGCAAGCCTATATTCAGTGGTGCAGTGACTGGAAATTTGACCCTAGGTCTTTCAGAGTTTTCAGAGTCCTAGCATTCCATCAGGCAGGAATGGACAAAGGTCTACGAGTGGCTTCCTTGAGAGTACAGGTGTCAGCATTGACTGTATAGTTCCAAAAGAAAATTGCTAACCTACAGGATGTTTGCATACTTTTTTCCAGGGAATGCTTCACATCCAACCTCCCTTTGTTCCTCCTGCAGTGCCTTGGGATTTAAGGTAAATCCTAAAGGCGCTTCAAGTTGCTCCATTTGAACCACTACAGCAAGTGGATCTTAAATGGTTGACAGCTAAAGTTCTCTATCTACTGCTTCAGCTAGAAGAGTTTCATATTTAGGGGCATTATTATGTCGCCCTCCTTTTCTGATTTTCATCCAGATAGAGCGGTTCTTAGAACCAAATCTGGTTATCTTCCTAAGGTGCTGTCTAAATTCCACCTTAACGAAGAAATTGTTGTCCCGGCCAGACCTTACTGTGGGAGATGCATCAATGGACGTAGTCCATGCCTTAAGGATCTACGTGGATCGTACCAGTGCCATCAGAAAGACAGACACTCTCTTTGTTCTCTATGGATTTCACAAGAGAGGATGGCCTGCTGACAAGCAGACACTGGCGAGGGTGGCTTCAGATGACTATTTCAGAAGCATATTCTCAAGCTCATCTTCCTATTCCGGCTAATGTCTCTGCTCACTTTACTCATAAGGTAGGTCCATCATGGGCAGCACAACGTGGTGCTTCAGCAGAACAGATATGTAAGGCAGCCACATGGTCTTCCATTAACACATTCATTAGACATTATGCCTTGGATATCTTTGCCTCTCATGACGCTGAATTCGGGTGAAGGATTCTCCTGTCCAATCAGTAGCGTCCCCACCACTAAATTGCTTTGGGACATCCCAATATTTATCCTGTGAATAACCTGTGGACCCTGCCGTAGAAATATTTGTTATGGTAAGAACTTACCGTTGATAACGGTATTTCTCCTAAGTCCACAAGTTCCACAGGGATCCCACCCTGACTCACTTGATTTGAGGATCCTTTTACTCACTAACTTCTTCCTTCTTGTACAGAAGGGTGTGCATGTGTGTTCTTCTCGCCTGATTAGGGCTGCCTGTGATGCTCCTGCCTTGAGCTTTGGAAAACCAACTGAATTCCCTGAGCCAGGAGGCGAGGATATAGGGGACTGGCCCGATTGCATTCTGGGAGGCCAAAAGCTTTGATCATTGGTGCCAATTCGCTGACACTACCTCATATCCCAATGTTTATCCTGTGGATTTAGGAGAAATAGAGTTAACAGTAAGTCTACCATAATTATTATTTTCAAGGCCAGTGCCCACAGACCCAGTGGAACATTTCTATAGTTCCTATGGGAAGTCAAGAAGTCAAACTTCCACGGGTCATTTCTCTGCTTCCCATCTTGGGCTGCAAAGAAGTTAACGGGCTTGGCAGGTAATAGTTTAGCTCCCAAATATTGTGACAAACAATTGGCATGACTGGCAGGAGACCTACCCTGATACTCCTATGGTGGGGTCCATCTTGCTTCTCTCCTGGAATCAGTGGTTCATTATCCACAAACGTCAGGGGGAGAGGCATCCTTAGTCAGGAATACATTATACATCCAGCGAACACCCCACCCAGGATCTTTGTCCTACAGGTCTTCCCTTGGACAAAACAAAATGATTTGAAGTTTGTTAAGCCTTTGAATCCCTTCTATATACATCAGTAGTCATTCCAATCCTGCAACAGTAGACTGATAAAGCTAAATATTTATCTTATTTAAAACCCTTTAAGAGGCCTAAGAACACTGTACGCTATTGACGTATGGAGTACCGTAAGGGTACGCACGTTGCGTAACAATCGCTTAGCCGTGGTCGAGACGCTCAAGCGTCACGTTCGCTCACGGCCAAGAGATCACAGGCAGGCACGCTATTGGCTGCTGACTAACGTAATGGTTCGCTATAACGTAGCGGACGCTCGGGACCACGAGGAGATCACCAGCGGCGCAGACGCTCACAATGTTAAACCTTTATATCTAAACCATAAACAATGTAATATGCAGTAAAACCTTAGTGTAGAGATAGGGTGTAGATGCAACACAGTGTAACCTTATTAATTTAAAAGCTGTTCGAGCGTCACCGACGCTCTGAGAATACTTAACACTATAATGAATACACAACTACCGGGCTTAGGGTCTAACGCCTTATGAATATGTTATACTTGCAAAAAAGAATAATACAGTACAAGTCATACACTACAATATAACATAGACTACCTAACCAGAAAACTACACGTGAAATACAATATCAGTACAATAACTATATAAGAGAAACGAGAAAGAGAAGAGAGAGAGATATGGCCCACAATAACAAGAAAGACAATATGATTTCGGAGAAAACTTACGCACAAAGGGGAACGATCGCATGCGCCTCTGGACATCCAGCTCCCGATTATCAGCAATGAGAACCGTTGAAGAGTGAGCTGGATGTGATCGGCTTGCCTATTTATGCCCCACACACAATACAATTCAATGGTCCCTACAATCTCATAGTTCATTGGACACAGGAATTCCTCCTCGCATTATAACAAAAGGTCATAGGTTGATTCATACAGGTGGGCTGTGACAATTTCCAACTGCTCAGGTGGGTGGGAAACTAGGTTTCCCGCCGCATGGATAAGTAAGTGCAAATAATAGTAAATGGACATAAACTTCTTATGTCCATAACTATTCGCACGAGCGATTAATTCGCTTCAAACCAACACCGGAATATTGCTAATTAAATACTCTTCCGATGGATACTAAACACCACTGTATTACTCCTGTCTGACCCTTCGTATCAAACAAAGAGGGATTTCTCCGTCCATGAACATTCTACATTAACCAAACTTTCAGATTCTATCAAAGGGACCATAATCTACAAAATACATTATATGGTGAAAATATGTAACGAAAGAGTCGCCCGCTAGACGCATACAATCTCTACCGTAAATGCGCATACCGTGCGCCTGCGGGTGCCCGCAAGAGCGAGTATGCGCACGCACGGGAGAGCGCACGCATGCGCAGCAGGGACACATATGAGGTGCAAATATGGCAGTGTGCATCGTGATATTTTTCTGACTTTGACAGTCCACCCTTTGGCAGTCAACAATAACTGCCACTTCCTAAAACATTTCAAAAAGAGAAAAATATATGTCAAGTGTAAATACATTTCCATGGTTGGGTAGGGGAGGAGAGGAGAAGGTAGGAAAAAGGGTATGACCTAGTGAGATAGCAGAAGCATGTGTGTATGAATCCGTGTTTGGGGGTCATGTATCATCGTGCCGTACGTGTTTTAAATCAAGCTTCGAGGTATTGCGAAGTATACATTTGAATTCCTTCTTATCCCGTGGTACGGGTCTGTGGATGGGCTGTCAAACTTTACCGAGCTCTTTTCGGCTGTGGTTGTAACAAAATGGGGAGCACATTTTAGTTGATGATACATGAATGGGGGAATATGTGATTGCTGATATCTGTGCCTGTATTCCCTATCGACTATGTGTGTAATTACCTGAAGGTTGTAGAGATGAAGAAAAGACATAATTACGGTAAATGCAGTGGTATTCTATGTCAGGTTAATGAACATTTGTCGGTTGAAGTCTTGTTCGGTGTCTGTTGAATGCAGTCTTCTTTGTGCTTTTGCCAAAAGGCGTGTGGGCAAAAAGCTTTGTCAATGTCCATAGACTTACAAAAGTGTTGGGCTAGCGTAATTTTAAAATTTCTAGGGAAACTGGGGGTCTATGGCATAGTTCATCAAATATCTGTGTATAAGGTTGTCAAAACTTCTTCTTTAATCCATCAGTTGTCTGTATACAGGATCATCAAATTCCTCGTCAAAAGTGGGTCTTTTTACCTTGGAAAAACCAGAAAAACAGGTGAAAGAAACGGACCGTAGAAATCGCATTTTCATCACATCATTGTTTCTACATTTGGGTCATAAATCAAATCCATTGGAATTACAGTTTCCTCACTCCTTAAACTCATCACCCTAGTACTTCGTTTGCACTTCATTAAAGCCTGACCGCATCTAAATATCAAGCCAATCGTTATGATAACACCTAAGATACATAGGAGAAACTTCCCTACATCCATTATGACTCCCTGAGCCCATTCTCCTAAACCAGAGAACCAATTTCGCGGGTTCAACCATGACACCCAACTAGTCAGCTCATTACTCACAGCAGCAAGGGTGAGATTGTGTCTCCTGCGAAATTCCCACTTCAATTGGAGAATATCGTCCATCTTTTGGTCTATGACCTCGACCGGGTCCTCGGTACTATTCGTTATATATGTGCAGCATTTCACGCCGTACTGCGTTGCCAGTGTGACACAATATCCACCTGTTACTGCTGTGAGATAATTGAGAACCATTCTATGCTGAACCAGTTCTGTTTTATAAGCTTGAAGTTCTCTTCCAGTATACCTAAACGTGTCATCATACATTTCTGTGATATTATCTAACAAATTTGCGAGCGCAGATATGGATTTATAATTCAACACTCCTCTGGCGGTGCGAGTGATGTCTAACGTGATTAGAAACTGAATCCCGGTGGATTCATGGATCATGTCAGAGGCCGGATGCTCTGTTCTTTCTATCAGGTGTTGTTTAACTACGTGCTCGTAATGGGTATGAGTATAAGGAGCTTGGGCAACACGGTGTATATCTTTCATTTTGGCATGTGATACAGTCATTACTTCAGGCAGTACTTTTCCAATATAACACAATCCTTCAGAGTTTGGGGCAAGCCACTTATACGCCTTCCTCCCGCATATGAAATATGCATCATCGGGGAGAACATATGGGACGGAGTAGGACATAACCATATTACACATCTTCCATGTGAAATCTCCTAACCCTAATTCTCCCATCTGTCTAGTACACGTATCAGCTTGTACGATATGTGCACAGTATCCTGGTGATACCTCTCCAACTCTCGTAATCCTACTTCCTAGGGTATACCTATATCGGAAAGATTTTCCTCTACTGGCTATGTGGCGTATAAGCTCTGTATCTGTCGGCATTCTATCTGCTCTATATGAAAAGGTCATGGTTTGGTTACTCCATGACACTTCCCAATTTCCCGGCTTTCGGGGATTGGAAATGTTAAAACATATTAGGGATCTATCCACATGATATTGGTGGAGCTTCAAACTAGGAGGACTGGAGATATTAAACCTCCTGTCCACCGGCCTCCCACCACTTAGCTCAAGTACCTCACCTATCGTTAAAGGAAATGGTACTAGTCCTGATTTGCTATGACCTTGAGGTACTTGAGAGCATACCCAACAATCTGTTTGATTTAACACACTACCCACTAAGGAGTGATAGTCACTCAAGGGATGCCGGTCCATGTGGATATTAAAACTGGATTGGCATTTCTTGATGCACCCATCCTCAACCACATTGTCACAGAGCCTACAGATACAGTTTTCTTCAGCTAACAATCCTTCACAATTCCTTCTATGGTCTATGTTATCGGATCGTTTTCTGATACTCGCCTTTGCTTGTTGATTATGTTGTTCTCGGAAAACTACGCCTCCATCTCTGTCATCAGAACCCATTCCAGAACCTTTCTCGACCTCCATGGTACTCTCGCCGGAACAGACTGCTCTGGTCAACATCATGGTCAACAGGAAAATCCGGATCACAGTCTCTTGAGGCAAGTCCATCTTATAGGAGGAAACGAAGAAGAATGAGAAGGGGAAAAAATAATTTGAGGGAGAGGGGATGGGAAGTGGAGAAAAACAATAAAAGGGAAACGGGGGATCGACAACTGCTTTTGATCTTGTGATTCTCAATGCTCAGGTGCCGCCTCAGTCCTCCTGGAACAGACACTCCAGTGATACAACTTCCTCTACCGTCTGTTCCTTATCACGGGACCTCTCTGGATCAGCAACCTTCTTACAATGGGACGAATGAACCCAAGTCTCTCTCTCGGCAACTTTCAATGCTGTAGTGCTAGTCAATAAGACTTGGTATGGTCCTTCCCATCTGTCAATAAGGCAACCTGAGCGTAGAAAATTCCGTAACATTACATAATCCCCAGGTTCAATGTCATGACAATTACTATCTGGTAAATCAGGAATCACCAACTTCAAATTATCATTTTGATTCCTTAGCTGTTTACTCATGTTAATCAAGTATTTTACAGTCACTTCATTGTTACACTTCAAATCATCCTGAGGGTTAATCATAACATGCGGTTGTCGACCAAACAAGATTTCAAAGGGAGACAGATTAAGAGGGGACCTGGGAGTGGTTCTGATGCTGTACAGTACAATGGGTAAAGCTTCTGGCCATGTCAATCCTGTCTCTGCCATAACTTTGCTCAGTTTATTTTTAATAGTGCTGTTCACTCTTTCCACCTTCGCACTCGCCTGTGGACGGTATGGAGTGTGCAGCTTGCTATCAATTCCCATCAACTTACACATTCCTTGGAAGACATCACCTGTAAAATGGGTACCCCTATCACTTTCAATTATTCTAGGGATACCATATCTACATACAAATTCCTGCACAATTTTCTTAGCAGTAAACATAGCGGTATTTGTGGCCGCAGGAAATGCTTCGACCCAATTTGAAAAAACATCTATACAAACAAGTACATATTTCAAATTTCGACAAGGGGGTAATTGAATAAAGTCAATCTGTATTACCTGAAAAGGACCGCCTGTAGGTGGGATATGAGATGGTTCTGTTGGTATTGCCTTTCCGATATTCTTTCTCAAGCATGTAAGGCATGACATTGCTCTCTTACTTGCATGAGATGAAAATCCTGGGGCGCACCAATATGCTCTTACCAACTTGCACATTCCTTCCTTGCCCAGATGAGTCAGCCCGTGAGCTGCCTCAGCTAAACATGGAAGATATGCTCTGGGGGCCACTGGTTTACCTTGTCCATCCGTCCAGAGTCCTGAGGACTCCTGGCCATATCCCTTTGCCTTCCAGACTGCTTTTTCCTGTGTGGAACACAAATTTTGCATTTCACACAGCTTCTGTGTGTTGATGGTATTAAATACCATCAGTTGTGTGGTGTCTGTCTGTCTGGGGGTACCAGCTGCTAACTTAGCAGCTTCGTCTGCTCGGCTGTTACCAAGTGATACTGGGTCCTGGCTTTATGTGTGTGCTTTACACTTGATAACAGCCACTCTGTCGGGTTCCTGTATCGCTGTTAGAAGCCTTTTGATGTGAGCTGCATGCGCTACCGGTGTACCAGCTGCCGTCATGAAATTTCTGAGGCGCCATAGGGCTCCGAAATCATGGACTACCCCGAATGCGTATCTAGAGTCGGTGTAGATATTGGCTGATTTGCCCTTAGCCAATTCACATGCTCTGGTTAGGGCGACCAGTTCAGCAACCTGGGCTGAGTGAGGTGGGCCTAGCGATTCTGCTTCTATGGTGCCTTGGTCATCTACGACTGCGTATCCAGTACACAAGTCTCCCGAGTCTGACTGTCTGTGACAACTACCGTCCGTGTAGAAAGTTAGATCTACATCTTCCAGTGGGTTGTCACTGATGTCAGGCCTTGCGGTAAAATTTTGGGTCAAATATTCCATACAATCATGTGTGTCCTCCTTTGTATTAAATTCTCCTTCCCCACCACTCTCATCCTCCACCCTTTGTGCCTGTCCAGGCACACCTGGGAGATATGTTGCAGGATTTAATGCGCTGCATCTCCTTATGGTGATGTTTACAGGGGCCATTAGTGCCAATTCCCCATCTTGTAAACCGTGCTGATGAGACGTGCCTGGTTTGGGCAGAATTTAGCAAGGCTGACACTGCATGTGGTGTATGAATTGTGAGGTTGTGACCTAGCACTACATGTTCGCTTTTTGTTACTAGCAATGCTATCGCAGCAACGCTTCGCAAGCATGTGGGGAGGGATCGCGCTACCGTGTCTAGCTGAGCGCTGTAGTATGCTACCGGCCTGCTGGCATCACCGTGCTTTTGGGTTAAGACGCGCTGCCGCGCAACCAGCACTTTCTGTTCCGTACAGCTCAAAGGGTTTCCCATAGTCTGGCATACCTAATGCTGGTGCCTGCGTTAGGCACTGTTTAAGTCTCTCAAATGCCATTTCGGACTCGTCTGTATGCGAAATCCGATCAGGCTTGTTTGAGGAGACCATCTCCTGCAAAGGTAACGCCAGAATGGAAAACCCTGGGATCTAGTTACGGCAATACCCACACATTCCTAAAAATGTTCTGATCTGTTGCTGGGTTTGTGGCAGAGTCATGTCTCTAATTGCTTGAATTCTATCAGCGGTCAGGTGTCTCAGTCCTTGTGTTAGACAGTGTCCCAAATATTTTACCTTAGTTTGGCATAATTGTAACTTGTCTTTGGAAACCTTGTGTCCTGTGTCTGAAAGATGAAACAGGAGCTGTTTCGTATCCTTCAGGGATGCTTCCACTGAATCAGAACACAGTAATAGATCATCCACGTACTGTATTAATACTGATCCACTCTCTGGTTGGAAAGACTGTAAACAATCATGCAAAGCCTGGGAAAATATACTTGGACTGTCTATGAAACCTTGTGGTAATCGGGTCCATGTGTATTGGACTCCTCTGTATGTGAATGCAAACAAGTATTGGCTGTCAGGGTGCAGAGGTACCGAAAAGAAAGCGGAGCAGAGGTCAATAACAGTGAAAAATTTCGCAGTGGGAGGGATTTGCATAAGGATGACAGCTGGATTTGGCACTACGGGGAACTGACTCTCAACTATTTTGTTAATCCCCCTTAGATCCTGCACTAGCCGGTAACCCCTCCCCCCACTCTTTTTCACAGGGAAGATGGGACTATTGGCAGTGCTGGACGTTCTTACCAGAATGCCCTGTTGTAGCAAGCGCTCTATTACTGGGTAAACTCCTAACTCCACCTCTGGCTTCAGAGGGTATTGTGGGATTTTTGGAGCTATCCTACCATCTTTTACTTGCACAGCTACCGGAGCTACGTTTGCCATTAATCCAGTGTCCTGTCCATCTTTAGTCCAAAGTGACTCTGGTATCTGGGATGTCATTTCTTCTACTTGGGATGGAGTCCTATTTGTCATAATGGTATGTGACATTAATTTTGATGGGGAGTCTAACATGTCTCGCACTTCCTGAGCGTGATTCTCAGGTATGTCCAAGAATACACCTTCAGGAGTACAATAAATGACGCACCCCATTTTACACAATAAATCTCTTCCCAGGAGATTAGTCGGTGCCGATGCAGCCAGCAAAAAGGAATGCTTGGTATGTAAAGGCCCCATTGTAATCTCGGCTGGTTTGCTAACAGGGTAGTGCTGGACTACTCCCGTTACTCCTATGGCTGGAATTGTCTTACCAGTGGTTCTCATGCCCACTGTCGAATTTATCACTGATTTGGCCGCCCCCGTATCTACAAGAAAGTTTAATGATTTACCAGCTACATTTATTGCAATCTCGGGTTCACTTCCAAGATTTGCAATCAATTTTACTGGCTGCAGATTACAGGTATGGCCACACCCCTATTGGGTATGGTGACCTCACTGAATCCCGCTGGCAGCAACTACTTGTGAAGGGGTTAAATGGGAACTGCCAAAAGTTTGCCAGTCTCCTTTTGGGGGATATCTTTTTGTTTCCCCTGTATGTGGCTCATAACTCCGTCTCTGTGGACCCTGATCCCAATCTCGTGTGTCATGTCATTGTCTAGGGGGTTGGTATGATCTTTGTGAATTTTTCGCTCTACAGTCTCGTGCTATGTGTCCCTGTTTATGACAAAAATAACATGTTACCACATTCGACTTACCCACAGGGTTTGGTGATCTATACAAAGGCTGCTTTGTGGTCAGGGCTTGTATACTTACGGCCATTAACTTATCACCTTGTGACTCCCTGTGTCTGGTGATATTCCGGTCGTGATCAATAGCAGCCTCTCTCAAAGTAGCCACCGACAGACCTCGCCAACATGGTTGCGTGGTCTGTACCCTGGTCTTTAATGCTTCTTTTAAACCATCCATTAGCACAGATACTGCTACTTCTTGATGATTTGCATTGGTCCTAATGTCCTCTATGCCAGTGTATTTGCCATTTCTAATAATGCCCGGTGAAAATAATCAGCAGCTGTTTCTGACTCTTTTTGTTTAATGGAAAAAATTCTATTCCATTTGGCTACAGCTGGGAAATACTCCTTTAACTGTAAATTTATTCTTTTTACATTGTCTTTGTTGTACACATCTGTAAGAGGTACATCCTGATCCAGTCCACAGTCAGCTAAAAATTGAGCTGCGTCGACATTGGAGGGTAAACATGCCCTCAGCAATATCTGCCAGTCTTTGTTATTGGGCTCTAAAGTGTTCCCTAGGTCTCTGATGTATTTCTGGCTAGCAACTAAGTCTTTTCTAGGATCAGGGAATTCAGACACTATGGTTCTTAATTCCATTCGGGAAAACGGGCTGTACATGGCAATGTTCCTGATAGGAGTGACTCCTGTAGTGTCCGTTTTCCCATTTGGAACTGCTATTACCCTCACGGGAGCAAGTTTAACAACATCATTCTGTGTAGATTCTACAGTCTGTGGTGAAATGGTTTCAGCATATTGTATGGTGCCGTACTTACCCGTTGATACGACCTCACCTGTCCCTCCGCTAGGGGGCTTTGTTACTAATCTTATGGGTTGGGCCGTGCCTACTGTTGTTTCTGATATGGTGGCTGCTAGAGAGAGCGCCGATATTGTTGCCGATTCGTCCTCTTGATCACACTCCTGGGGAAAGTTCAAAACAGGGTACAACTTGCACGGGTTAATACTTGCATTGGTAAACTTATTAACATTATCCTTAACATTTATACAGTTGCTAAGTGCCTGTTTGTTACCCCCTGATGCGTCATTCTCCGCAACCAATTTCTCTCCTGATATGTATGGTGGCGGCGGGGCCGTGGCTACCAGTTTCCTGATAGGATTAGATCCCGCCGCCTGAGCCAATCCTCTCTGTATTTCACCCTCCTGTTGCCATAGCTGCAAATAATCATAATGTTGGATTCGTCTCTTTGTTGATTTAATGAGACATATCCTTCTCCTTAGATTTTGTAACACTTCTGGGCTAAAGCTGCCTACTCTTGGGAATTTCTCCCTGTCATGTATCGTCATTCTCTCCCATTCATCACATAAAACTTCTGTGTGTGAGCCGTATTTTTCACACATTACGTACCTTGTCGACCCGATTGGTCGGTTCACTAAATCAACCCGAACCGAGGTTGATCGCCCCCTTCCTGAACAACTGGCCCCCATAATTTGCAGGTGTTGCTTGCTCTACCTCTGACCTTTATATCAGGGTCTTCAGCAAACCCTTACAAAAAACCAAAATATTCAAAGATAGGTTGACGGTGGTGGTTTACCGAGTACCCCACTTACTCGCCCACGCCGACCAATACGCCCACACACTGCTTTAGCGCTGGCGTACTCGACCTAGGGCCCCTATGAACCTTTGTTTACTGGAACATGTGGGTGTGATCCGCAGAGCATTAACCCTTTCCAGTAACTGTGGGGTTGTTGGATAATTCCTGAGTGACCAGCGAACTTCCCTTTTAAAAAATAAAAAATTACACAAATCACGTCAGAATGTACAAATAGCGTTTATGACCTTTTTTTTTTTTTTTTTTTTAATACACAAATGGTACTAGGTCAAGTTACTAACTAATGCACACAATTACGTGCGGTACAATCGTTCAGTACATAAGCAACTAATCTTATTTACGGAGCGACCAGTGGAATCGACATTCAGCAGCTGCGAATTCCTTCAGCCTGAGCTTTATGGCCTATATGGGTTCCTGCTCCAACCCTCCTTGGTGTTGGGCTACTTGACTCTATAGCGGACTTCCTTGTCTGCTGTACCTGGACCTCCTGGTCTGTTATGCGACCTCCTGGTCTGCTACACTCTAATGCTCTTTATATGTTTAACAAGGGATGCCTCCCTAGCCACCATGTATGTCACTTACACGTATGTAATTTCACGAGAACTCGATGATTTCTGTGGTTCAATCCCCAAAATTGTAAAAACTTATATAATTGCAAACACTCACTCACCACATGTACACTTTTGTTTCTATTTCTATTTCTGCGCAGAAATTTTCTTTAAACCAGATGTGTTGTAAATTTGGAGAAGGATCTGTTAGTCTAAATTTCGGACACTAAAATAAACTTGCGCTATTTATCGCCTGTTGCGCTATTTATCGCCTGTTGCGCTATTTATCGCCTGTTGAAAATCAACACTATCGTGTGACTTGAGTTACGTGGGCGTACCCAGACGCTCCGTTGCGTAATTTACGCTGCGTGCGTCGGCCTTTGCGTACGCGAGTCTCAGCCCTTTGTTAGAGACACGTGTACACAAAACCAATGTCCACCGTAACACAATGTACACGTTTATCAATGTAGATGATCCTCGATCCTCTACTGAACCCCACACCAATCTCTCCTTGTACCTTTAGGTAGAGCTGCGTGTGTGCTTTACACTTTATCCCTTAATATATTACTTTTACACTTTAACTATGAAATAGCGACAAATCTCCCTTAGCACGTTTATCAATTATAAAATGGCAAACAGGAGAGTGATATATGAAAATACACGAATGAAAAAGAAATGCAGATATGTGCGTGCGTACGCAAGACAGAAATAAACAGTTTTAAAAGACACTAGCGTGTTGTTCTTACCTCCGGTTCCGGATTCCCTCAGCACCCTTTACTAAGCGAAGCAGACGCTTATCCCGTCAGCACTGCGAAGAATATGATCTCCCGCCCTTTGCTGATGGATAATGTCTGCTGAAATTACCTAGCAGAGATATGTGAAGGACAGGACGAGCAGCCAATTGATAAAGCTAAATATTTATCTTATTTAAAACCCTTTAAGAGGCCTAAGAACACTGTACGCTATTGACGTATGGAGTACCGTAAGGGTACGCACGTTGCGTAACAATCGCTTAGCCGTGGTCGAGACGCTCAAGCGTCACGTTCGCTCACGGCCAAGAGATCACAGGCAGGCACGCTATTGGCTGCTGACTAACGTAATGGTTCGCTATAACGTAGCGGACGCTCGGGACCACGAGGAGATCACCAGCGGCGCAGACGCTCACAATGTTAAACCTTTATATCTAAACCATAAACAATGTAATATGCAGTAAAACCTTAGTGTAGAGATAGGGTGTAGATGCAACACAGTGTAACCTTATTAATTTAAAAGCTGTTCGAGCGTCACCGACGCTCTGAGAATACTTAACACTATAATGAATACACAACTACCGGGCTTAGGGTCTAACGCCTTATGAATATGTTATACTTGCAAAAAAGAATAATACAGTACAAGTCATACACTACAATATAACATAGACTACCTAACCAGAAAACTACACGTGAAATACAATATCAGTACAATAACTATATAAGAGAAACGAGAGAGAAAGAGAAGAGAGAGAGAGAGAGATATGGCCCACAATAACAAGAAAGACAATATGATTTCGGAGAAAACTTACGCACAAAGGGGAACGATCGCATGCGCCTCTGGACATCCAGCTCCCGATTATCAGCAATGAGAACCGTTGAAGAGTGAGCTGGATGTGATCGGCTTGTCTATTTATGCCCCACACACAATACAATTCAATGGTCCCTACAATCTCATAGTTCATTGGACACAGGAATTCCTCCTCGCATTATAACAAAAGGTCATAGGTTGATTCATACAGGTGGGCTGTGACAATTTCCAACTGCTCAGGTGGGTGGGAAACTAGGTTTCCCGCCGCATGGATAAGTAAGTGCAAATAATAGTAAATGGACATAAACTTCTTATGTCCATAACTATTCGCACGAGCGATTAATTCGCTTCAAACCAACACCGGAATATTGCTAATTAAATACTCTTCCGATGGATACTAAACACCACTGTATTACTCCTGTCTGACCCTTCGTATCAAACAAAGAGGGATTTCTCCGTCCATGAACATTCTACATTAACCAAACTTTCAGATTCTATCAAAGGGACCATAATCTACAAAATACATTATATGGTGAAAATATGTAACGAAAGAGTCGCCCGCTAGACGCATACAATCTCTACCGTAAATGCGCATACCGTGCGCCTGCGGGTGCCCGCAACAGCGAGTATGCGCACGCACGGGAGAGCGCACGCATGCGCAGCAGGGACACATATGAGGTGCAAATATGGCAGTGTGCATCGTGATATTTTTCTGACTTTGACAAGACAGTTTGGGGTTTCAGTCAAATCTTTTTCTGGTCCAGAAATTACATGTATCCTTTTTACCTATTCTGAATCTGAAATCCATCAATTGTCCTGTTGAGGGTGGACGGGTTCAAGATTGAGTCCTTGCGGACATTCGTTAAAGTCATTATATAGGAAGAGTTCATGGTGTTCAGGGACATCAGTAAAACATACTTGCATGTTCCAAACTGAGAAGGACAACTTTGTCTCCTCAGGCTTGTTGTTCATTTCTTTCACTTTCAACTTTGATCTTGCTAGAGTGCTGAAGCGATATACAAAAACCATGGCAGTTATGGCTGCCCTTCTCAGATCCAGGGGCTGACTATCCTCCCTAAGCAGGCCAATCTGCAGATGAGGGGAATTCTCTGGCTTGCTATAGAGTTGTTTTGTGGAGAAGATGTAAACGTTGGTGGATCACTATTGGATTGTCAGGGTCAAGAAATCCAACCTGGCTCCTTCCCATTTGATGATCTTCATGAGCTATCTGTTCGACACCCATTACCAGAAGATTTTTTTTTTTTTTTACGGTGTACAAGTGGTCTCCTGTTTTTCATCTGATGGTGGGCAATTGTGACCATGCATGCCAACCTACATGGCTTTGTTGCCATTGCTCTTAAGTCCCCCAGTACAAGTACTGGAGCTCAGATTTTCAACATCCTAGGTAGTGGACCAAGGGTTACATAAATCACAAAGGGGGCACAAATAGTAACCTGGCTGTAAGAGAGACAATCAGGGTCATGCATCTCTAGAGCAAAACTCCAGTAGTAGACTTCCCAGCAGACATGCTTTCTACCTTTGAGGTCTTTCTGAAACTGGTGGGCCCGATGGGGGTAGACTGATATCTACATGATAGCATCTTGTTTAAAACACATGGTGGAGTACTTCTATAGGCTTTTCTGGCAAACCTCATGTTGGTTTCTTGGAGCTTCCATCTAATCTACTTGTTCTCTCTGGAAGCAATTCATATGTCCTCAAAAAGAGAGTTTGTTCTGGTATGTGTACAACAATGTTCTAAGCATGGCAGAGGGTCCAGCTTGGCGAATGCCTCGAAGACCCAATCACTTTTATGGATGGCCTCATCAGCAGTGTTTACCTTGGCTGTCTATAACAGTATGGCTATTTAGGCCGTAATCTTTTAAGGCAATACTTTTCTGACATTTTAGCATCTGACAATGCTCAAGACAGAAAAATCTTTTTCAGACAAGAATTGCGACAGTGTTTGGAGGATTTACTTAGCTGATGTGACGAAAATGGGTTTCCTAACTCTTCTTTTGCTTGGTCTATTAACTGCTGTTTCTGCAGGATGGATTAGTGGGGGAAAGGGGGGTTTAAAACTCAGCTCTTTAAAAGTTCAGTTCCCAGTGTCCATGCAGTTCCCATCCGCTAACTCATTGGGATTTCAACCAGGTGTCGACTTCTTTGCAGCACTTTAATTTCAATTATTGTATGTGAGTTGTAGTTTCTTTTTTTGGGAGGTTGATGCTCTGTTAGCCATATGCTCTTTGAGGATAGTTTATGACCTAGGAGCTCTATCTTGTCTGATTTGTCTCCTAATCTGTGGGGTTGAGTTTAGAATCAAACCTAGCTCCCAGCCGAATGTGGTCTCAGGGTACCTTTTGAATTAGGACATTGTGAGCTCAATCTTATGCCAACATAGGTCTTCCACACAAGGAGAGCTCTCTTTAGTATAAGGATACTATCAGAGAATTGCAGACCTATATCCATATGATTCAGGATTTTGCAGTATGGATGATTTGTTGATTCTTTATGATTTTCACAAAACAAACAGGCCTACTTCCAAACAAACCATTTCCAAGTGGATTATATCAGTAATTTTCCAGGCTTACAGTTGTGCACTTCTGCCAATTCCTGAACCTGTGAGGTTGCAATCCACCAGATAGGTGGTAGTCTCTTGGGGGGGCGTGGCACAGAGTCTGAGTAGTTGTGCTGGGTGGCCATGTTGTCTTCAGTGCACACCATTATCAAATTTGACAGGTTTAATACTTTTGCGTGTAAAGATGCCTGCTTTGGGTGTAAGAAGCAACGCACTCTACGGGGTATATGTACTAAAGTGCAGGTTTTCAGAAGTGGATATGTTGCCCATGGCAACCAATCAGATTCTAGCTACTATCTTCTAGAAGGTGCTAGATAAATCTTAAATAGAATCTGGTTGCTGTGGGCAACATCTCTTCTTCTGAAAGCCCGCAGTTTAGTAAATATATGTATCTATCATCCATTAGGAAAAGACACACAACAGGCTGAATATCTCTTTTCTGTAACCCAATGGTTAAGCACAATTTTATGTAAAATGTACCTGAACATTGATTGAATGTGTAGCCTTATATGCCAGTGCCACTAAATTCTGTCTCCTTTCATTAGAGAAAAAGTGGTGCTACTGTAGCTTCCTTCATAAATCGCATTCCTAGCAATGAAACCCCTCCAACATTAATCCGTACCAACAAATTCACTGCTGGTTTTCAGAACATTGTGGACTCATATGGAGTGGGGGACTACAGAGAAATAAATCCAGGTGCGTTAAGTAGGGTCTAAGCCTTTTTTATTCTCAAATCTGTTTACGTAACCGTTTGGTTTATATTTTACTCTAAAGCCCCATACACACTGGGGGTAATTCCAAGTTGATCGCAGCAGGAATTTTGTTAGCAGTTGGGCAAAACCATGTACACAGCAGGGGAGGCAGATAGAACATGTGCAGAAAGAGTTAGATTTGGGTGGGTTATTTTGTTTCTGTGCAGGGTAAATACTGGCTACTTTATTTTTACACTGCAAATTAGATTGCAGAATGAACACACCACACCCAAATCTAAAGGTCCATATACACTTAACGATATAATGAGCGACGTCGCTCATTTTCCCCCTCCTTGAGCGACGTCGCTCATTTTATCGTTAAGTGTGTATGCCGCCAGCGACGACCGATGCGCGGCCCCGCGGGTCGACAACGATCGTCGCTGTCGGTAGGGCATGCATGAAGGATGTGGACTGTCGTCCACGACCTTCATGCAGGGCTGGCGGGGGCGTGACGTCACTGAGCGATATGAGCTGTCATATCGCTCAGTGCATACAGGCGGCCGCCGGCCGGCCCGGGAGGGGGAAACGTTAGATGATGTCGCTCACAGAGCGACATCGTCTAATGTGTATGGGCCTTAACTCTCTCTGAACATGTTATATCTGTCCATCCTGCAGTGCACATGGTTTTGCCCAACTGCTAACAAAGTTCCTGCTGCGATCAACTTGGAATTACCCCCACTGTGCGATACACTTGACGATATGAATGATAACGATCTTTCTTAATAGATCGATTGTTCAAATCGTCTAGTGTGTATGCCTGAACGATGCGCGCACCCGCAGGTCATTCTTGTTCAGGCATTATCTACCGAACATTCAGCTCAATTTCGAGTATGTAGTTGAGCTGCTTGTTGGGGGAATGCAGGAGGTTGAGGTCACTGAACGATATAGTTCAGTGTGTATGCTCTGGCGATCTTCCCTAATTAATTAGCAATCTGTGATATAGCGCTGATAACTAATTAGGCAAGGTCGCCCAGTGTGTACAGGGCTTAATACAGTATTCAAACATCCCAACATAAAAGATATGTATTTTTTTTTTCTTCCTTTCAAATAATAGCTCCTTACACCATCATCACATTTCCTTTCCTATTTGCTGTCATGTTTGGAGATTTTGGACATGGTCTTCTGATGTCTCTGTTTGCTCTCTTCCTGGTTCTCTATGAAAACAGTCCAAAACTACAACGCACTCAAGATGAAGTAAGAAAATGTATATTCCTTCTCCAGATCTGTGGTTCTCTGTTTTGAAACTGGCAAACATAGGAAAATTGACATACAGACAGACCTAATATCAAATACACAAGCCCTTATATTGAAAGATGTTTAAGTGGTGCAGAAGTTGGTTAAATGCTTCAAGCAACTTGCCCAGTTATTTGGGTTATCTATCTATAATACACCTAAACTAGATGTTATCCTTCCATATAGCAGTTTATTTGTATGGGGAAGAGGCGGGGGGCTATTATACAGAATCTGGTATATGTATGTTATGTTTTTATAAATTAATATTACAATAAAAATTAGGTGTGTAATATTTTAGGAAACATACAGTTCTTTTGAAGGTATCTGGTCTCTAGGTCGACCACACTTAGGTCGACATGCATTAGATCGTCATGGTTACTAGGTGCGTTTTTCACATTTTTGAAACTTTTTAATACTTTACGATCCATGTGGACTACAATTGGGAACGGTTACCTGTGCCAAGCGCAGCGGTAGTGGAGTGAGGCACCTTGCCCGAAGCATGGCGAGCGAAGCGGTGCACTGATTAGGGTTCCCGGTCACTCTAAGAAGAAAACTACACTATTAAAAAAATAAAATAAATCATGTCGATCTTGCTCATGTCGACCTAATGCTTGTGTCGACTTATTTTAGGTGTCGACTTAGTTGCTGTCGACCAATAGTGGTCGACCTAAGTATGGTCGACCCTATTAACCACACCCCTTTTGAATGTGACTAACAAAATTATGAATTAAAGGTCTTTATAAGCTTCAGTAGCTGTTGACATGTTCATCCACTTCAGTGCCTGATTGTCAAATGTTTCTTCCCCTTTGAGTTAAAGGTTTTAGGGATCATCAGCATACAGTATGCGCAGGTTATGGTGATTACATGTTCCTTCTCGTTACTATTTTACAGATTTTGAAGACCTTTTTTGAGGGGCGCTACATTATCCTTCTAATGGGGCTCTTTTCTGTCTATACTGGGCTTATTTACAATGACTGCTTTTCTAAGTCGGTTAATATATTTGGTTCTAGTTGGAGTGTGTCCGCAATGACTAAATCTGAAGCTTGGAAGTGAGTATATAGAAGTCGTTTTTGGCCTATAATAGTTTGACATTTTGAAAATGTAAATAAAGTTATATTTTTCTATATATTTGAATAGGAAAAAAACGTTCAATACTTTTTACAGAAAGAGTTGCTGTTTGTTTTATACATGTTTTTTTTATACCTTTAGAAATACTTCACATCAGTCCTTGACACTGGATCCCAATGTAGCAGGAGTTGTAAATGGAGTTTATCCTTTTGGCATAGACCCAGTGAGTACAATTTACATACTAGTGATAATTACTATATAGTAGCAACATTATTTCCATAATTTTTGCAACTTTTTATTTATTAAAACACATCATACCAGACTTTGCTTTAAAACTTTTCTTGCTCCGGCATCCCTTTCCTGTCTCGAGTTACTTGGATCCTGAGTATTTCTTTTCTTAAGGTGCATACACACGGTGCAATTTTTACGTGCTATATGGACTATACAGTCCATATCGCACGGAAACATAGTGCATATCGCATTGTGTGTGTATAAGATTGCTATGCTGATGCGTAATCCCGCATCGCAAGAAAATACAGTGGGTGCAGGCAAGGCCGATACAGACTACATGCCTCCAATCACAATATAGTCCGTAACGGCCACTACACCCCGTCGCACGGTGTGTATGCACCATTAAGTTTTATGTTTAGTTTTTGTTTGTTTTCTTTTGGGGGGGGGGGGGGGGTTGTTTGTTTTTATCTCTGGGTGCATGTTCTTATCTGTCTTGCTGTATCTCTACATTTTATGTTGCCTGAAGAACAATGTAAACCCAATTGGCGCTTAATAATACATACAAACAGCAGTATATTAAAAATATACAGTTTATTGACACACAGTAATCATGAACCTCCTGGGGGTATAATATATGTAATGATTTATAAAGCTGTGGTAACTAAATTTCTCTGACGTCCTAGTGGATGCTGGGAACTCCGAAAGGACCATGGGGAATAGCGGGCTCCGAAGGAGGCTGGGCACTCTAGAAAGATTTATGACTACCTGGTGTGCACTGGCTCCTCCCACTATGACCCTCCTCCAAGCCTCAGTTAGATTTTGTGCCCGGCCGAGGTTGGATGCACACTAGGCTCTCTCCTGAGCCCTTAGAAAGAAAGTATAGATTTAGGTTTTTTATTTTCAGTGAGACCTGCTGGCAACAGGCTCACTGCATCGAGGGACTAAGGGGAGAAGAAGCGAACTCGCCTGCTTGCAGCCGGATTGGGCTTCTTAGGCTACTGGACACCATTAGCTCCAGAGGGATCGACCGCAGGCCCAGCCTTGATGTTCGGTCCCGGAGCCGCGCCGCCGTCCCCCTTACAGAGCCAGAAGCAAGAAGAGGTCCGGAAAATCGGCGGCATGAAGACTTCTGTCTTCACCAAGGTAGCGCACAGCACTGCAGCTGTGCGCCATTGCTCCTCATACACACTTCACACTCCGGTCACTGAGGGTGCAGGGCGCTGGGGGGGGGGGCGCCCTGAGCAGCAATAAAAACACCTTGGCTGGCAAAAATACCACAATATATAGCCCCAGAGGCTATATATGTGGTAAATACCCCTGCCAGATTCCACAAAAAAGCGGGAGAATAGGCCGTGGAAAAGGGGCGGAGCTATCTCCCTCAGACACACTGGCGCCATTTTCTCTTCACAGTGCAACTGGAAGAAAGCTCCCCAGGCTCTCCCCTGTAGTTTTCAGGCTCAAAGGGTTAAAAAGAGAGGGGGGGGCACTAAATTTAGGCGCAATATTGTATATACAAGCAGCTATGGGGGAAAATTCACTCAGTTATAGTGTTAATCCCCACATTATATAGCGCTCTGGTGTGTGCTGGCATACTCTCTCTCTGTCTCCCCAAAGGGCTTTGTGGGGTCCTGTCCTCAGTCAGAGCATTCCCTGTGTGTGTGCGGTGTGTCGGTACGGCTGTGTCGACATGTTTGAGGAGGAGGCTTATATAGTGACGGAGCAGATGCCGATAAATGTGATGTCGCCCCCTGTGGGGCCGATACCAGAGTGGATGGTTAGGTGAAAGGTATTAACCGACAGTGTCAACTCCTTACATAAAAGGGCGGATGACGTAACAGCTGTGGGACAGCCGGCTTCTCAGCCCGCGCCTGCCCAGGCGTCTCAAAGGCCATCAGGGGCTCAAAAACGCCCGCTCATTCAGATGGCAGACACAGATGTCGACACGGAGTCTGACTCCAGTGTCGACAAGGTTGAGACATATACACAATCCACTAGGAACATCCGTGACTTGATCCCGGCAATAAAAAATGTGTTACACATTTCTGACATTAACCTCTAAAAATGGGTTTTTATGTTGGGGGAGAAAAAGCAGGCAGTGTTTTGTTCCCCCATCAGATGAATGAATGAAGTGTGTGAAAAGCGTGGGTTCCCCCTGATAAGAAACTGGTAATTTCTAAAAAGTTACTGATGGCGTACCTTTTCCCGCCAGAGGATAAGTTACGCTGGGAGATATCCCCTAGGGTGGATAAGGCGCTCACACGGTTGTCAAAATAGGTGGCACTGCCGTTTTAGGAACGGCCACTTTGAAGGTACCTGTTGATAAAAAGCAGGAGGCTATCCTGAAGTCTGTATTTACACACTCCGGTACTAGACTGAAACCTGCAGAGCGTGCTGCTGCAGCGTGGTCGGTGACCCTGTCAAACATACTAGTTTGCTAACATGAGAACATATTAAAGACGTCGTCTTATATATGAGGGATGCACAGAGGGATATTTTGCTGGCTGGCATCCAAAATGAATGTAATGTCCATTCTGTCAGGAGGGTATTAGAGACCTGTCACTGGACAGGTGATGCGGACTTAAAAGGCGCATAGAGATTCTGCCTTATAAGGGTGAGGAATTATTTGGGGATGGTCTCTGGGACCTCGTATCCGCAGCAACAGCTGGGAAAATTTTTTTTTACCTCAGTTTTCCTCACAGACTAAGAAAGCACTGTATTATCAGGTACAGTCCTTTCGGCTTCAGAAAAGCAAGCGGGTCAAAGGCGCTTCCTTTCTGTACAGAGACAAGGGAAGAGGGAAAAAGCTGCACCAGTCAGCCTGTTCCCAGAATCATAATTCTTCTCTCGCTTCCTCTGAGTCCACAGCATGACGCGGGGGCTCCACAGGTGTAGCCAGGTACGGTGGGGGGCCGTCTCAAAAATTTCAGCGATCAGTGGGCTCGCTCACAGGTGGATCCCTGTTTCATTCAAGTAGTATTTCAGGGGTACAAGCTGGAATTCGAGATGTCTTCCCCCCGCCGTTTCCTCAAATATGCCTTGCCGACAACTCCCTCAGGCAGGGAGGCTGTGCTAGAGGCAATTAATAAGCTGTATTCCCAGCAGGTAATACTTAAGGTGCCCCTACTTCAACAAGGACGGGGTTACTATTCCACACGGTTTGGGGTACCGGAACCGCATGGTTCGGTGTGACCCTTTTTTATATTTAAAATCCTTGAACACATACATAAAAAAATTCAAGTTCAAGATGGAATCGCTCAGGGCGGTTATTGCAAGCCTGGACGAGGGGGATTACATGGTATCCCGGGACATCAAGGATGCTTACCTGCATGTCCCCATTTACTATCCTCGCCAGGAGTACCTCAGATTTGTGGTACAGGATTACCATTACCAAGTCCAGACTCTGCCGTTTGGACTGTACATGGCACCGAGGGTGTTACCAAGGTAATGGCCGGGATGATGATACTCCTTCGAAAAAGGGGAGTTTTAATTATCCCGTACTTGGACAATCTCCTTATAAGGGCGAGGTCCAAGGAGCAGTTGCTAGTCGGGGTAGCACTATTTTGGAAAGTGCTACAACAGCACGGTTGGATTCTAAACAGTCCAAAGTCACAGCTGGTTCCTACGACACGTCTACTGTTCCTGGGGATGGTTCTGGACACAGACCAGAAATAAGTGTTTCTCCCGGAGGAGAAAGCCAAGGAGCTGTCATCTCTAGTCAGAGACCTCCTGAAGCCAAAACAGTTATCGGTGCATCATTGCACGCGAGTCCTGGGAAAAATGATAGCTTCCTATGAAGCAATCCCATTCGGCAGGTTCCATGCACAGAGTGCCCATCTTCAAGAGGGCCGCAGGTTCGACATACAGGACTAGGTCCTAGTGACCATGGATGCCAGCCTTTGAGGCTGGGGGGCAGTCACACAGGGAAGAAACTTCCAGGGACTTTGGTCAAGTTAGGTGACTTCCCTACAGAAATATTCTGGAACTGATGGCCATTTACAATGCCCTAAGTCAGGCAAGGCCTCTGCTTCAAAACCAGCCGGTCCTGATCCAATCAGACAACATCACGGCAGTCGCCCATGTAAACCAACAGGGCGGCACAAGAAGCAGGAGGGCGATGGCAGAAGCCACAAGGATTCTCCGATGGGCGGAAAATCATGTGTTAGCACTGTCAGCAGTGTTCATTCCCGGAGTGGACAACTGGGAAGCAGATCTTCTCAGCAGACACGACTTCCATCCGAGAGAGTGGGGACTTCATCCAGAAGTCTTCCAAAGGATTGTACACCATTAGGAAAGGCCACAGGTGGACATGAAGGCGTCCCGCCTCAACAAAAAGCTATAAAAGATATTGCGCCAGGTCAAGGGAACTTCAGGCGATAGCTGTGGACGCTCTGGTAGCACCGTGGGTGTACCAGTCGGTTTATGTGTTCCCTCCTCTGCCTCTCATACCAAAGGTACTGAGAATAATAAGAAGGCGAGGAGTAAGAACGATACTCGTGGTTCCGGATTGGCCAAGAAGAGCCTGGTACCCAGAACTTCAAGAAATTATATCAGAGGACCCATGGCCTCTGCCGCTCAGACAGGACTTGCTGCAGCAGGGGCCCTGTCTGTTCCAAGACTTACCGCGGCTGCGTTTGACGGCATGGCGGTTGAACGCCGGATCCTGAAGGAAAAGGGCATTCCGGAGGAAGTTATCCCTATGCAGTCGGAAGGCGCAATGCCTCTCAGGCCCTGTTTCTTTCTTTCTTTCTTTCTTTCTTTCTTTCTTTCTTGCTTTCTTGCTTTCTTGCTTTCTTGCTTTCTTTCTTGCTTTCTTTCTTTCTTGCTTTCTTGCCTTTTGCTTGAGGGGCCTGAACATTGTATTACTCGTTTAGGGAGATGGCCCTACATCTCTACCATAGTTTATACTGCTTTACAATAGTTTGGGTTGTGTATTGTTATCATTGTATTGATAAGTTGTGTTTGCATTCCTGTGGTCGCTAAATGTTTTTCTCTGACGTCCTAGTGGATGCTGGGAACTCCGTAAGGACCATGGGGAATAGCGGCTCCGCAGGAGACTGGGCACAACTAAAGAAAGCTTTAGGACTACCTGGTGTGCACTGGCTCCTCCCTCTATGACCCTCCTCCAGACCTCAGTTAGAATTTTGTGCCCGGCAAAGCTGGATGCACACTAGGGGCTATCCTGAGCTCTTAGAAAAGAAAGTTATATTTAGGTTTTTTATTTTCAGTGAGATCTGCTGGCAACAGACTCACTGCTATGAGGGACTTAGGGGAGAGAAGCGGACATACCTGCTTGCAGCTAGCTTGGCCTTCTTAGGCTACTGGACACCATTAGCTCCAGAGGGATCGAACACAGGCCCAGCCTCGGTCGTCCAGAGCCGCGCCGCTGTCCCCCTTGCAGAGCCAGAAGCAAGAAGATGTTCCTGAAAATCAGCGGCAGAAGACTTCGGTCTTCATTAAGGTAGCGCACAGCACTGCAGCTGTGTGCCATTGCTCCCCATGCACACCACACACTCCGGTCACTGATGGGTGCAGGGCGCTGGGGGGGGGCGCCCTGGGGCTGCAAGAAGAGTACCTTACTGGCAAAACAACACATAATATAGTCATTAAGACTATATATGTGTAAAATCCCCTGCCATATATTCCATAAAAAAGCGGGAGAAGTCCGCCGGAAAAGGGGCGGGGCTATCTCCCTCAGCACACTGGCGCCATTTTCCCTCACAGCTCCGCTGGAAGGACGCTCCCCAGGCTCTCCCCTGCAGTTTCCAGACTCCACAGGGTAAAAAAGAGAGGGGGGGCACTAAATTTAGGCGCAATCTGTGTAATATCAGCAGCTATAGGGGAAAAATCACTGTGGGTAGTGTGAATCCCTATATATATAGCGCTCTGGTGTGTGCTGGCATACTCTCTCTCTGTCTCCCCAAAGGACTTTGTGGGGTCCTGTCCTCAGTCAGAGCATTCCCTGTGTGTGTGCGGTGTGTCGGTACGGCTGTGTCGACATGTTTGATGAGGAGGCTTATGTGGAGGCGGAGCAGGTGCCGATAAATGTGATGTCACCCCCTGCGGGGTCGACACCTGAGTGGATGGTTATGTGGAAGGAATTACGCGACAGTGTCAACTCCTTACATAAAAGGTTTGACGACATAGCAGATGAGGGACAGCCGGCTTCTCAGCACGTGCCTGCCCAGACGTCTCAAATGCCATCAGGGGCTCTAAAACGCCCGCTACCTCAGTTGGTAGACACAGATGTCGACACGGATACCGACTCCAGTGTCGACGATGATGAGACTAGTGTACATTCCAATAGAGCCACCCGTTACATGATTACGGCAATGAAAAATGTGTTTCATATTTCTGATATTACCCCAGGTACCACAAAGAAGGGTATTATGTTTGGGGAGAAAAAACTACCAGTGGTTTTTCCCCCTTCTGATGAATTAAATGAAGTGTGTGAAGAAGCGTGGGCTTCCCCCGATAAGAAACTGGTAATTTCTAAAAAGTTACTAATGGCGTACCCTTTCCCGCCAGAGGACAGGTCACGTTGGGAGACATCCCCTAGGGTGGATAAAGCGCTCACACGTCTGTCAAAGAAGGTGGCACTACCGTCTCCGGACACGGCCGCCTTAAAGGAACCTGCAGATAGAAAGCAGGAGGCTATCCTGAAGTCTGTATATACACACTCAGGCATTATACTGAGACCAGCTATTGCTTCTGCATGGATGTGCAGTGCTGCAGCTGCGTGGTCAGATTCCCTGTCAGAAAACATTGATACCTTAGACAGGGACTCTATATTGCTAACCGTAGAGCACATTAAAGACGCAGTCTTATACATGAGAGATGCACAGAGGGATATTTGCCGGCTGGCATCTAAAATAAACGCAATGTCCATTTCTGCCAGGAGAGGATTGTGGACTCTGCAGTGGACAGGTGATGCTGATTCTAAAAGGCACATGGAAGTTTTGCCTTACAAGGGTGAGGAGTTGTTTGGGGATGGTCTCTCGGACCTCGTTTCCACAGCTACAGCTGGGAAATCAGCATTTTTACCCCATGTTCCCTCACAGCCAAAGAAAGCACCGTATTATCAGGTACAGTCCTTTCGGCCCCAGAAAGGTAAGCGGGTTAAAGGCGCGTCCTTTCTGCCCAGAGGCAGAGGTAGGGGGAAAAAGCTGCAACATACAGCCAGTTCCCAGGAACAAAAGTCCTCCCCCGCTTCCTCTAAGTCCACCGCATGACGCTGGGGCTCCACAGGCGGAGCCAGGTACGGTGGGGGCCCGTCTCAAGAACTTCAGCGACCACTAGGCTCGCTCACGGGTGGATCCCTGGATTCTACAAGTAGTATCTCAGGGGTACAAGCTGGAATTCGAGACGTCTCCCCCTCGCCGTTTTCTCAAATCTGCCTTGCCGACGGCTCCCTCGGACAGGGAGGCAGTGCTGGAGGCAATTCACAAGCTGTATTCGCAGCAGGTGATAATCAAGGTACCCCTCCTTCAATAGGGATGGGGTTACTATTCCACAATGTTTGTGGTACCGAAACCGGACGGTTCGGTGAGACCCATCTTAAATTTGAAATCCTTGAACACTTATATACGAAGGTTCAAGTTCAAAATGGAATCGCTCAGGGCGGTTATTGCAAGACTGGACGAAGGGGATTTCATGGTATCACTGGACATCAAGGATGCTTACCTGCATGTCCCCATTTACCCCCCTCACCAGGAGTAGCTCAGATTTGTGGTACAGGACTGTCATTACCAATTCCAGACGTTGCCGTTTGGTCTGTCCAGGCACCGAGGGTATTTACCAAGGTAATGGCAGAGATGATGATACTCCTTCGAAAAAAGGGAGTTATAATTATCCCGTACTTGGACGATCTCCTTATAAAGGCGAGGTCCAGGGAACAGTTGTTGATCGGAGTAGCACTAGCTCGGGCAGTGCTACAACAGCACGGCTGGATCCTGAACATTCCGAAGTCGCAGCTGGTTCCTACAACGCGTCTACTGTTCCTGGGGATGGTTCTCGACACAGAACAGAAAAAAGTGTTTCTCCCGGAGGAGAAGGCCAAGGAGTTGTCATCTCTAGTCAGAGACCTCCTAAAACCAAAACAGGTGTCGGTGCACCACTGCACGCGAGTCCTGGGAAAGATGGTGGCTTCTTACGAAGCAATTCCATTCGGAAGGTTCCATGCAAGGATCTTTCAGTGGGATCTGTTGGATAAGTGGTCCGGATCGCATCTTCAGATGCATCGGCTGATAACCCTGTCTCCAAGGACCAGGGTGTCGCTGTTGTGGTGGCTGCAGAGTGCTCATCTTCTAGAGGGCCGCAGATTCGGCATACAGGACTGGGTCCTGGTGACCACGGATGCCAGCCTTCGAGGTTGGGGGGCAGTCACACAGGGAAGAAACTTCCAAGGACTATGGACAAGTCAGGAGACTTCCCTACACATAAATATTCTGGAACTAAGGGCCATTTACAATGCCCTAAGTCGGGCAAGACCCCTGCTTCAACACCAGCCGGTGCTGATCCAGTCAGACAACATCACGGCGGTCGCTCATGTAAACCGACAGGGCGGCACAAGAAGCAGGATGGCGATGGCAGAGGCCACAAGGATTCTCCGATGGGCGGAAAATCATGTGTTAGCACTGTCAGCAGTGTTCATTCCCGGAGTGGACAACTGGGAAGCAGACTTTCTCAGCAGACACGACCTCCACCCGGGAGAGTGGGGACTTCATCCAGAAGTCTTCCAAATGGTTGTACACCGGTGGGAAAGGCCACAGGTGGACATGATGGCGTCCCGCCTCAACAAAAAGCTAAAAAGATATTGCGCCAGGTCAAGGGACCCTCAGGCGATTGCTGTGGACGCTCTGTTAACACCGTGGGTGTACCAGTCGGTGTATGTGTTCCCTCCTCTGCCTCTCATACCCAAGGTACTGAGAATAATAAGAAGGAGAGGAGTAAGAACTATACTCATTGTTCCGGATTGGCCAAGAAGAGCTTGGTACCCAGAACTTCAAGAAATGATCTCAGAGGACCCATGGCCTCTGCCGCTCAGACCGGACCTGCTGCAGCAGGTGCCCTGTCTGTTCCAAGACTTACCGCGGCTGCGTTTGACGGCATGGCGGTTGAACGCCGGATCCTGAAGGAAAAGGGCATTCCGGAGGAAGTTATCCCTACGCTAATTAAAGCTAGGAAAGAAGTGACCGCAAACCATTATCACCGCATATGGCGGAAATATGTTGCGTGGTGTGAGGCCAGGAAGGCCCCAACGGAGGAATTTCAGCTAGGTCGATTTCTGCACTTCCTACAGTCAGGGGTGACTATGGGCCTAAAATTGGGTTCCATTAAGGTCCAGATTTCGGCTCTATCGATTTTCTTCCAAAAAGAACTGGCTTCACTACCTGAAGTTCAGACATTTGTTAAGGGAGTGCTGCATATTCAGCCCCCTTTTGTGCCCCCAGTGGCACCTTGGGATCTCAACGTGGTGTTGGATTTCTTAAAGTCGCATTGGTTTGAACCACTTAAAACCGTGGAACTAAAATATCTCACGTGGAAAGTGGTCATGCTGTTGGCGTTGGCTTCGGCCAGGCGTGTGTCAGAATTGGCGGCTTTGTCATGTAAAAGCCCTTATCTGATTTTCCATATGGATAGGGCAGAATTGAGGACTCGTCCCCAATTTCTCCCAAAGGTGGTTTCAGCGTTTCATTTGAACCAGCCTATTGTGGTGCCTGCGGCTACTCGTGACTTGGAGGACTCCAAGTTGCTGGACGTATTCCGGGCCCTAAAAATCTATGTTTCCAGGACAGCTGGAGTCAGAAAGACTGACTCGCTATTTATCCTGCATGCGCCCAACAAGTTGGGTGCACCTGCTTCAAAGCAGACTATTGCTCGCTGGATCTGTAGCACGATTCAGCTTGCACATTCTGCGGCTGGACTGCCGCATCCTAAATCTGTGAAAGCCCATTCCACGAGGAAGGTGGGCTCTTCTTGGGCGGCTGCCCGAGGGGTCTCGGCTTTACAACTTTGCCGAGCAGCCACTTGGTCGGGGTCAAACACGTTTGCTAAATTCTACAAGTTTGATACCCTGGCTGAGGAGGACCTAGAGTTCGCTCATTCGGTGCTGCAGAGTTATCCGCACTCTCCCGCCCGTTTGGGAGCTTTGGTATAATCCCCATGGTCCTTACGGAGTTCCCAGCATCCACTAGGACGTCAGAGAAAATAAGATTTTACTCACCGGTGAATCTATTTCTCGTAGTCCGTAGTGGATGCTGGGCGCCTGTCCCAAGTGCGGATTGTCTGCAATACTTATATATAGTTATGGTTTAACTAAAGGGTTATTGTTGAGCCATCTGTTGAGAGGCTCAGTTATATTTCATACTGTTAACTGGGTATCGTATCACGAGTTATACGGTGTGATTGGTGTGGCTGGTATGAGTCTTACCCGGGATTCAAAATCCTTCCTTATTGTGTCAGCTCTTCCGGGCACAGTATCCTAACTGAGGTCTGGAGGAGGGTCATAGAGGGAGGAGCCAGTGCACACCAGGTAGTCCTAAAGCTTTCTTTAGTTGTGCCCAGTCTCCTGCGGAGCCGCTATTCCCCATGGTCCTTACGGAGTTCCCAGCATCCACTACGGACTACGAGAAATAGATTTACCGGTGAGTAAAATCTTATTTTTTTATTATTATTTCTGTATGCCAATATGTGGTTTGTGTCGGAGGGTGGATCCGTTCCTCCCTTGTTACCCCGTTTGCACCGCAATGTCTGGTCCCGGATCGATCGGTGAGATTACTGTCTCTACTGCTCGAACAACCGGGAGCGGTGTCTTGTTTCCACTATGGTTTCTTGTTCGATTTGTTTTATAATGTTATGTCTTTTTGTTCTGATGTTCTTCTTCTGCCCTCTTCTTCTCTTTTCTCTATTTTCCTTCTGGTTCTCTCCCACCTTCCTGACCTACCTGGATCCGCTTGTGCCCGATTCCTACTTCATGCTCTTGGAATCTTTGAGGCTTGATTCACTATTTCTTTTTGAAACATATATATGGCGCTATTGAAGGTGGTTTCTATTAACGCCCGGGGACTCAACATTCCTGAGAGACAGTCAAGGGCCTTACGAGAACTAAAGGCAAAGAAAGTAGATGTCGCCTTTGTGCAAGAAACCCACTTTAAGGAGGGGGCGGCCCCTTCTCTCAGGAATAGGGACTTCCCTACAGGTTATTATTCTAATAATACTGAAGGTAAAACCTTAGATGTAGCAATATTGTTTGCCAAACACGTTGCCCTTGCTGATGTTGTATGCCATCAACTTATTCCCGGCAGGGCTCTGCTTATTACTTGCAATGTGGCCAATAGGGCTCTCACCTTTCTAAACATCTATGCCCCGAATAAGGTACAACCGGCCTTTTTAGAAAGGGTCCTTACCCTAGCCCAGCCCCATATTAACGGAATTTTGCTCTTTGGCAGGGACTTAAATTGGTCCCTAGAACCTCGTTTAGACTCCTCTAACCCCTCGCCCAGGTACTCTGATAAACTCCATCGCAGGGTCCGGATAATTCTCCATAACTTCCAACTCATTGATGTATGGAAGATACAACACCCCTCTACTTGTGACTTCACTTTCTACTCACACCCGCACAACACTTACACTAGGATTGACTACTTATTTATCCCTTATAGGTTTTTACACTTGGCTGAGGTCTCTGCTGTGGGTAACATATCCTGGGCTGATCATGCTCCAGTTTCTTTGGGGGTTCGTTTGTCCCCTCCACGCCTAAATTCTTACACGTGGAGATTGAACGAGCTGATTCTTCAGGATCCTTATTGTAAGCAGCAGATTAAGGAAGCTATAACTGAGTATATTGCCGTTAACTACACTGTCGAGATCTCTAAAGTGGTAGTCTGGGAGGCCCACAAATGCTTTATATGGGGCAAACTCATACAATTGGGGGCTCAAAGGAAAAAACAACACATGGCGGCACGGGTGGCTTTGATTAAAAAAATTCAAGCCTTAGAACTTCTCCACAAATCCGCCTTGTCAGATGATACCCTTCAGCCTTTATTATTGGCTCGGTAGGAACTGGACTCGCTTATGTCTCATAGACTGAAATTGGAGGCGAGAAAATGCCGTAGTAGTTATTTTCTATGGGGGAATAAACCTGGGAAGCTGCTGGCGCGGGCACTCCAGGCTCAGCGGGCAGCATCTTTTATATCCAAAGTTAAATCACATACTGGCACAACACAGAATACCACGGCAGAGATAGCGGCAGCCTTCCGACGTTATTACACCGAGTTATATAATCTCAGAGGTTCTACTGAGGCCGGGCTTGACCTCTCACGTAAGGCCTCTATTGCTGAGTTCCTATGTGAAATTAATTTCCCCACACTTACACCAGAGGAAGTCGAATCACTCGAGACCCCCTACACTATTTCGGAGCTTGAGGAAGCTATTAAAACAACCCCTAATGGCAAGAGACCGGGTCCTGACGGTTTCTTGTTAGCATATTATAAGACATTTGGAGATGTTTTGTTACCACTGATGCTTAGAGCCTTTAATCAGGTCTCGGACCAGTCCCCCTTCTCTCCCCAGTCTATGCTTGCACACATTATGGTGATCCCTAAAGAGGGTAAGGACCCGGCCCAATGCTCCAGCTATAGGCCCATTTCCCTGTTAAATGTTGACCTAAAGCTCTTCGCCCCTACGAGAAAAGGATTTACCGATATGTAATTAAAATCCTATTTTCTCTTACGTCCTTGGGGATACTGGAAATCCATTTATTACCATGAAGCTTCCAAACCGGGTGGGAGAGTGCTGATGTTCCTGCAGAACTGATTGACCAAACTGAAGGTCCTCAGAGGCCAAAGTATCGAACTTGTAAAACTTTGCAAACGTTTTCGAACCTTAGCAAGTAGCTGCTCGGCAGAGCTGTAAAGCCGAGACACCCCGGTCAGCCACCCAAGAAAGTAGAGTAGGCCTGTACAGATTTTGGAACCGGCAATCCTGTCGTGGAATAAGTATGCTGGATAGTGAGCCTGATCCAGCGTGCAATAGACTGCTTTGAAGCAGGACACCCAATTTTATTGGGATCATAGAGAACGAACAGCGAGTCGGATTTCCTGTGACGAGCTGTCCTCTTTACGTACACCTTCAAAGCCCTCACAACATCCAAAGACTTGAAGTTGTAGAGGTGTCCGTAACAGCCAGAACCACAATAGGTTGGTTGATGTGAAACGCGGACACCACCTTAGGAAGAAATTGATGACGAGTTCTGAGTTCCACTCTGTCCTCATGGAAAATTAAGTAGGGGGTCTTGTGAGACAATGCCCCTAGCTCTGACACACGTCTTGCTGAAGCCAAGGCCAGCAGTGTGACGGTCTTCCACGTAAGGTACTTTACATCAACCTCCTGTAACGGATGTGCAGAACACCTTTCAAGAACATCTGGACCTCAGGGAGAGAAGCCAATTGTTTCTTAAAGTAAATAGACAAGTCCGAAATCTGGACTTTAATTGAGCCTAGGCGTAGACCCACTTCCACCCCCGACGTCCAAGATGAAATTCCACCGCAGAATATTGTCTGCCCTCACACCAAGAGACCTACTACTTTCATATACAGTGGTAATGTTTAGATGTTACCCCCTTCCTGGCTTGGAGCATAGTCGGGATGACCTTGTCAGGAGTACCTCTCCTGGCTAGAATCAGCCGTTCAACTTCCATGCTGTTAAACGTAGCCGCTGTAAGTCTTGATAGACGAACGGGCCCTGTTGCAGAAGGTCCTTACGAAGAGGTAGAGGCCACGGATCTTCGATCAGCATTCCGAGAAGATCCGCATACCAGCCCTTCGAGGCCAGTCTGGAGCAATGAGGATTGCTTGAACCTTTTCCCTTTTTATTCTCCCTAGAATTCTTGGGATCAGAGGAAGTGGAGGAAACACGTACACCAGCTTGTAGACCCATGGAGTTGTCAGAGCATCTACCGCCACTGCCTGTGGGTCTCTCGACCTGAAACAATACCGCTTGAGCCTCTTGTTGAGTCGAGAGGCCATCATGTCGATCTGTGGATATCCCCACCGACGTGTCAACTCCCGGAACACCTCCGGGTGGAGGTCCCACTCCCCCGGGTGCAGGTCGTGTGTGCTGAGGAAGTCTGCTTCCCAGTTGTCTACTCCTGGAATGAAGACCGCCGACAATGCCACGGCGTGTTTTTCCATCCAGAGGAGAATTCTTGACACCTCTGACATTGCTGCTCTGCTTTTCGTTCCGCCCTGTCGGTTTATGTAAGTTACCGCCGTTACATTGTCCGACTGGACTTTGATGGTCTGATTCCAAAGTACAGATGAGGCCTGTAGAAGGGCGTTGTATATGGCCCTGAGTTCCAAGATGTTTATTGGAAGGACAACTTCCCAATTTGACCATCTTCCTTGAAACTGCACCCCCTGGGTGACTGCTCTCCAACCTCTGAGGCTTGCGTCTGTGGTTAGCAGAATCCATTTCTGAATTCCGACCCTCGACGAGGTGAGAAGTCTGTAGCCACCACAGAAAGGAGATTCTGGCTCTTGGCAACAGACAGATCCTCTGGTGCATATGAAGATGCGATCCGGACCATTTGTCCAACAGATCCAGCTGGAAGGGCCTTGCATGAAACCTTCGGTACTGAAGCGCCTCGTAAGAGGCCACTATTTTCCCCAGAAGGCAAATGCACAGATGCACCAGGATCTGGGTTGGCGTCTCCGTACCCTCATGCCGCCCTAATGGCCGGTGACCTGATAACCGGGATGCCAGCTTAGTATTCACCACTCCTATATCTTCTGGCTCTGTTAGGTGTGGCGGCGTGCTGTGGGAATGTACGCTTGCCATGATGGTGCTTGCGAATAGTTCCCTCAGGAGCTAGTGTCCTGTCAGCGGGGAACGGGACCATTAACCCTTCAAGAGGTTGGGGCGTACCACCATTACCCCCCACCCCACCCAAGTCCCACAAAGCAGGCAGGCTGGTGCCATCCAGTCCTGCCTAAAAATAACAAGCATATAAAATAAATGCAGAAAACTCTTCAGGACTTCCATAAGCGTGACCGGCTCCTCCGGGCACATTTTCTAAACTGAGTCTGGTAGGAGGGGCATAGGGGAAGGAGCCAGCGCACTCTATCAAATTCTTAAAAGTGCCCAAGGCTCCTAGTGGACCCGTCTATACCCCATGGTACTAAATGGATTCCCAGTATACCCAAGGACGTAAGAGAAATACCTTGTATCAGTGTAATAAATTTAGTTTTTAAACTTGATGAAAAGTGCCTTCTGTCATTATAATGCGCTACAGCTTAAGACTTAATATTCCTCCAAGTTGGAATGGTAATTATAAGGTGTTTGATAGATGGCAATGCAGCTTGATACCAGTACCTTAGTTAAATTGAAATTATGAGATCCAAAGTTTATAAGTGCCAATAGCGGTGGTGGAGGCACTAATCTTACCCGGTGTAGCTTTACTTGTGCATATGAAGTATAGTGCGAAAGCAGCATCAGAATACCCTCCTACTTAGAGCACTCTACTCAAGCTGTGGTAACCTCTTGGATGAAGAAGGCTCAGGCCTGTGGGACAGAGCTTTGTAAGGCAGTAAGCCAGATACCTAGAGTTCTATTGAAGATGGGATATTGCCCATAGCAGCCAATCAGATTCCAGCTTGGTCATTCCATGTCCGTTCAACCAGATGTGGCAACCACCCATCTCAGATTTTTATTCATTTATTTTGGTTAAGAGAGGATGTCAATAAAAAAAATTCTGACAAATATTTTGACTGTCTGACAATTTGTTTATTAAATATTGATTAAATAAGCGCGAGCCGCGCCTTTACGGGGCTAATTGGATAGCCCCCGCTGGACAATTAGCCAAGTTAATTTATCATGGCTAATTGCATAACCCCTTTAGTGTCACTATGACCATAGTCACAAAAAATGTAGACAAAATAATCTGCAACCTGGAACATACATAGCAGCGGTGTATGATAACATCTGGTATATTGAGTATATCATTCAACATAATGAGGAGAAACAAGATGTGCTGGTACGCTTCATGACACGAAACCAATCAACAAATGTGTTGTCCTGGCCTTCAGTGTTTTATTCTTTTTATTCACATCCCCTGTGTAACAGAAGTGCCCATTATCCAAAGAAGTATTGCAAGGCACTGTCTGTTGACACTGTAAAGAAAATGACAGACCATTATAACAGGTTCCAAACAAGGGCAAGATAATGTGATTGTTGACTCAACGTAAGTTATGGACTCAAGTTATGTTTACGTTTTTACATTTCATGGTTTCTTGTGTTAATTATGTATGCGGTACATCAGTAATTGAGCGTCAACGTCATAATTTTTTTTTCTCCACTATGAAACAGAGTACCATGCTGATTTTGTGTGTGGTAATAATGTATACCTCTGTTAAGCACTAACAAAAATTGAGATCTCTAATGTTGATTGAAGCTAGCGTTTTTAAATCTTTTCGAAAAACGTGCGTTTTTACCATAACTCGAAACATAAAGCAGATAAAGTAATTTGGTTTGGATTTTTAGATTCGGGAGGATGAGTTACCTTAGGGGTCCAAATTTTATGGTGAATACTTAATAAACAACCGTGATACTTCAAATAAACTGGATAAAGAAGCTGCGATTAGTAAATATAATTAAGTGAAAAATCAATATTTAATAAACAAATTGTCAGACAGTCAAGATATTTGGCAGAAACCGTTGTTTTGACATCCTCTGTTAACTAAAAAAAAAATATGTAAAAATCTGAGATGGGTGGTGGACATTTCAATTTTTTGGGGGGTGATTTTATGTGGAAAGACCCAGCTATTATCTTCTAGAAGGTGCTAGATAAATGCAAAGTAGAATTTGGTTGCTCTCGGCAACATCTCATCGTAAATAGAACTGCCATCTTACTAAAAAAATGTACCCCCTAGTTAGATATTTTATCCTCTACTGACTTTGGCAAACATGTTCTCCACACTTAAGGGCCCTACAGACTGGCCGACCCGCCGCTGAGCTGCCCGACTACCGATACGGCAGATGGGTGACCCGGCGGCATGGGGGGGAGTGAAGTTACTTCACTCCCCCCTACACCCGGCGCCATAGCAATGCATGCTAATATGGACAATCTCGTCCATATTGGCCTGCATGCATAAGCGACGGGGCACCAACAATGAACGAGCGTGGGGCCGCTCATCGTTGGTGCCTACACACTGCACGGTATGAACGAGTTCTAGTTCATTAATGAACGAGAACGTTCATATCGTGCAGTGTTATCTGCCAGTGTTTAGGGCCCATTATATAAACGTTTGATGTTTACAGCATATTTGGCTTAATATTTTTTTGTTGCCCCATCTATGGTTTCGCTTCGGAACATCCATTGTAAGGGCTGCCATGGATCATTGAAAGAGAAAACAAGGGAATACATTTACTTTATAATAGTTTTTGTTCTAAATGCTTCATGGCAGCCCGGGTTTCCCACTCATGTTACAGATGTCCCTTTTTAGATACTGCTTGAGGAGTTATTTGAAGGCAAAGGGAAAGAGGAGGAGCTCAATTATATACGGTCAGGGGGTATGTTTTTAAACTACCTAGACCTACCTATCTAGAATAAAGCTAACTCATTGTCAGAGCTGCCATTGAAGTATTCAAGGAGAAGATTAATTACCAGTGAATATAATCCATCACCATGTTGCATACACTTCTAAATTTAAATTTCAACCTCCATCCAATTAAGAATGTACATTTGATAGCCATTTATATGCTATTTAGTATTCTTTTATGTAGTTCATTTTTTTAATGACTTTTATGGGATTTTCTGACTCTTAATCCTTTTCCTCTAGATATGGAATTTGGCCACAAACCGCCTCACTTTCCTGAATTCTTTTAAGATGAAGATGTCCATTATTCTAGGAGTGGTACATATGACATTTGGAGTTGTTCTGAGTGCTGTAAACTTCATGTAAGTGAACAGTAGCTCTCCATCCACCCACTTTTGAACTGCAGTGATCCCAGTATCCTGTCAAGCCTTTTTTGCATGTAGATTTACAGAAGGAGGTGGCCGTGGCCCTCCAGTACAGATGCCATAGTTTTGTTTTTGTTTTTTAATATTGGATTTTTATTGGGATTTTGCATTTAAACGTAGAGAAAATAAAAGGGGGGGTTACAAAAAGGAAAAAGGAGGAGGGAAATGGGGGTACACACAGTGTTAAATATAGCTATACAAGGTACAAAAATCGACAGGCGATAGTGAACTTTAGGCTAGCTGCACACGTCAACATGGCAAATAGTCACAGTACAAAAATGCAACATGCAGTCAGCTCAGATACAATGACAGAAGAACATGTGGAATCATAGATTAGGAGGCAGCTGAGTTTAGTAACAGCGAGTTATCAATTAAAGCAGGAGATCTAAGCTTCCTATAATTGCTCCAGGAAAACCAACGCATTGTATTGTAACGAATTGTATAGCATTTTCAACAGCTTCAATTGTCGGGATCGTAGGCGTCCACTAATGGCGAGCAATCAGTAATTTCGTTGATACGAGTATCTGGCCCAATGTCTATTGATCACTAGGTTAGAGATCACCACAATATAAATGGAGGATATCCAATTTTGGTTGTGGGGCTACATAGAATGCCAAAACTTTAGCAGTAGGAGCAAACACAGAATTCCAAAGGCCAACAAGGGTAGAACAGTCCAAGAAGATATGGTATAGCGTACCCACCTTGCCACAGTTGCGCCAAGACAAATTAGAAATAGAATGTTTCACAATGCGTGCGGTGGTGAAATATAGACTGTGCAAAAGTTTTTAGAACAATTCCACATGGGATATACATTTAGTTTGTCAAACATGCTTTCGAGTGTCTAATTTCCATTCCTCCTCTGAGACTATACTCCCTAGTTCTACCTCCCATTTTATCTGGGAAGGATATTTCTGTGAAGAGTGAGAGGTAATGATAAGGTTGTACCATCAAGATATGCCCCCTCTGCCATCCTGTTTACTGAATCGTTCTTAAATGAGTTTAGGTAGAGGGGATAGTCTATGGGGGGGGGGCTGCGTAACTTCCATCAACCAATGTCTCAGTTGTAAATACTTGTAAAATTCCTTATGGGATAGGGAAAACTGAGATTGGATTTGGGCAAATGGAAGTAAAGACCCATTTGCAATAACCTCATTAAGAGATAAAATCCCTTGGGACATCCAAGTGTCAAACCTTAGATCTGGAATTAGACAAGCTAAACTCTTTAGTGTAAGGTCAGAGGGAGGAAGGGAAACAGTATCCAATTTTGGTACTAATTCTAACCATGCGTTCCGAGCAGACTGTACCATGAGTGATTTAGCGGTCAGCAGTTTGCCTTCGTTTGGCTGGGTGCGACAGAATGTCTGAGGGGGAATGGGGACAACAATCCTCGTACTAGCTGGACCCATGTCCTGGAGTCATCCCTTGAAAACCATGCTCCCATCTGGGAAAAAATACACGCTAATTGATAGGAGTGTAAGTCCAAATACGCCAAGTCCCCCTCCGTTTTAGGAAGGGACATCGTCTTTCGGGCTAATCTCTGCGTCTTACCTCACCTTACCTTACCTCTGCGTCTTACCAGACATATTTAGTGCAAAGAGATGAAAATTTGGACAATAGCTAATGTGGTAGGAGTATTGGGATCGTTCTAAACAAATACGCAAGTTTGGGGAGAATCATAATTTTTAGGGCTGCTATGCGCACCATCCATGATACATGTTGCATCATCCAGTCAGAGGTCAATTGGGTGAGCTTACATAATAAGGGGGGATAATTAGCCAAAATCAGATCTGCCGCCTTTGGTGTGATCTGGACCCTGAGATATTTAAGACTACTATCCTTCCAGGCATACGAATAAGTGGCTTTCAGCGTGTGCAGTAGGGGAGGGGAAAACTTTACTGGGAGTGCTTCCGTTTTAGTGTTGTTCAATTTATAATAGGACACCTTGGAATACTTGTCTAAAAAGTCATGTAGACTTTGTAAGGACGTGGCTGGATCCGTTAATATGAGGAGAACATTGTCCGCAAATAAGCAGACCTTGTATGGTTTCCCAAAAAATTCTGTGCCTTTTATCGAATCAGTGGATCTTATTTGTTTGGCAAGGTGTTCGATAGCTAGGGCCAAAACTAATGGGATAAGGGGCAGCCTTGGCGCGTACCATTGGAAATCTAGAAGCTTGGAGAGAGCATTCCGTTCCCATACACCCGTGCCGACGGATTAGAATAGAGCACTAGGATAGAGGTGAGTACTTTACAAGTAAATCCAAATTTACGCAACACCTCCTGGAGGTATCCCCAATGTAAGCGGTCAAATGCCTTCTCCGCATCCAACGAAAGCAATAGAAGGGGTTCAGCAGAAGCGGAGAAGGCATCCAAGACATTAATAACCCCCTGGTGTTATCGGAAAATTGCCAACCAGGTACAAAGCCCACCTGATCTTGATGTAGGAGAAATGGGAGCAGAGGATTGAGTCTGTTCGCGATGAGTTTTGCGTAGATTTCTCTATCGTCCTAGTGGATGCTGGGGTTCCTGAAAGGACCATGGGGAATAGCGGCTCCGCAGGAGACAGGGCACAAAAAGTAAAGCTTTTCCAGATCAGGTGGTGTGCACTGGCTCCTCCCCCTATGACCCTCCTCCAGACTCCAGTTAGATTTTTGTGCCCGGCCGAGAAGGGTGCAATTCTAGGTGGCTCTCATAAAGAGCTGCTTAGAGAAAGTTTAGCTTAGGTTTTTTATTTTACAGTGATTCCTGCTGGCAACAGGATCACTGCAACGAGGGACAGAGGGGAGAAGAAGTGAACTCACCTGCGTGCAGGATGGATTGGCTTCTTGGCTACTGGACATCAGCTCCAGAGGGACGATCACAGGTACAGCCTGGATGGTCACCGGAGCCGCGCCGCCGGCCCCCTTGCAGATGCTGAAGTAAGAAGAGGTCCAGAATCGGCGGCTGAAGACTCCTGCAGTCTTCTAAAGGTAGCGCACAGCACTGCAGCTGTGCGCCATTTTCCTCTCAGCACACTTCACACGCAGTCACTGAGGGTGCAGGGCGCTGGGGGGGGGCGCCCTGGGAGGCAAATGTAAACCTATATAAAGGCTAAAAATACCTCACATATAGCCCCCAGAGGCTATATGGAGATATTTAACCCCTGCCTGTATTCACAAAATAGCGGGAGACGAGCCCGCCGAAAAAGGGGCGGGGCCTATCTCCTCAGCACACGGCGCCATTTCCTCTCACAGCTCCGCTGGTCAGGACGGCTCCCAGGTCTCTCCCCTGCACTGCACTACAGAAACAGGGTAAAACAGAGAGGGGGGGGCAAATTTAATGGCAATATCTTGATATATATAAAGCAGCTATAAGGGAGCACTTATTATAAGGCTATCCCTGTCATATATAGCGCTTTTTGGTGTGTGCTGGCAGACTCTCCCTCTGTCTCCCCAAAGGGCTAGTGGGTCCTGTCTTCGTTTAGAGCATTCCCTGTGTGTCTGCTGTGTGTCGGTACGTGTGTGTCGACATGTATGAGGACGATATTGGTGTGGAGGCGGAGCAATTGCCAAATATGGGGATGTCACCTCCTAGGGGGTCGACACCAGAATGGATGCCTTTATTTATGGAATTACGGGATAGTGTCAACACGCTAAAGCAGTCGTTTGACGACATGAGGCGGCCGGACAATCAATTAGTGCCTGTCCAGGCGCCTCAAACACCGTCAGGGGCTGTAAAACGCCCTTTGCCTCAGTCGGTCGACACAGACCCAGACACAGGCACTGATTCCAGTGGTGACGGTGACGAATCAACCGTATTTTCCAGTAGGGCCACACGTTATATGATTTTGGCAATGAAGGAGGCGTTACATTTAGCTGATACTACAGGTACCACTAAACAGGGTATTATGTGGGGTGTGAAAAAACTACCTATAGTTTTTCCTGAATCAGAAGAATTAAATGACGTGTGTGATGAAGCGTGGGTTGCCCCTGATAAAAAGCTGATAATTTCAAAGAAATTATTGGCATTATACCCTTTCCCGCCAGAGGTTAGGGAGCGCTGGGAAACACCTCCTAGGGTGGACAAGGCGCTAACACGCTTATCAAAACAAGTGGCGTTACCTTCTCCTGAGACGGCCGCACTTAAAGATCCATCAGATAGGAGGATGGAAAATATCCAAAAAAGTATATACACACATGCAGGTGTTATACTACGACCAGCTATAGCGACTGCCTGGATGTGCAGTGCTGGGGTAGTTTGGTCAGAGTCCCTGATTGAAAATATTGATACCCTGGACAGGGACAATATTTTACTGTCGTTAGAACAAATAAAGGATGCATTTCTTTATATGCGTGATGCACAGAGGGATATCTGCACACTGGCATCACGGGTAAGTGCTATGTCCATTTCGGCCAGAAGAGCTTTATGGACGCGACAGTGGACAGGCGATGCGGATTCAAAACGGCATATGGAAGTTTTGCCGTATAAAGGGGAGGAGTTATTTGGAGTCGGTCTATCAGATTTGGTGGCCACGGCTACAGCCGGGAAATCCACCTTTCTACCTCAAGTCACTCCCCAACAGAAAAAGGCACCGACTTTTCAACCGCAGCCCTTTCGTTCCTTTAAAAATAAGAGAGCAAAGGGCTATTCATATCTGCCACGAGGCAGAGGTCGAGGGAAGAAACAGCAACAGGCAGCTCCTTCCCAGGAACAGAAGCCCTCCCCGGCTTCTACAAAAGCCTCAGCATGACGCTGGGGCTTCTCAAGCGGACTCGGGGACGGTGGGAGGTCGTCTCAAAAATTACAGCGCGCAGTGGGCTCACTCGCAGGTAGATCCCTGGATCCTGCAGATAATATCTCAGGGGTACAGGTTGGAATTAGAGACAGATCCACCTCGCCGTTTCCTGAAGTCTGCTTTACCAACGTCCCCTTCCGAAAGGGAGACGGTTTTGGAAGCCATTCACAAGCTGTACTCTCAGCAGGTGATAGTCAAGGTACCTCTTCTACAACAAGGGAAGGGGTATTATTCCACTCTATTTGTGGTACCGAAGCCGGATGGCTCGGTAAGGCCTATTCTAAATCTGAAGTCCTTGAACCTGTACATAAAGAAGTTCAAGTTCAAGATGGAGTCACTCAGAGCAGTGATAGCGAACCTGGAAGAAGGGGACTTTATGGTATCCTTGGACATCAAGGATGCGTATCTCCACGTTCCAATTTACCCCTCACACCAGGGGTACCTCAGGTTCGTTGTACAAAACTGTCACTATCAGTTTCAGACGCTGCCGTTTGGTTTGTCCACGGCACCTCGGGTCTTTACAAAGGTAATGGCCGAGATGATGATTCTTCTTCGAAGAAAAGGCGTATTAATTATCCCATACTTGGACGATCTCCTAATAAGGGCAAGGTCCAGAGAACAGCTAGAGATGGGATTAGCAATATCTCAAGAGGTGCTAAAGCAGCACGGATGGATTCTGAATATTCCAAAATCCCAATTAATGCCGACAACTCGTCTGCTGTTCCTAGGGATGATTCTGGACACGGTTCAGAAAAAGGTTTTTCTTCCCGAGGAAAAAGCCAAGGAGTTATCCGACCTGGTCAGGAATCTCCTAAAACCAGGAAAGGTGTCTGTACATCAATGCACGCATCTTCAGATGCACCTGCGGATAACCCTGTCTCCAAGGACAAGGGTATCTCTTCTGTGGTGGTTGTAGAGGGCTCATCTATTGGAGGGCCGCAGATTCGGCATACAGGATTGGATCCTGGTGACCACGGACGCCAGCCTGAGAGGCTGGGGAGCAGTCACACAAGGAAGAAACTTCCAGGGAGTGTGGTCGAGCCTGGAAAAGTCTCTTCACATAAACATTCTGGAACTAAGAGCAATCTACAATGCTCTAAGCCAGGCGGAACCTCTGCTTCAAGGAAGACCGGTGTTGATCCAGTCGGACAACATCACGGCAGTCGCCCATGTAAACAGACAGGGCGGCACAAGAAGCAGGAGTGCAATGGCAGAAGCTGCCAGGATCCTTCGCTGGGCGGAGAATCACGTGATAGCACTGTCAGCAGTGTTCATCCCGGGAGTGGACAACTGGGAAGCAGACTTCCTCAGCAGACACGATCTTCACCCGGGAGAGTGGGGACTTCATCCAGAAGTTTTCCACATGCTAATAAACCGTTGGGAAAGACCAATGGTGGACATGATGGCGTCTCGCCTCAACGGCAAAGCGGAGTAAGAACGATACTAGTGGCTCCGGATTGGCCAAGAAGGTCTTGGTACCCGGAACTTCAAGAGATGGTCACGGACGATCCGTGGCCTCTACCTCTAAGACAGGACCTGCTTCAGCAGGGACCGTGTCTATTCCAAGACTTACCGCGGCTGCGTTTGACGGCATGGCGGTTGAACGCCAGATCCTAAAAGGAAAAGGCATTCCAGAAGAAGTCATTCCTACCTTGATTAAGGCAAGAAAGGAAGTCACCGCGAAGCATTATCACCGCATTTGGCGGAAATATGTTGCGTGGTGCGAGGATCGGAGTGCTCCGACGGAGGAATTTCAACTGGGTCGTTTCCTACATTTCCTGCAATCAGGATTGTCTATGGGTCTCAAATTGGGATCTATTAAGGTTCAAATTTCGGCCCTGTCAATATTCTTCCAAAAAGAATTGGCCTCAGTTCCTGAGGTCCAGACTTTTGTCAAAGGAGTACTGCATATACAGCCTCCTGTGGTGCCTCCGGTGGCACCGTGGGATCTAAATGTAGTTTTAGATTTCCTCAAATCCCATTGGTTTGAACCACTAAAAAATGTGGATTTGAAATATCTCACATGGAAAGTGACTATGTTACTGGCCCTGGCGTCCGCCAGGAGAGTATCTGAACTGGCGGCTTTATCTTATAAAAAGCCCTTATTTAATTTTCCATTCGGATAGGGCAGAGCTGCGGACGCGTCCGCATTTTCTCCCTAAGGTGGTATCAGCGTTTCACCTGAACCAGCCTATTGTAGTGCCTGCGGCTACAAGCGACTTGGAGGACTCCAAGTTGTTGGACGTTGTCAGAGCTTTAAAAATATACATTTCAAGGACGGCTGGAGTCAGAAAATCTGACTCGCTGTTTATACTGTATGCACCCAACAAGTTGGGTGCGCCTGCTTCTAAGCAGTCGATTGCTCGTTGGATTTGTAACACAATTCAACTTGCACATTCTGTGGCAGGTCTGCCACAGCCTAAATCTGTTAAGGCCCATTCCACAAAGAAGGTGGGCTCATCTTGGGCGGCTGCCCGAGGGGTCTCGGCATTACAACTCTGCCGAGCAGCTACGTGGTCAGGGGAGAACACGTTTGTAAAATTCTACAAATTTGATACCCTGGCAAAGGAGGACCTGGAGTTCTCTCATTCGGTGCTGCAGAGTCATCCGCACTCTCCCGCCCGTTTGGGAGCTTTGGTATAATCCCCATGGTCCTTTCAGGAACCCCAGCATCCACTAGGACGATAGAGAAAATAAGAATTTACTTACCGATAATTCTATTTCTCGGAGTCCGTAGTGGATGCTGGGCGCCCATCCCAAGTGCGGATTATCTGCAATACTTGTACATAGTTATTGTTAACTAATTCGGGTTATTGTTTAGGGAGCCATCTTTCAGAGGCTCCTCTGTTATCATACTGTTAACTGGGTTTAGATCACAAGTTGTACGGTGTGATTGGTGTGGCTGGTATGAGTCTTACCCGGGATTCAAAATCCTCCCTTATTGTGTACGCTCGTCCGGGCACAGTACCTAACTGGAGTCTGGAGGAGGGTCATAGGGGGAGGAGCCAGTGCACACCACCTGATCTGGAAAAGCTTTACTTTTTGTGCCCTGTCTCCTGCGGAGCCGCTATTCCCCATGGTCCTTTCAGGAACCCCAGCATCCACTACGGACTCCGAGAAATAGAATTATCGGTAAGTAAATTCTTATTTTTAACGTCCGAGTTGAGTAGGGCTATGGGACGATAGTTTGACATAATAGCGGTGTTTTTCCCAGGTTTTGGGAATGCAACTATGCAGGCTTCCAACATTTCTGCTGAAAAGGACTCAGTGGAGGAAGCACAATTATAGACTGACGCTAAGATGGGTATTAGTGAATCTTTGAAGCATTTAGAAAAATTATTGATGAACCCATCAGGACCACGTGCTTTATCCGACGGGAGGGAATCTATAACCATACCTATTTCCTCGTGGGTCCAAGGTTGCTCAGGTGCTTGGAGAGTATCTGGATCTGTGACAGGGACATCTATGTCATTTAAGAAGGCTACAATAGATTCGAACTGAGGTTGCCGGGTGGACAAATCATCCCTCAAATTATAAAAGGTAGAGTAGTAAGTGGCGAAAGCATCAGCAATTGCGGACTGTTCCGTTACCTTAACATTATTCAGGTTGACGATCTCCTTCATTCGTTCCCTTGTGGTTTGCCCTCTTAATTTTCTGGCTGGCGTTCTGCCTGCCCTGTCCCCTTGTGTATAAAATTTCGGTTTCAATTTGAATAAAGTCTTATGAACCTCTTGAAGGGTCAATTTATTCAATTCATCCCTAACAGTAAGTAATTCCCGATAAATATTTTTATTAGAAGGGGAGACTTTGAGATGGCACTCCAGCTCTGTAAGACACATTTCAACATCTGCCTGATCTTTACGAGATGTTTTTTACGAATATGCGCCGCTACTTGGATAGCTGCACCTCTGACAACCGCCTTGAGAGCACACCAGTGAGTGAACTGGTAAGTATCTGCAGGGTCATTTGTATCTACAAATAGGGAAAGTGTTTGGGAAATCGACTGCTTTGCCTCCACATTTGAAAAAAGGTGTTCTCCTAGCCGCCAGTGAGTGGGTGGGCGGGGGGTTAACTCGATCAACATCCCAACGTAAAGAGAGCTCCGAATGGTCAGACCATGACACTGGCAGGATATAAGCCTTTCTAATTTGTTGGAGCGTCCATTTATCTGAGAGCACCAGATCCATTTGTGAGTAGGAGCCATGAACTGGGGAGAAGAAGGTATAAACCCTACAGGTGGGGTTCTTGGCCTACCAGATATCATAAAGGTCGTATTTGTATAGGACATTCCTAAAAATATGGGAATGGTCATGGGTCAGAAGTGCTCGAGAGGCATGGTGGGGGGAGGAGAAGCAATCTATATATGGATCAAGCACCATATTGAAATCCCCAAGTAGCAATAATGCACCCGATCTACAAGTCTGAATAACTTTAATAAACTTTCTGAAAAAGGGAATTTGTTTGGAATTGGGCGCGCATACTGTTGCCAGAGTTGCCGGTTTATCCCCCAACCTACCCACCAGGATCGGGTATCTACTTTCCCGGACTGTGATTTGCATGTCCCAGGAGAAGTTACAGGGGTTATATAGCAGTATAGCTACCCCTGCTTTTTTACTAGGACCATTGGCCATATAACAAAATGGGAACTTGTTATTCATGAAAACTGGTGGCGATGTACTTATAAAATGGGTTTCCTGCAGAGCAACCACATGGGCTTTACATTTAGCAAAGTGACTTAAGGCCAATCGTCGTTTGTTAGGCGAATTCAAGCCCTTAACATTCGGTGACAAGACATTAACCATTAGGAATCATAGGAAGGTAGCTATTATTCAGATCGCACAAATATGCTATTTGATGACATATATGTCCTAGAGTGTGTACCGGGACCTGTGGGGATAAAGCAAGGGAAAAGGCTAAATAAAGAAAAAAAACAAAAGGAGCACCACAAGGGGGCCATTTGGAGGTTGCCTAGAGAGGCAACACCTGGGGGACAAGGCGAAGGGAGACACCCTACGTTGCTCCTAGAAACAGCCAGAAAATACGAAAACTGGTGAGTACAACAAACAAAGGGAGCTAAGGCTAGTGTGATATGAAAAGGACCACAGCTAGCAGTCATAGTGTTACCAAAAAGCGTGGTAGTTACAGTGTTCAGGGATCATAAACTTAGTGCAGCGAGCAAAACATGAGGTAGGTGGGCTTAAGTGTTATATTGGAGGCAAACACAGCAACCAAAGCTACACACTCAAACACATAATTGGCCCCTAAATAAGAAAAAGAATAAAAAGAAACACCTAGGAGAATGTCCACCGGGACCACAATAACCCAAGCAAATAGAACATGAGAAAACCCAGTAACATGTGCAGGATATATGGTAACACAATAATCAAGAATAAGTAAAAATACGGTAATACCTGAGAAACCTATTATGTTGAGAGCGCCCTCGCATTGGGACAAATTTAATTATATGAAGCACTATGAAAAAAGGCATCTAAAAATACTCTGTTAGGAAAAGTAATTCTACCATAACGTTCGTGAATACATAAAAGGGAAACAAAATGGAATAACATAATATTATAAATGGAACAGTCTAATAGACTGTCATTCAGGTGGGCACATATGACCTGCTCGATGTTGTGTTTCTTCAAGTTGAACTACCAGCAATAGCTCAGTCCTGAGCCACTTTAAGGCTTTGAGGAGCCCTTGTAGAAATGCCCTCTATATTCCAAGAGACCAGCTGTTGGGTACCCGCTGCCGGCGAAGTGACCACGGAGGTAGATCCGTTCCGTCTGATGAGCTTAGTCAGAAAACCCCATCGGTAAGGTATATCAGCTTTACGTAGTGCCTTGGTAACCAGATAGAAAGACCTACGTAGGGCCAACGTAGCAGCTAATAGGTCGCCAAAAACTTGGAGGTCATCCATTGTAGAGGTCAAGGCATCCGATTGCATAGTCATCCGGAGGATTTGCTCCTTAATGTGAAAATAATGCAGCCACATCAGTATTCCTTGGTACATCTTTCGGGGCATTTTGTGCTTTCGAGAGGTGGTGAATATTGTCAATAAGAAAGTAATTAATGGAGAAGGTGGGGAGGAGCTTCATAAACAGGTCCGTCAGAAATTGCTTAAGATCAGCATTGGAGACGGACTCAGGAATACTCCGTATCTTTATATTATTACGGACCGACCTGTCCTCCAGGTTACTGGCTTTCCATCTTAGGTCCAAGACCTCAGTCTGTAAATCCTCGTACCTAGTGATTAGCTCATTATGGGATTTCACCACTTTCTCCAGCTTGTTTTCAAGATGGTCTGTACACTGTCCAATAGCGTCAACCGATTGCTGGCAACACTGCAACACCACTTTAAAATCAGCAGATATATCAGCCTTAAAGGTGGGCAAGAGTTGCTTCATAGCGCCCAGAGTTAAAGGGGCATCATCGACCAAATCAGGTGCCGTCATAGGGTCTGTGGATGGCTAGTTTGAGAACGTAGTTAAGTCCTGTGAATTTTAGGTAGAGTATCCGGCATCCCTGAGCCCTTAGAGGCCTCAATCGGGGGAGAGTACTTGAAAAAGTTCACTGGGTGAACAGAAGGTGGCTCCTTCTGGCACTTAGGCGGCATAATCTTAACATGCGTATCTCGTAATCAGCTGTAAAATTGTAATAAGTTTGGAGTATAAGGATGAGCAATATTATTCTAAGCTTACGAGTATACAGAGAAATATTGCAGCATGTAGAGTGAAGGAGGGGACGGAGCATGTTTTATAGGATAAACATTGCTCTAGTTACAGTTCACTGGCGCACCGCATGCAGCCCTGGACTAATATCTGTAAATCTGGGAGTTGCCACTTGGTTCTAGAAGCAATCGAACAAGGAATTGTTAGCAGAAGAGACCACACCTGCGTAGGTCCCACTCTCCCGACTCTCCAGAAAGTAGATCCGGACAGAAATGCCTGTGGCTGTGAAATAAGTTGTAGTGCACTTCTCCAGGGCGGAGCTACTGCAGACAGAGACCACCATTGCAGCTACCAATATGCCCCTGCTCTGCTGCCTGAGTCCTGGATAGGACAGGGAGATCAGCCTCAGCTCCCCTCTCAGGATCCCAGATGGCGGACGGAGGTATCCACGGCCCATTCATCGGGGTCACCGCCGCCTGTATCCCTCTTAATGGCACCCTGCAAGAGTGCCCACTGGTCAGCACCGTTCCGTGTGGTCGAGCAGCGGCCACAAAATAGCTGTTCGTGGTCTGGAGGTCTCTGTGCGGTGTCCAAACCGCCGGGTCCAGATGGAAAGTGTGGCCGCGGCTTCACTGTCGGGTAAAGCCTTGAGCGCGGAGGGTGCCGTCTAACGCACCTAGCAGCTGTTGAACTGGCCCAAGGGGAACAGGCAGTCTTTGGGAGAGAGAGGGGGATTTGAGGCTGGGAAATTGGGTAATTGTGCCCCAAAAGTTAGTCAACAGCGGGAGCTGTTCAAGGGTGCTGCTGCTCCGATTACCAGCCAGGCGACTGGGGGTAGTGCTAAAACCCAGGGTGCAGCTACTCACTGTTTGTGGGCTTGATTGTGAAGGGCACCGTTGGGAGATGCAGGAGGGAGAAGTTCAGTGACCGGCACACAGTTGGCTGTGCCCCACGCATGCAGCCTTCTTAATGTGGAGAGTGAAGGCGGGAGCAGGTGATCCGCGTCAGGCGCAGCCACAGCAAGATGACGGCGGGCGTCCCCGCCATGCTGAAGCTCCAACCTCTGTCCGGCCAATGTCAGCTGGCCCGTCCGGAGCTAGAGTCCTGAGATGGAGGCAGCCGCGGGAGACCTCATAATGCCACGTCTGGTAGAATGGAAGGTGACCCAGTTCTCCCCCCTGGAGGCACCGCTGAGAAGGATGCTGGGGAGATCTGGTAGCCGAAGTCGCTGCTGCGGGACGGAGGTAAAACACCAGCACTGCACAGGGGATGTCAAATGAAGCCGCAACTGTTCCACCATACACAGGAGGCCAGACGGATGAGCTGGGGGAGGAGGATTCCAAGATTATAGCCTCCGCAGCGACCCAACTGCGAGAGCAGAGGAGAAGCACATCTTCTTCCTTTGCTAGCTAAGCCTCAGATGCCATAGTTTAAGGAGATGTTTGCCTGTTCTTTTATCTTAAGCAGATTCTCAGAATTTATTATTATTATTATTATTTTTTTATACACTTTATTAAGAAAACAAGACATACAAGAATATATTGCAAGTTAACAAAAGTAATGCCAGGAACAGCATTTGGGGCTAAATGTAACCAAACCAACCTGGGGGTAAATTTACTAAGATGGGAGTTCTATTTAAGATGGGATGTTGCCCATAGCAACCAATCAGATTCCAGGTATTATCTTCTAGAAGGTGCTAGATAAATGAGAAGTAGAATCTGATTGGTTGCTATGGACAACATCCCATCTTAAATAGAACTCCCATCTTCGTAAATTTACCCTCTGGTTTTGCCTTGTAAATTATTGTTGCTTTAAAAATATTTGTATTCATGCACAAAGTCCTGCACCTACGGCTTAATGATCTCTTCAGCGGCAGAAAAGTAAAAGACATGGGTCACAGTACCAGGGCAGCCCATAGTAAAGGGGGTAAACATAATTATGTTTATGCTGCGTCAGACAAACTAAAAGCAAGTGACACAATGTCCAGGGGCTAGAAAGGAGGGCCGCCATCAAGGCCCTCCAGACTATACAGTACCATGTGGTGAGTTGAAAAACTGTCTGCAGAGAATCGTTCACAGTTGAGAAAAGTGTATATACATAGGGCAGCCAGATACCAAAAAATGTTTAGTTAGGCGTTCAAAGTGCAGAGATGTTTCAACCCAGTCCGTCATGAAAATAAATCGAATACTGGGGTGCACTAAGGTTAATGGGGTTGGGTCACAGGAATCCACTGTGATAGTATGGTTTTCTTGGTTGAGGTTTTTAGAATTTATCACAGACAATACTTGAATGGTTTGGCCCTGTTTAGCAAAATGATAGGGACTCAAGCTGCTGAAATTCCATAATTTCCAAGACCCATTTAGACATGTGATGTCACCCATAGCCTATAGTACCTGTCCAACGGGTTGTGTCTGCATAACTAGATCTAGTGGTGCATCTGTCTCGGGGGCAGGCTGTGCAGTGCACAGGAGCGAGCAAAGACTCTGCACTGGGCCGTAGTATTTGTCTCTTCTCCGCTAGCGCCATATTTCTTAATATATGACTTGGAAGACAGGTCTCTGGGGACAATTTTGAAGCCACCCCTGATTAGATTGATTTAAAATGTTAACGTTTGACTTCTTTATTCATTTCACACTTGCGTATGGCTTACAGGTGTGCCCCCATACACTGTTGCAGCAGTTGCGCCATACATCCCTTCTTGGCGTACTATTTCCCATGTAACTGTACTTGAATGTGCATCTTAACCGCTATACTATGTTACAGAACCACTTCACATGACGGCACTGATTAATTTGACATGAAACACTTGTATATCTGTGTGCGACTATATGAGGAGCAATGATGCAGCAGCAGCTTTTTTTCACATTTGTTGTGCTTCTCTCACACCAGGCATGTCGAGATGCATTGTATATTGAGGTTTATGAGAACACATCTGAATGTCAGAATATATGTTGCTACACGCATTGGGCCTGATTTAGATGCATTTACGATGCAGCAGTGATCCTTTTCAGTGACGGAACTGCAAGGCAACGCAAGTGTAGCAGCCATCCAAAAGTGAACAGAGCTTCTCACTGAAGCCATCGCTACATGCGCAGCAACTACGTACTCCATCATAACTGCGATGCTGATGCAAGGAACATCGACTCCCTGAGTGCCTCCACGGCCACAAAGAATGGGAGCTGCAACGCTAGCGCCATGTTTTATGTGTACAAGATCGCAATCGCACACTTAGACCCCCCCCCCCGAAAACACGCCTTTGTTCTTGCAGACACTCCCCGTTACCTCCCCTAAAAGGCCTCTTCATGTCAATCACACGCCATCTGATTCCTCACTGTGAGCGGCATCGCAAATGTACCTTGGCGTGCGTGTACACTGCAGCCGTGACGCATGCATAGTCTTATATAATCACTCAGTTGTGACATCCTCAAAGTTGCCACTGCATCTGAATTGGGCCCATTGTTATGACAGATGTAATGAGAACACTACTTCTCTCTGAGTGCTGTCTGTCAGAACAGAAACTTTTGACAGTGGAACATTGAGCCAGTTCTATATTGTTCTTCATGGTCAAATTCATAACAGAATGAGCTCTACAAATGTACTTCATATAATATAAAATAACGTAATGTTAACCACTTGTCTGGCATGGTCGCATCAGATGCGACCACGCCAGGCAATGCTCTATCTGACCTGGTCGCACAAGATGCGACCAGTCAGATAAACGGTGTTAGCAGCGGCAGGTAAGGGAAACTTCCCTTCGCTGCTGCTCTCGGAGGGACCAGAAAGGTCCTGCTGCCTCCCTACACCCTCCCCTCAATGTTGCAGTGCTGCCGATCATTGCTGATCGGTCAGCACGGCAGGACCCCCCACCCAGCGGCAGCAGACTATGGCAGCCGCTGGGAAAGTGTAAAGCAAGCCACCCCCCAGAACCCCCCTTTCCTGTGTGTACCTGCCAGCTGTCTTGTAGGTAAAAGTAACGTCGCGATGGTCACAATGTTAACGATCTTCCCGACCGATGTTCCGATGTTTGATAAAAATTATTATTATTTTTATAAATAAAAAAAATAACTTCTTATAATTTTTTTTTTTTTTATAACTATAAAATCATTTTGAATAAGGTTAAATTCATGTTCTTCACCTAATTCACTAATAAAACCCCCCAACAATTTCGGAGCCTTTTTTTGGTGAAAAAATCGTCGGTTAAGTGGTTAAGTAACACATATCCCATTATCTCTGCCCGATATTAAACCAATGTTATTTAGTTTGTATTTATTTTTTTCTACACTTACTGAATAACCGATAAATGTATTACTATAAGCTAAATAAATACTTGTACATACATTTCATTTTTAATTTAATCATGTGCTTCTTGTTCACAGGCACTTTAAGAAAAAGTTCTGTGTGTTCCTGGTCTTCATCCCCGAGATCCTGTTTATGATGTGTATCTTTGGTTACCTTGTGTTCATGATTGTGTATAAGTGGCTGATGTGGTCTTCAGTGCAATCCAGGGAGGCACCTAGTATTCTTCTTCACTTCATAAACATGTTTATGTTTACTGGTGGTGATGGCAAAATAACTAACCTTCCTCTCTACCCGGGGCAGGTGAGTGATGGTAATAATTAGGGGTGTTATCATGTTGTAAACCAGGCTGGGATCTTTTGTATTTTAAACATGTTGGGCATACTACATGTATGCTTCCTTATGTATTATGATACTACTGCTTCTAATCTAGTACTCCTTTCGGATTTAGTAATTTGTTTTATACCTTTTTATTTTATTGCAAAAACAATAACTTTTTGTATTATTTATGACTTTTTAAGTTTTCCATTTTTCATTAGAATAAATATATATTCACTTATAAGTCTGTCAAAATGACGGAACAACTTACCCGTAATGTCAGCTCCGGCAGCTGTGCCTGCCCAAACGGAGCAACAATTGATTTGCTCCGCTGGGTACCATCTAGTGGCCACTGGCACGCAGAACACTTGAATTCTCCCCATAGAGGTGAGGTCCAGCATATTAGCCTTTTATTATATAGGATTTTAGAGGGGTGCAGGGTTGTGCTTTAAGGGTTTTTTTTTTTGTCTCTTTTTGTTTGACATTACAGTATTATACTATTTTATTGTACAGCATATGCATAATTAAATCTGAATTGTATTTAAAACAGGATAGATATATTTTCTATGGCTTTTTTTTAAATGTATTTTCTTTAACTGCATTGTTCTCATGAGCGTGCTCCTCCCTTTTGTTCACATACCTTTGTCTGCAACTTTGGCGCTTCCTTTTATATTGTTTCTATATGCTCTATCCTCACCACTGTCATGCTCTGCAGATTATTTTCACTCCCCAGAAATTATGATTTATGTGTCCCTTTTATAATTAAAACTTTTCATGTTCCTATGATATTTTGTCTGAACTGTGTTCACTACTTGGGGAATGCAGCAAAAACAAAACTTCAGATACACATCAGCATGCAGTTCACATGACTTGATGAAAACTAGACTTTTTGACTACAACATACAATTGTCCTGAATCAATGACACCAATTTTAAAGTGTCAGTTACACTTGTTTTCTTGGGGCACTATTTGCAGCTCAGACAGGATGTGTCATGCACAGGAAGCACTGGCTTATCTATAATGGGTGCAGTGTGTGCGGGGCACACGGGCCCCTATGTCCAGAGGGGGCCCACACAGTGCACACTACACCCATTTCTTCTATACACTTACCTTTGTGCTGTCCAGGGTTGTGGGTTCCCCTCCTCTCCCGAGTCCTATAGCCGGCAGCCGCAGCAGTGCTGTTAGTGCTCTGTCTGAGCACTAGAGACTCTGGCACAGTGCCAGAGTCTACAGCGCATGGGCAGAGCTCCGAAAAAATGCCCGCCGCTCCATTTTTTGGGAGATTTGCGCATGCGCTGTAGACTCTGGCACTGTTCCAGAGGCTCTAGCGCTCAGACAGAGCGCCAACAGCACTGCTGCCGGCTACGGGACGGGAGAGGAGGGGGCCCACACCCGGTGACTGTACACGGGTCCCCTCCTCTCTAGAGACGCCGCTGACAGGAAGAGTACTTGAAATGATCTTTAAGATTTTGTGATGCAAGTTTTAATGATATCAGATAACCCAAACACAAATGATGGCGATTACAACAGAAAACATGATTTTATCCCCCTTAGGAATATGCAAGTGCTTGGAGGTCTGTTTGTAGATATCCCTTTATGTTTCTCTGATGTCCTAAGTGGATGCTGGGGACTCCGTCAGGACCATGGGGATCAGCGGCTCCGCAGGAGACAGGGCACAAAAGTAAAAGCTTTAGGATCAGGTGGTGTGCACTGGCTCCTCCCCCTATGACCCTCCTCCAAGCCTCAGTTAGAGTTCGATTTTTGTGCCCGGCCGAGAAGGGTGCAATCTAGGTGGCTCTCCTAAAGAGCTGCTTAGAGTAAAAGTTTGTTAGGTTTTTTATTTTCAGTGAGTCCTGCTGGCAACAGGCTCACTGCTACGAGGGACTTAGGGGAGAGAAGTGAACTCACCTGCGTGCAGGATGGATTGGCTTCTTAGGCTACTGGACACCATTAGCTCCAGAGGGAGTCGGAACACAGGTCTCACCCTGGGGTTCGTCCCGGAGCCGCGCCGCCGACCCCCCTTGCAGATGCCGAAAAGTGAAGGTCCAGAAACGGCGGCAGAAGACTCTTCAGTCTTCATAAGGTAGCGCACAGCACTGCAGCTGTGCGCCATTGTTGTCAGCACACTTCATAGCAGCGGTCACTGAGGGTGCAGGGCGCTGGGGGGGGGTGCCCTGGGCAGCAATGATAGTACCTTATTCTGGCTAAAAATAAATCACATATAGCCCCTGGGGGCTATATGGATGTATTTAACCCCTGCCAGGTCTCAGAAAAACGGGAGAAGAAGCCCGCCGAAAAGGGGGCGGGGCCTATTCTCCTCAGCACACAGCGCCATTTTCCCTCACAGAAATGCTGGTGGGAAGGCTCCCAGGCTCTCCCCTGCACTGCACTACAGAAACTGGGTTAAAACAGAGAGGTGGGGCACTTATTTGGCGATATGTATATATATATTAAAATGCTATAAGGGAAAAACACTTATATAAAGGTTGTCCCTGTATAATTATAGCGTTTTTGGTGTGTGCTGGCAAACTCTCCCTCTGTCTCCCCAAAGGGCTAGTGGGGTCCTGTCCTCTATCAGAGCATTCCCGGTGTGTGTGCTGTGTGTCGGTACGTGTGTGTCGACATGTATGAGGACGATGTTGGTGAGGAGGCGGAGCAATTGCCTGAAATGGTGATGTCACTCTCTAGGGAGTCGACACCGGAATGGATGGCTTATTTAAGGAATTACGTGATAATGTCAACACGCTGCAAGGTCGGTTGACGACATGAGACGGCCGGCAAACAAATTAGTACCTGTCCAGGCGTCTCAAACACCGTCAGGGGCTGTAAAACGCTCATTTACCTCAGTCGGTGAAGAAACAAACGTATTTTCCTTTAGGGCCACACGTTACATGTTAAGGGCAATGAAGGAGGTGTTACATATTTCTGATACTACAAGTACCACAAGAAGGGTATTATGTGGGGTGTGAAAAAACTACCTGTAGTTTTTCCTGAATCAGATAAATTAAATGAAGTGTGTGATGATGCGTGGGTTTCCCCCGATAGAAAATTATTGGCGGTATACCCTTTCCCGCCAGAAGTTAGGGCGCGTTGGAAAACACCCTTTAGGGTGGATAAGGCGCTCACACGCTTATCAAAACAAGTGGCGGTACCGTCTCCAGATAGGGCCGCCCTCAAGGAGCCAGCTGAGAGGCTGGAAAATATCCTAAAAAGGTATATACACACATACTGGTGTTATACTGCGACCAGCGATCGCCTCAGCCTGGATGTGCAGCGCTGGGGTGGCTTGGTCGGATTCCCTGACTGAAAATATTGATACCCTTGACAGGGACAGTATTTTATTGACTATAGAGCATTTAAAGGATGCATTTCTATATATGCGAGATGCACAGAGGGATATTTGCACTCTGGCATCAAGAGTAAGTGCGATGTCCATATCTGCCAGAAGATGTTTATGGACACGACAGTGGTCAGGTGATGCAGATTCCAAACGGCACATGGAAGTATTGCCGTATAAAGGGGAGGAGTTATTTGGGGTCGGTCCATCGGACCTGGTGGCCTCGGCAACAGCTGGAAAATCCACCTTTTTTTTACCCCAAATCACATCTCAGCAGAAAAAGACACCGTCTTTTCAGCCTCAGTCCTTTCGTCCCCATAAGGGCAAGCGGGCAAAAGGCCAGTCATATCTGCCCAGGGATAGAGGAAAGGGAAGAAGACTGCAGCAGGCAGCCCATTCCCAGGAACAGAAGCCCTCCACAGCTTCTGCCAAGTCCTCAGCATGACGCTGGGGCCGTACAAGCGGACTCAAGTGCGGTGGGGGGTCGTCTCAAGAGTTTCAGCGCGTAGTGGGCTCACTCGCAAGTGGACCCCTGGATCCTACAAGTAGTATCCCAGGGGTACAGACTGGAAATTCGAGACGTCTCCCCCTCGCAGGCTCCTGATGTCTGCTTTACCAACGTCTTCCTCCGACAGGGAGGCAGTATTGGAAACAATTCACAAGCTGTATTCCCAGCAGGTGATAATCAAAGTACCCCTCCTACAACAAGGAAAGGGGTATTATTCCACACTATATTGTGGTACTGAAGCCAGACGGCTCGGTGAGACCTATTCTAAATGGGAAATCTTTGAACACTTACATACAAAGGTTCAAATCAAGATGGAGTCACTCAGAGCAGTGATAGCGAACCAGGAAGAAGGGGACTATATGGTGTCCCTGGACATCAAGGATGCTTACCTCCATGTCCCAAATTGCCCTTCTCACCAAGGGTACCTCAGGTTCGTGGTACGGAACTGTCACTATCAGTTTCAGACGCTGCCGTTTGGATTGTCCACGGCACCTCGGGTCTTTACCAAAGTAATGGCCGAAATGATGATTCTTCTTCAAAGAAAAGGCGTCTTAATTATCCCTTACTTGGACGATCTCCTGATAAGGGCAAGGTCCAGAGAACAGTTGGAAGTCGGAGTAGCACTATCTCAAGTAGTTCTACGACAGCACGGGTGGATTCTAAATATCCAAAATCGCAGCCGTTTCCGACGACACGTCTGCTGTTCCTAGGGATGGTTCTGGACACAGTCCAGAAAAAGGTGTTTCTCCCGGAGGAGAAAGCCAAGGAGTTATCCGAGCTAGTCAGGAACCTCCTAAAACCAGGAAAAGTGTCAGTGCATCATTGCACAAGAGTCCTGGGAAAAATGGTGGCTTATTACGAAGCGATTCCATTCGGCAGATTCCACGCAAGAACTTTTCAGTGGGATCTGCTGGACAAATGGTCCGGATCGCATTTTCAGATGCATCAGCGGATAACCCTATCTCCAAGGACAAGGGTGTCTCTCCTGTGGTGGTTACAGAGTGCTCATCTTCTAGAGGGCCGCAGATTCGGCATTCAGGATTGGATGCTGGTGACCACGGAGGCCAGCCTGAGAGGCTGGGGAGCAGTCACACAGGGAAAAAATTTCCAGGGAGTGTGATCAAGTCTGGAGATTTTTCTCCACATAAATATACTGGAGCTAAGGGCAATTTACAATGCTCTAAGCTTAGCAAGACCTCTGCTTCAAGGTCAGCCGGTATTGATCCAGTGGGACAACATCACGGCAGTCGCCCACGTAAACAGACAGGGCGGCACAAGAAGCAGGAGGGCAATGGCAGAAACTGCAAGGATTTTTCGCTGGGCGGAAAATCATGTGATAGCACTGTCAGCAGTGTTCATTCCGGGAGTGGACAACTGGGAAGCAGACTTCCTCAGCAGGCACAACCTCCACCCGGGAGAGTGGGGACTTCATCGGGAAGTCTTCCACATGATTGTGAACCGTTGGAAAAGACCAAAGGTGGACATGATGGCGTCCCGCCTGAACAAAAAACTGGACAAGTATTGCGCCAGGTCAAAAGACCCTCAGGCAATAGCTGTGGACGTTCTGGTAACACTGTGGGTGTACCAGTCGGTGTATGTCTTCCCTCCTCTGCTTCTCATACCCAAGGTATTGAGAATTATAAGACGTAGAGGAGTAAGAACTATACTCGTGGCTCCGGATTGGCCAAGAAGGACTTGGTACCCGGAACTTCAAGAGATGCTCACAGAGGACTCATGGCCTCTGCCGCTAAGAAGGGACTTGCTTCAGCAAGTACCATGTCTGTTCCAAGACTTACCGCGGCTGCGTTTGACGGCATGGCGGTTGAACGCCGGATCCTAAGGGAAAAAAGGCATTCCGGAAGAGGTCATTCCTACCCTGGTCAAAGCCAGGAAGGAGGTGACCGCACAACATTATCACCACATGGGGCGAAAATATGTTGCGTGGTGTGAGGCCAGGAAGGCCCCATGAAGAAATTTCAACTCGGTCGTTTCCTGCATTTCCTGCAAACAGGAGTGTCTATGGGCCTCAAATTGGGGTCCATTAAGGTTCAAATTTCGGCCCTGTCGATTTTCTTCCAGAAAGAATTGGCTTCAGTTCCTGAAGTCCAGAAGTTTGTCAAGGGAGTACTGCATATACAACCCCCTTTTGTGCCTCCAGTGGCACTGTGGGATCTCAACGTAGTTCTGGGATTCCTAAAATCACATTGGTTTAAACCGCTCAAATCTGTGGATTTGAAATATCTCACAGGGAAAGTGACCATGCTGTTGGCCCTGGCCTCGGCCAGGCGAGTGTCAGAATTGGCGGCGTTTGTCTCAAAAAGCCCATATCTGATTGTCCATTCGGACAGGGCAGAGCTGCGGACTCATCCCCAGTTTCTCCCTAAGGTGGTGTCAGTGTTTCACCCGAACCAGCTTATTGTGGTACCTGCGGCTACTAGGGACTTGGAGGACTCCAAGTTGCTAGATGTTGTCAGGGCCCTGAAAATATAGTTTCCAGGACGGCTGGAGTCAGGAAGACTGACTTGCTGTTATCCTGTATGCACCCAACAAACTGGGTGCTCTTGCTTCTAAGCAGTCGATTGCTAGTTGGATGTGTAGTACAATTCAGCTTGCACATTCTGTGGCAGGCCTGCCACAGCCAAAATATGTAAATGCCCATTCCACAAGGAAGGTGGGCTCATCTTGGGCGGCTGCCCGAGGGGTCTCGGCTTTACAACTTTGCCGAGCTGATACTTGGTCAGGGGCACACCCTGACTGAGGAGGACCTGGAGTTCTCTCATTCGATGCTGCAGAGTCATCCGCACTCTCCCGCCCGTTTGGGAGCTTTGGTATAATCCCCATGGTCCTGACGGAGTCCCCAGCATCCACTTAGGACGTCAGAGAAAATAAGAATTTACTTACCGATAATTCTATTTCTCGTAGTCCGTAGTGGATGCTGGGCGCCCATCCCAAGTGCGGATTGTCTGCAATACTTGTACATAGTTATTGTTACAAAAATCGGGTTATTATTGTTGTGAGCCATCTTGTCAGAGGCTCCGCTGTTATCATGCTGTTACCTGGGTTCAGATCACAGGTTGTACAGTGTGATTGGTGTGGCTGGTATGAGTCTTACCCGGGATTCAAAATCCTTCCTTATTGTGTACGCTCGTCCGGGCACAGTATCCTAACTGAGGCTTGGAGGAGGGTCATAGGGGGAGGAGCCAGTGCACACCACCTGATCCTAAAGCTTTTACTTTTGTGCCCTGTCTCCTGCGGAGCCGCTGATCCCCATGGTCCTGACGGAGTCCCCAGCATCCACTACGGACTACGAGAAATAGAATTATCGGTAAGTAAATTCTTATTTTTTTTCCTATCTAGATTGGTTTCCAAATATTCCTGGTGGTTGTCGTGTTCCTCTGTGTTCCTGTGCTGATGTTTGGGAAACCTCTGTATCTTTACTGGCAGCACCATGGAGGTCAGACGTTTGGCAATTACAGGGTACATATATTGCATTCTTTATGTTTTTAATGTAGCATAATTGTAAAGTATTTCAGTGAATTATAGCCCAGTTGTTATTCTTTTGCTGAATTTTATGTAATTGCATTATACTTTTGCACTTAAGTGTATGCGTTTTGTAAGAGTTTCACATGTTGTTTAACACTGTTTATAAAGAGAAAGTTTCATTTGTGATGTAAAAGAAAGTTAAGGTAATGCAAGAGGGACATTGTCCACTACTACCGCCCCTATTCTAATGTTTTACCTCGCAGCTAGCACTAGGGGGCGTAAAATCGAGCAATTCAACTGTAGCTCCGTTTAGACTCCCGGTAGCCACAGGGATGACATTTCTTCTCTCAGCCTTCTGAGGTGCGAGAAGAAATGTATTCTAAATCTGCACTTTGGGAGTCTGAACAGGAGTTTGGACACCCAAAGCAGGACTTTAGATGGGTTTAGCCATTTCACACGGCTAAAACCTGTCTGTTTGGGCGCAACATTACAATGTGCATGGGCACCCAAACAACAATTCAATTGTGACAATTGTCTGGGCGTCTAAACAGTTTCATTTAGACGGGAAAATTAGTTGCCCAAAACAATTAAATCGGCCCCTTAGATTACAATTATGTATAATTTTGTTTAAAAAAATATATATATCATTACGATAAAAATTACTGATTTCTCTTTTTATTTTAAGGGGGATTTTTTTTTTTAAAGTTAATGGAACAGATTGGAAATTAGTTAATGGAGGTGTAATATAGATCAGTTAATGAAACGATCATTTCTGCTTATGGACAGAGCCAGTCATAGGCATAGGCAAATGCCTAGGGCATTTGGTATGCCATGGAGCACCAGCGGATTCTGCTGATTAAAATGTTATGCGGCATGCCTATATTCGGCTGAATCTGCATACGAAATGCTACGTTACAGTGTATCCCTGGAAATCACTGTAATGTAGCATGTCGTATGCAGATACAGCCACAGTGTGGTGTTATGTGAATAAGGAGCAATTCAGTGTGATGTAGTGTGAGGAGTAACGTATATAAGGTAAAGTGGTACTACTGTGTGATGTAACATGAATTAGGGACACTATCGCATGATAAAATGTGAATAAAGTTGCACTACTGTGTGGTGTGATTTGAATTGGGGGTACTATTGCATGGCCATGCCCCTTCCCAGCAAGAACACACCCCTTTTTGGGCTGTGCGCTGAATGTGCGCACTGTTCCTATTTAAAATATAGGGGATAGGAGCACCAAAATGAGGACTGCTATGGGTGAGGGGTGATGGTGCTGGGAAAGGGATGCACGGTCAGAGGAGGAACTAGCGGCATTGCTAGGGAGCACCAGCCAAATTCTTGCCTAGGGCATCTTATTGGTTAGGGCCAGCTCTGCTCATGGATAATTAGGTCTGCATACTATTTTTGCCATATCGAATCAAGATCTATCATTGCCAGTGAAGCTATTTTTTTTTAATTGCTGTACTTGATATAGAAATATCTTCAGCATTTAGGATTGAATATATTACAGATCTAATACATTAATATCATCATATGTATCAAAACCTGCTAATTTACTGCTAATAGTGTTTTTTAGTATTGTCTTCACTTATTTTTTGGTCAGTATTGAATTGTTTAGTTAATGTGTTGTATGCATGATATGCATATCAGCTGTCTCCTCTGCATAAGGTTTAAAGGAATAAAGATGATTTACTGGTAGACGTGATGCCGGCTGTCACTATACCGACAGCAGCATACCGTCTATCAAAATCCCTGCAGCAAGTCCCCTCGTGGGTTCGCCACAGGTTATATTCCCACTCGGTTAGTGATGTGGACCCACCAGCCTAGTAGAAATACCCAGCTTTTGTGAGGATTCTGTCTGCGGCATGTCACTGGCTGTTGGTATTTCACTCTCCTGAACGCCGGGATCTCGACAGCCAGTATATTAACTGCATCCCGATTTAAATTGTTCAGTATGTGTTTAGTAGTGGATGTTTAATTGGGCGATGAGCCTTTCTATCACCTACAGATCTGCCTGTGATATTGTTCATTACCCTCATTTTATCTGCAGAAAGGATATTCCTTAGTGCGTCACGGAAGTGAGGAAGAGCTGTCATTGATCAGGTCACATGATTTGGAAGAAGGTGAGAACCATACAAGCCATGAGGCCCAAAGAGAAAGAGACCGTGAGAAGGTGAGTCAATGGCTGTCCTCCAGCCCCCTGTCTGTTCTCTCATCTGTGATTATATGCTTATGAGTCGTTTCTTGATTTGTTTTGCAGTTTGATGTGGCAGAAGTATTTATGAATCAGGCCATCCACACCATTGAATACTGCCTTGGTTGCATATCTAACACTGCTTCTTACCTGCGTCTCTGGGCTTTAAGCTTGGCTCATGCCCGTAAGTATTTGCCCTTATTTCCCTTGGAAAAAAAAGAAAATGTTTCATGCACATAATTTGTGAAGACATAATATTCGTTCTTATGGATTCAGAATTGGAAGAAATCCTGCCGCGCCCTCTGAACTGCTGCGAAAGGTGGGTAGAGGGAGATGTCACACAATCTCCAAAGGGGCAAATGGACAAAAAGAGAAATACTACCACCTTACCGCGCTGTACAACACCATATAACAAAAAGGCATATGAGTAGGATGGGAATGTTCCAATGGTGGGTGTGGAATGATAGTGTCCCAAATGGTGGAGGGGTCTCTGCTCTTGAAAGGAGGTATGCAGGGAAGACAGTTCCTAAATGTGAAGAGCAGTTTCACGGGGTACACACTGTACTCACGTTGACGAAGGAAAGTCAATATTCATAAAGGTTTCTTTTCCCCATCAGAAATTCATTGGATGGATGTCCTTGGAGAAGGGGTTCTTCCCAGAATGGTGGATAATTTCCTCGAAAATACAAATGATGGGGGGAGACTGATAGTGTAGTATGTCTCAACAAATATATGGGGGTAGATGATGGAGGAGACTAGTTTTATTCTGAACAGTGAGGAGAAATTTAACGTACCAAACTTACGTTGGTACGTGTGTGAATCCTCATATAAAGGTATCTTTAGTGGATCATTTCAAAGGAAGGGATATCCTAAGGAACAGGAGTGATAGATTTTTTCTGGGTACACACCGTACTCGCGTAGATTCAAGGTGATTGAAGCTCATAAAGGTTTCTTTTTCGGTCAATGGTTCATCAGGTTGGAGTCCTCTTGGTGGTACTTTGTTATATCAGTGGAAAATCTCCCAGACGGACCGGAAACCTAAGCAATGAAGAAACCAATGATGTGGTGTATCCCACCCGTATAGAAAGGGTAAGGGTGAAGTGGAGATAAATGCAGACGATGAAAACGTACCAAACTTACATAAACTTTAAGTAAAAGTTCTCATATAGAGGTATCTTTAACAGATGAGGACAAATCTCATATTTGTATAAATTTCTTTATTGTTCCGCACTGTTAACAAATGCTGCTTATCATTTTATAAAGTTAGTACAAAATAACAAAAACCGGTAACAAAATTGGCCACTGCACACTGTGTGTATGATAATAAAGAAAATACAACATCAGTGTTATGACAGTACAAAACCTTTCATGAAATTCATAGCCAACAACAAGAGAATAATACAAAATGGGATATTTCAAGACAACAGCACTAGTACCTTGCTGCCAAACTGTTTGCTGATATTATGGCCTGGTATCGTTAGTTAGGGTATGGATTCAACTAGATTGATAAACGTTCCTAAGGAATATTTGGTCATTCCCTAAAGCACTGAAAAAAGTATCCTGGTCTGATTACTCTTTTGTCATTACACAAGTGCCTAGCTTTTCCCACAAGTGCTTTTCCTACAAGTGCTCAATGGTATTTAGGTTGGGACTTTGACTTGGGCACTTCAGTAAATAGATTTTCTCTTTGTAGAAGTAGTCTGGAAAGATGATTGGGACCGTTGTCATGTTGGATAATCCATTTTCGGGGCACGTTTTTTCTGCAAACAGTAGTATTTGTAAACTAAGATTTCTTTTTCATCCACTAGGGGGTCACTGGAGTACTCTTGGATATGGACGGTGTTAGCAAGGACAGGCACTGAATATTTAAATTTCAGTAACTCTCCTCCCTTCCATACTTCCAGAATACCTCAGTGTTTTTTCGGTGCTCACATGTATAGGAAGCACAAGTGTGGACCTCCAGGGGGGGGACGACATACATATTTTACTTTTAGATATTTTTGGTTTTATTTTTTTCTACTTTTTTCTGATTACAATCCCTTCCCAGCTTACACAATAGCTATGGGTCCGGGATTACAGAAGCTGCTGCGTGCAGCTCTTGGCTTGTCGGGCCTCACAATAGGAGCCCCCTCACAGCCACAAGCAGCTCAGCTAACTTCAGCTGAGGCTGCAGAAGGGACTGGACGGAGCTTGCTGGAGAAGCCCCGTCAGAGCCCAAGAGCACAGGTCAGCTACAAAGCCCCGTCACAGCACAGGACTCACAGGTATTTATGACAGGGGCGGTCAGCTGCCGCCCCACCGTGTGTGGGGACTGCGCGCCGCCATAGCTGTTGCCCGCCGCCGGCCGCTAATCCCCTGCTGCCTGCCACTCTTCACAGGCTCCCTAGCGTCCGCTCTAGCCGCCGCTCCCGACCCGCACGCCACTGTAAGCATCCGGCGCTGAGGGGAGTCAGCCAAATGATACCTGTTGCCGCCGCCCGCTAATACCCGCTCCACACCGCTCCCCAATATTACAGAGCGCCCGTTACACAGTACGGGAGCTCACGCTGGGGGGGAGTTGCGGCGGCTCAGCCCTCACTCAGACCGCGGACATCGCTCAGGGCTGCCACGGTCTGTCCCCTTTACATGCAGCGCAGCTGAAGGGGGGGACATAATGCCCACAGCAGCAGTACTAGACAGGCTGTTAAGCCTAGATTCTAAGTTATTTAATATGTGCTTTAATTGAGAAAGGCTGCATTATATTGTGAATTGCTGCTTTACATTAAGAAAGGCTGCATTATATTGTGAATTGCTGCTTTACATTAAGAAAGGCTGCATTATATTGAAAAGGCTGCTTTATATTGTGAAATGCTGCTTTATATGAAGAAAGGCTGCTTTATATTGTGAAATGCTGCTTTATATTGTGAAATGCTGCTTTATATTAAGAAAGGCTGTATTATATTGAGAAGGCTGCATTATATTGAGAAGGCTGCATTATATTGTGAAATGCTGCTTTATATTAAGAAAGGCTGCATTATATTGAGAAGGCTGCATTATATTGTGAAATGCTGCTTTATATTAAGAAAGGCTGCATTATATTGAAAAGGCTGCTTTATATTGTGAAATGCTGCATTATATTAAGAAAGGCTGCATTAGATTGAGAAGGCTGCATTATATTGTGAAATGCTGCATTATATTGAGAGAGGCTGCTTTATATTGAGAAAGGCTGCGTTATATTGAAAAAGGCTGCGTTATAGTAAGGCTGCTTTATATTGAGAAACGCTGCATTATATTGAGAGTATAAGGGCACGTCTTTATAACCTAGTATGCTATGTTATACAATGTAAGCACATGGCTGGAAGCCATTTTAACCATGCTTCCTGGTTTTTTTTTCCAGAAAGGGCTGTCCTACAACAATACTCCACCGGATGACGTATGGGTGTTGGTAGGACTTTTGGATCGGTTTTTTCTATAGTCTGGCCACGTGCACTGCCTTCAGCCGTACAACATAATAAATAAGGCACCAGCAAACACAAAGATGCAGTGTAACTGCAATGTCTGTCAGTGTCTGTTGCCTCACATAATGGGCGCTGCTCGACAAGAGAGACACGCGGAAAAAAATTGAGGGTCTCAGAATAGGTCTCGGTCTTTGCACAGGTCCCAGTCTAGTTCGGGTCATAAAGATAATTCTCATTTGTCTTATACTTTCCCAGTTTCTGCTATATTGCATCCTGGCGACTTCGCAGGATGAGCATGAGGAAGGTGAATTGGACCAGCAGTCATATAGTGAGGATATTGACAGCCGGCATTGATAATCTCATCAGGGCGGTACGTCAGTCTCTGTCTCTCATTTTTACAGACACTGAAGAACCGCTGACAAATAATGAGGTATTTACTAAACAACAGAGATCTTTAGTGTGTTTTCAGACTGTTAATAGAGGCATGGCAGAATCCGCATAAACGGGTTTCTATACCTCGCCGGTTTAAGTCTAGTTACCCGTTTTCAGAGTCTGACATCTACATAGGAGAATCCGCCAATGGTGGATTCGAATGTGTCAAAACTTATTAAAAAAAATAAAAAAAATTTAACCTTTCCAGTAACAACTGCTACTACGCTTCAAGACCCGTCAGAGCGTAAGCTAAAAGTCCATGTATACAGCAGCAGGGGTGCTGCTTAGACCTGGTTTGGTTGGAATTTGGGTACATGAGGCGGTGATTATATTGATAACACAACTCAGATCCGCCTGCAAGTCATCCACCTTATACTTCTTGCTGATCACATCGGTGAAGCTGCTGAGTATTTACTTACAGCTTCTACGGACGTCTGTCAGGTCAGTTCTCGCCTTTCAGCGTCACTAGTTCGGCACAACGGGCTCTCTGAAAGCATTACCTTCCGCTAGCAAGAAGTTGTTTAATTCTAAATTAGAGACCTCAGCCTTTTCGAGGCCGTGGTAAAGGAACACCCACACCTAGTAGAGGTGGTAGAGGACGTGGTTTACAACGCTAGGGCCACCAAGAAGCCTGGGGCATGAGTTCTGGAAATCGCAATTCAGTCTCTACTAGATTCAGCAGTTTATTTACAGTCCCTGTTCACTAACAAGGTCAGGGTTGTTATTCCAGGTTTTTGTAGGACCAAAGCCGGATGGCTCGGTCAGACCAATATTGAACTTAAAGGGTCTAAATCAGTACGTCACTTACTACAGCTTCAAGATGGAATCCCTGCGGTCAGTAATTGCAGGTTTAGAGCTACAGGATTACAATTTGGCCACTTCATCAGAGGTTCTTGCGTTTGCGCTACGGCGAAACTATTACCAGTTTCAGACTCTACCGTTTGGCCTCTCGTCAGCGCGTCGGGTAGTCACCAAACTGATGTCTGTGATAATAGCTCATCTCAGATCCCTGGGAGTGATAATAGTTCCGTACTTGAACCATCTAATCATCAAAATCTGTCTCAACAGATGATCCTCCAACATAATTTACCTACCAGAACAGAAAGTACAGAGTATTCGTCATCTGGTACAATTAGTGCTCAAGCCACGCACAGTCTTGGTACATTTGTGCATTCGATTGTTCGGAAATATGGTGCCAGCCTTTGAAGCGCTTCAGTTCGAAGTTTTCACTCACGTCCTTTTCACCTGGATGTGCTCGCACAGTGGTCGGCCTCGCATCGGCAGATTCACCAGATGGTGGTGATGTGGCCACGGGCCAGAGTATCTCAGCTCTGGTGGCTCAAAGTACACACGCTAACCGCAGGAAAACGGTTCGGCGTCTGGAATTGGATAATTCTAACGACGGACGCGAATCTCAGAGGTTGGGGAGCTGTGGTTCAAAATTGTCAGCTCCAAAGTCTCTGGGCAGATCACGAAAGATTGCGGTCTCTAAATGTCCTGGAACTCCAGGTAATTTACAATGCGCTACGACAAGCAGTGCACATGCTTCGGTCTCAGACTGTCAGAAGTGCAGTCAGACAACGCGACGGCGGTCGCATACATCAACAAACGAGGAACGAGAAGCCGCATGGCCATGCGGGAAGTAGCTTGAATCCTCAATTGGCCCGAGCATCACCAAGTGATATTGTCGGCAGTGTTCATTCCGGGAGTGGACAACTGGGAGGCGGTTTATCTAAGCCATCGGGATTTTCATCAAGGAGAATGGTCATTAAATCCAGAAGAGTTTCACATGTTGGTCCAGAGGTGGGGTTACCCTCAAGTGGACCTGATGGCATCTCGCCACAATCACTAAACGCCCCAGTATGTGTCCAGAACGCGAGATCCAAAGGCAGTGGCTATGGATGCTCACAATCGCGTGGCCGTACAGCCTCGTGTATCTGTTTCCACCGTTTCCGCTGCTCCCTCTGTTGCTACAACGGATTAAAAGAGAGTCATACAGTCATACTAGTGGCGCCTCATTGGCCTCGGAGAGCTTGCTTCTCGGATCTCCGCGGACTACTCGCAGACGATCCTTGACCGCTCCCGCTACGTCCGGACCTGTTACAACAGGGTCCGTCCCTTTACCCCGATTAGCGCGGCTGCGTTTGACGGGGTGGCTGTTGAGACCGCCCTCTTAAGAAGAGAGAGCATTCCATAATCGGTTATACCAACCATGTTACGTGCTAGGAAGTCAGTTACGGCAGCTCATTATTACAGAATTTGGCGTGCCTATATAGGTTGGTGTGAAGCTCGGAAGTTTCCGACATCATATTTCAAGTTATCCCGACTTGTTATTTCTACAAACGGGGTTAGATGGAGGACTGCGTTTATCTACACTAAAGGTGCAGCTATCTGCTTTGTCAATTTACTTTCAAAGACGATTAGCTCTATTGCCGTCGGTACACACTTTTCTGCAAGGTGTCCTCAGAGTACAGCCTCCATTCATTCCACCTACAGCGCCATGGGACTTGAATCTGGTTTTAGTTTTTTTACAGTCTTCATATTTTGAACCCTTACAACAAGTAGTTATTAAGTTTCTCACTTGGGAAACAATTTTTCTCCTAGCCTTAGCTTCGGCAAGGCGTGTTTCACATTTGGGTGCCTTGTCATGCAAGCCACCGTATTTGGTGTTTCATGATGACAGCGGAACTTCGAACGAATCCTGCTTTCTTGCCAAAGGTAGTGTCATCTTTTCACATCAAACAACCAATAGTAGTTCCTGTGTTAACAGAAGATTCTGGAACTTTGAATGTGGTACGCGCATTACGCGTTTATGTATCCCGAACATCTGCAGTTCATAAGACGGATACGTTGTTTGTTCTCTATGAGCCTGCCAAGATGGGTTGGCCAGCTTCTAAGCACACCTTATCCAGACGGATTAAACTGACCATACGTCAGGCTTGCCTTCATGTTAGGTTACAGCCGCCTACATCAGTAACAGCTCATTCCACACGTTCTGTGGGAACTTCATGGGCAGCTGGTCGTGGGGTTTCTACGACGCAGCTTTGCCGTGCGGCTACATGGTCATCAGTGCACACGTTTGTGCGCTTTTACAAGTTTGATACGTTTGCGGCATCAGCGTCTAGCTTTGGCCGCCTAGTGTTACAGGTGCCAAACAGCTCTCCCGCCCACGAGGGAAGCTTTGGTACGTCCCAAGAGTACTCCAGAGACCCCTAGTGGATGAAAAAGAAAATAGGATTTTGGTACTTACCAGGTAAATCCTTTTCTTTGAATCCATAAGGGGGCACTGGACGCCCGCCCAGAGCAGTTTTACCTGGTTTGTGGTAAGTTCAGTGGATCTTATGGTAACACATTCTCACAGATTTATCGGTTATGGTGTTAACTGTTTAGTTGTCAGTTACGTTATGTGTCAACTTTATTGTTGTCCGTTATGTTATAATGTTATAGGTAATTCTCCATTGTTCATCCTCTCTATCGCTCCTGTTCGCCTCAGGAAAAAACACTGAGGTATTCTGGGAGTATGGAAGGGAGGAGAGTTACTGAAATTTAAATATTCAGTGCCTGTCCTTGCTAACACCGTCCATATCCAAGGGTACTCCAGTGCCCCCTATGGATTCAAAGAAAAGGATTTACCTGGTAAGTACCAAAATCCTATTTTCTCTTTAAACAAAATAATCCAGGATACCCTCTGCATGGTATAGAGGACTGATGCCCTTGCTAGAATCACCCCCAAAACCATGACGTACACCCTACCATGTTTCACAGTGATTACTTTGCATTGTATATTTGAAATTTATGGCAACGGCCATACTTTAAAGGACGCCAGATTAAATTTGCTCGTCAGTAAAGTATGTGGAAAGGTCACCTTTGACGCTCAAAAAGCAGCCACTGCTTTTTGTTGTGGTTAACACCCTATTACCTATATCTGATAAAGCTAAAGTGAGTAATAATATTTCTGCTGGGGGGTACACTGGGCTCCACAGGGAATGACATTGGGGTGTAGAGTAGGATCTTGATCCGAGGCACCAACAGGCTCAAAGCTTTGACTGTTCCCAGAATGCCTAGCGCTGCCTCCTCTATAACCCCGCCTCCATGCATAGGAGCTCAGTTTTGTAGTTGGTGCCATGCAGTAGGCAGGTACTTAACAGGGGGGCTGCTCCAGCAGCCCTGAAAGAAGCTTTTAAAGTATTTTGAAGACTTGAAGGGCTGCAGCAGAGACACTGACTATGTTAGATGTCAGTCAGACATCTCCTGCTGCAGCTCCATCACCTCCCCCAGCGGCACTGTACACTCCCGCGCCCTGGTTGCAGGGTACCTACTGCGGAGGCTCCGGTTTTCTTCATTGTTAGTCACACACACTACCGCTGCTCTCCCGGATCGCGTGGCCGCACTACAGGGAGGAGGTAAGGGGTCCCCTCAATGGGACCCGCTGTTAATCGCAATCCCACGTGGGAGGCGGGCGCTGGCGTGGACACTGTGGTAGTACAGGGACCCCACTAGACCACCATGGCATGTTTTCTTTTATAAAACCGTTTTACTAAGCCCCCAGTACCCGGTGGTGAAGTCCAACAGGGGGATAAGGCTTTGACCTGTAGCCCCTCCCCCAGCTCCAGGGCTCCATTTAGAGTAAATGTTCTCGCCCTGGAGCTGCATCTCTCTCTCTCCCTCACTCCGTCAGCGTTTGGGCGCCAGCCCGCTTCCAAAACTGACTGCCGCATGATGGGGGGGGGGGCCGACTTCTAGGGTTTGCACAGGAATGGTTGAAGACCGCTTCTGATGCCTGGGTACGGGAAGTCGTCACTCGAGGTTACGCCGTATCCTTCAAGATTCGCGCCCCTCATCGATTTTGCCTGAAGGACGTCCCTTCGGATCAGGTGAAGGCAAAGACTCTTCATTCAGTGGTACAGTCCCTTCTGGACACAGGAATGGTAGTACAGGTGCCTCTGGCTCAGAGAGGCAAGTGGTTCTATTAACCGCTGTTCCTAGTCCCGAAACCAAATGGGTCTTCCCGGCCCATTCTCAATCTCAGGTCCTTGAACAAGTTTGTGAAGGTCTCCAAGTTTCCTATAAGTTTCGTATATGGAAACTCTTTGCTCTGTTGTTCTGGCCTTGGAGCCTGGGTACTATATGGTCTCACTGGACATACAGGATGCTTACCTGCATATTCCCATTGCAGTGTCGCATCAGCAGTACCTGAGGTTTGCGTTTGGTAACCTCCATTACCAGTTTTGGGCGTTACCTTTTGGTTTGACCACGGCTCCGCAAGTCTTCACCAAGGTAATGGCGGTAATGATGGCTGTACTCCGCCATCAAGGGGTCAGGATCCTACTGTACTTGGACGACTTGTTGATCCTGGCAATTTCCCCAGAGATTCTCCTACGTCATCTAGATTTAACTGTCCGGTTCCTGCAAGCCCACGGGTGGTTCATCAACTGGAAGAAATCCTCCCTGGTCCTTGCTCAGAGCATGGTGCACCTGGGAGCGTTGTTGGACACTCACAACCAACGGTTGTTCTTGTCTCAGGAGAAAGTCTTGAAGCTTCAGGACAGGATTCGATGCGTCCTATCTCGTCCGCAAGTGTCGATACATTCGGCAATGCAAGTGCTAGGTCTCACGGTGTCAGCTTTCAACATGGTTGAGTACGCTCAATTCCATTTCCGCCCTCTCCAGAGGCTAATTCTTGCCAAGTGGGACGGCCTGCCTCACCGGATCAGAGCTCATATGATCTCATTATCTCCGGAGGTCCGTCTGTCACTAAGCTGGTGGCTTCAGGACCAACGATTGAGGGGTCATCCCTTCTGGATCTCCAACTGGGTCCTTATGACGCCAGTCTAAGGGGTTGGGGCGCGGTGTTGGAGCAACACTCCCTTCAGGGTCGGTGGACCAAGGAGGAGTCTCTCTTCCCAATAAACATTCTGGAATATTGGGCGGTGTTCAACTCATTGAACTTGGCCCAGTGTTTGATATAGAACAGACCTGTTCAAGTACGGTCGGACAACGCCACCATGGTGGCGTACATAAATCATCAAGGCGGCACTCGAAGCCGCATGGCAATGAGGGAAGTATCACGGATTCTTCAGTGGGCAGAACACTACCTGCCAGCCATATCGGCAGTGTTCATTCTGGGGGTCCTAGACTGGGAAGCGGACTTTCTCAGTCGTCAGGACGTACACGTCGGAGAGTGGAGCCTCCATCCAGAAGTGTTTCAACTCCTCGTGGACAAGTGGGGTCTTCCAGATGTGGACCTGATGGCATCTCGACACAATCACAAGGTCCTGGTCTTTGGGGCAAGGACAAGGGATCCTCAAGCAGCGTTTGTGGATGCACTGGCAATTCCATGGAACTTTTGGCTGCCATACGTGTTCCCTCCAGTGTCACTCCTGCCCAGAGTAATAAGGAAGTTCAAGCAAGAAGGAGGAATCCTACTTCTGATCGCTCCAGTGTGGCCCAGACGGCATTGGTTCTCAGACCTTCAGGGTCTCTCGATAGAGCGTCCCCTTCTACTTCTGCAGCGCCCAGATCTCCTCGTTCAGGGCCCCTGTGTATATCAGGATTTAGCCCGATTAGCTTTGACGGCGTGGCTCTTGAAGCTTCCGTCTTGAGGGCCAAAGGATTTCCTGAGGCGGTCATTCAAACCATGTTGAAGGCCCGGAAACTGGCTTCTGCTCGGATTTACCATAGGGTCTGGAACTCTTACTTTGCTTGGTGCGCATCTAACAATCATGACGCTTACAAGTTTAGTACGGCCAAACTTTTGGCCTTTCTACAACAGGGCCTGGACTTGGGCCTTCGTATGGCCTCCATCAAGGTTCATATTTCTGCCTTGTCGGTTCGGTTACAGAGGAAAATTGCGACCTTACCTGATGTGCATACATTCACTCAGGGTGTGTTGCGGATTCAACCTCCTTATGTCCCGCCGGTGGATCCTTGGGACTTGTCGGTGGTTTTGGAGGCCTTGCAAGTGTCTCCGTTCGAGCCTCTTGAATCTGCAGACCTTAAGTGGCTTTCTCTTAAGGTGGTGTTTCTGCTGGCTATAGCCTCTGCTAGACGAGTGTCGGATTTGGGTGCCTTGTCTTGTAGGTCACCATATCTGATTTTTCACTGTGATCGGGCGGTTCTTAGAACATGCCCTGGGTATTTACCAAAGGTGGTGTCATCTTTCCACCTTAATCAGGAGATTGTGGTTCTGGCCTTTGCCTCTCCTGAATTGTCTTCCAAAGAGCGGACTATAGTAACAGGCTGGTCGTCCAGCTCCTGTTACTATAAAGGCCCATTCTACTCAGTCTGTTGGACCTTCTTGGGCGGCCCGCCGTGGTGTGACCCTTGAACAATTGTGCAAGGTGGCTACGTGGTCCTCATTTAACACGTTTTATAAGGTTCTATGCCTTTGATACTTCCGCCTCCCAGGATGCTTCCTTTGGATGCCGGGTTCTTGTGCCCGCTACAGTGCGTCCCCTCCCATAAGGAACTGCTTTAGGACATCCCCAATGTCATTCCCTGTGGAGCCCAGTGTACCCCGCAGCAGAAAATGAGATTTATGGTAAGAACTTACCATTGTTAAATCTCTTTCTGCGAGGTACACTGTGCTCCACCGTGACGCACTTAGCTTCTTTGGGTTGGTATGGCTTTAGCCGCTGACACCCTCTCCTGTCGTGAGAATGTGGTGTTTGTGGCTACTAACCGTTGTCGTCTCTTTTACCTGCTACTGCATTGGACTGGTTAACAAAAACTGAGCTCCTGTGCACGGAGGCTGGGTTATAGAGGAGGCGGCGCTAGGCATTCTGGGCTAGGCTAGGCAAGCTTTCAGCCTGTTGGTGCCTCGGATCAAGATCCTACGCTACACCCCAATGTTATTTCCTGTGGAGCCCAGTGTACCTCGCAGAAAGATTTAACAACGATGATTTCTTACCATATATATATATATATATATATATATATATATATAGAGAGAGAGAGAAGACTGGCACCTCCCTTTCCAGACTGCATCTTATGATTCCTTCATCATATAAGGTCCAGACAGTGGAAGGAGTTGTGCTTATGTAAAACAAGGATGAAAAAAAACAAAATAGTGCAATAATGTTGAAAAAGAATATCTTCCGTAGTTAAAATCAGAATATGCTAAAAACAAGAATTCAAATTTGCTCGTCATTCCTTAACATGGTTGCACATGATCCTTCAGTTGACTATTTCCACTTGAAATGTGGACATTTTATTTTTTCCCATAAATCTTTGGCAATTTGTGGTGCAGACTTGTAGGAGATTACTACCAACTTGTATCTAATCATTCTGTCCACCCTGGATGCCATGGCTTATTATTGACATGGCCCCGGGCACTCTTAAGATGATTCCAAACATTGACAGTTCGAAACGGGATGCCAAAATTGTGCGCAACGCTTGCTGAGTACGTCTCTGCCTTAGAGCACGTATGATGTTCTCCCTCACATTTGCTGAGTATTCCTTTCTGCCTGCCTTAACAAAGTCTGTGTTGTAAATTCATGTTTGGTAGAGACGGAACTTACAAAACATAGACGTCAAAAGACTTTTGACCCTTCGACGCCAAGGTATTTCTCTGGTAAATATCTTTCTCACCAATATCCTGTGAAGTCCCTGTGCTGTAAAATGTGTGACGATCGCACCATTTTCTATCAACTCCAAGCACGAAAACTGGTCTTTCAAAAGGCTTTTGTGGTGTTTCATCAGATGTCTAGGTTGACATTGCTTATTTTTATACTGTCTTTGGGCAAAGAAGAATAATAACTTTCCTTATTGTGCACACTATAAATTGGGCTCTTATTTTGTGTACTCTTCCAGTAATGTCAATAGGTAAACATAACACACACATTAATGTCTGACCTCTAATTATGCTGCATAATTTTATCATTTGTGCAGTCATTTCTGTCCCTTGCCTCTCCGTCATACATACAAACATCCCTTAACATTATCATCTTTTATTTATATGCCGCCACCAAATGCCTGCATTGTCGTGCAGAGCAAAATGACAATTAGAACTATACAATATTATTAAACGACCAATACAACGGGAAAATAAAACATTGAGATACAATACACAAATTCAGTGACCATTAATAGCAATAGCACTCATTGACTCTGTGCCCTGGGAGGCCGGATAGAAAGGAGTTGATATTATGCTTATTGAACATTATAAGTCAAAAAATGTGTGTACTGCTCTGTTTTTTTTTATTTTTGTTTTTTTTTATTGCATTCTTATCTGCCTCTGTGATTTAATTTAATTCCCATTTAAAAATATAAAAATAGTAAAAATAAGTTTCTAATATTCATTAAACCATAGGGAGCCATATGCTGCCAATGTTTTTTATTGTACCTAAATTGTTAGATTTAGTAATGGTTCTGATTTACAAAAAAACACGGGCTTCTGTGCTGAGCTCATATTTTGTTTGTGTTCTAATCCTCTTCCAATCATAACATTTTCATTTCATTCCTGTGGTTTTATGGTTCTATAATCCATATACTGTATTAATGTTCATTTCTTGTCTTGACACTTTTCAGAGCTATCCGAGGTCCTATGGACAATGGTATTAAGAAAGGGTCTGCATGTGCTGCCCCCCAGCGTTGGGGTGTTTCTGCTGGTACCTGCCATGGCTGCTTTTTCTGTGCTGACTATTTTTATTCTTCTTGTCATGGAGGGCCTGTCTGCATTCCTGCATGCACTCCGGTTACATTGGTGAGTTGCTTTTGGCAATATGTTAGCTCTGTATAACCTTACTGTATTGTTTATCATGTAGCGAAATCACATTTTAATATTTTGTACAGAATATTTTTGTAAGTATACTGAGCCAATTCATATCTGTACTCGGGCAAATATATGTGCAACATGAAAAATTGCTGATACAATATTATATATTAGATTTCATGCAAGTCTGATACTCTATGGAAATACTATATCTCTGGGCCTGTAGCACATTCATGGTTGTGGTGTGCTTAGTTGATCTCTGATACCTTGTTGGTCTTCTCCTTTTGTGGCTCTCTGCCTCCATCTTATTTGCTTGCCGCTGCAAGTGTATGCTAAGCAGTTGGATAAAAATGTATTCTAAACATACAATTCTGTTTGAAACCTGCTTAGTTAAAAGTCTCCAGTCTAGGAAAATACAGAAAGCGCTCCATCAAATAACCTTTAAACAGTCGGGGTCTGTATACACTTTTTTTTTGTAATTGCAGGTGGCCGGGGTCTCTATACACTATTGTTTGGTAATCGCAGGTGGCCGGGGTCTGTATACACTATTGTTTGATAGTCGCAGTTCGCCAGTGCCTGTATACACTATTGTTTGGTAATCGCAGTTGGCTGGGGCCTGTATACACTATTGTTTGGTAATCGTAGGTGGCCGGGGTCTGTATACACTATTGTTTGATAGTCGCAGTTCGCCAGTGCCTGTATACACTATTGTTTGGTAATCGCAGTTGGCTGGGGCCTGTATACACTATTGTTTGGTAATCGCAGGTGGCCAGTGCCTGTATACACTATTGTTTGGTAATCGCAGTTGGCTGGGGCCTGAATACACTATTGTTTGGTAATCGCAGGTGGCCGGTGCCTGTATACACTATTGTTTGGTAATCGCAGTTGGCTGGGGCCTGTATACACTATTGTTTGGTAATCGCAGTTGGCTGGGTCCTGTATACACTATTATTTAGTAATTGCAGGTGGCCGGGACCTGTATACACTATTGTTTGATAGTCGCAGTTCCCCGGTGCCTGTATACACTATTGTTTGGTAATCGCAGGTGGCCGGGGTCTATATACACTATTGTTTGATAGTCGCAGTTTGCCGGTGCCTGTATACACTATTGTTTGGTAATCGCAGTTGTCTGGGGCCTGTATACACTATTGTTTCGTAATCGCAGGTGGCTGGGGCCTGTATAACACTATTGTTTCGTAATTGCAGGTGGCTGGGGCCTGTATACACTATTGTTTGGTAATTGCAGGTGGCTGGGGCCTGTATACACTATTGTTTGATAGTCGCAGTTCGCCGGGGGCCTGTATACACTATTGTTTGGTAATCGCAGGTGGCCGTGGCCTGTATACACTATTGTTCGGTAATGGCAGGGCCCTGTATACACTATTGTTTGATAATCGCAGGTAGTCGGGGCCTGTATACACTATTGTTTGGTAATCGCAGGCGGCCGGGGTCTGTATACACTACTGTTTGGTAATTGTAGGTGGTCAGAGCCTGTATAAATTATTGTTTGGTAATCGCAGGTGGTCAGAGCCTGTATAAATTATTGTTTGGTAATCGTAGGTGGTCAGAGCCTGTATAAATTATTGTTTGGTAATCGTAGGTGGTCAGAGCCTGTATAAATTATTGTTTGGTAATCGTAGGTGGTCAGAGCCTGTATAAATTATTGTTTGGTAATCGTAGGTGGTCAGAGCCTGTATAAATTATTGTTTGGTAATCGTAGGTGGTCAGAGCCTGTATAAATGATTGTTTGGTAATCGCAGGTGGTCGGAGCCTGTATAAATTATTGTTTGGTAATCGTAGGTGGTCAGGGCCTGTATACACTATTGTTTGGTAATCGCAGGTGGTCAGAGCCTGTATAAATTATTGTTTGGTAATCGCAGGTGGTCAGGGCCTGTATACACTATTGTTTGGTAATCGCAGGTGGTCAGAGCCTGTATAAATTATTGTTTGGTAATCGCAGGTGGTCAGAGCCTGTATAAATTATTGTTTGGTAATCGTAGGTGGTCAGAGCCTGTATAAACTATTGTTTGGTAATCGTAGGTGGTCAGAGCCTGTATAAACTATTGTTTGGTATCAGTTGGCCGGGGGGCCTGTATACACTATTGTTTGGTAATCGCTGGTTGCCGGGGCCTGTATACACTATTGTTTGGTAATCGCAGGTAGTCGGGGCCTGTATACACTATTGTTTGGCAATCGCAGGTGGCCGGGGCCTGTATACACTACTGTTTGATAATCGCAGGTGGTGAGGGCCTGTATACACTATTGTTTGGTAATCGCAGGTGGTCTGGTCGGTGTCTGTATACACTAAGGTGGTGAGGGCCTGTATACACTATTGTTTGGTAATCGCAGGTGGTCGGAGACTGTATACACTATTGTTTGGTAATCGCAGGTGGTCAGGGCCTGCATACACTATTGTTTGGTAATCGCAGGTGGTCAGAGCCTGTATAAATTATTGTTTGGTAATTGCAGGTGGTCAGAGCCTGTATAAATTATTGTTTGGTAATCGTTGGTGGTCAGAGCCTGTATAAACTATTGTTTGGTAATCGTAGGTGGTCAGAGCCTGTATAAACTATTGTTTGGTATCAGTTGGCCGGGGGGCCTGTATACACTATTGTTTGGTAATCGCTGGTTGCCGGGGCCTGTATACACTATTGTTTGGTAATCGCAGGTAGTCGGGGCCTGTATACACTATTGTTTGGCAATCGCAGGTGGCCGGGGCCTGTATACACTACTGTTTGATAATCGCAGGTGGTGAGGGCCTGTATACACTATTGTTTGGTAATCGCAGGTGGTCTGGTCGGTGTCTGTATACACTAAGGTGGTGAGGGCCTGTATACACTATTGTTTGGTAATCGCAGGTGGTCGGAGACTGTATACACTATTGTTTGGTAATCGCAGGTGGTCAGGGCCTGTATACACTATTGTTTGGTAATCGCAGGTGGTAGAGCCTGTATAAATTATTGTTTGGTAATCGCAGGTGGTCAGAGCCTGTATAAATTATTGTTTGGTAATCGTAGGTGGTCAGAGCCTGTATAAACTATTGTTTGGTAATCGTAGGTGGTCAGAGCCTGTATAAACTATTGTTTGGTATCAGTTGGCCGGGGGGCCTGTATACACTATTGTTTGGTAATCGCAGGTGGTCTGGTCGGTGTCTGTATACACTAAGGTGGTGAGGGCCTGTATACACTATTGTTTGGTAATCGCAGGTGGTCTGGTCGGTGTCTGTATACACTAAGGTGGTGAGGGCCTGTATACACTATTGTTTGGTAATCGCAGGTGGTCGGAGACTGTATACACTATTGTTTGGTAATTGCAGGCAGGTACAGGCACACAGCACTGGTATGTAAGGATAGGTGAGTAGAAATAAAGTACAGGGCTGATGTATCAAATAGTGAATAGAGTGGACAAGTGTAGAAGTTGCCCATAGCAACAAATCCACGTCAAGGTAGCATTTATCGAGGACATTCTATCAAATGACTGGTAGAAATGGGTTTGTTACTATGGCAACTTCTCTATTTTGGCTGCTTAATGCATCAACCCCATAGTATTTAATAGCAGATGCCCACAATTTATTCTAAAAGCAATGAATGAGTGAAGAAACATTTTTAGCCCCAGGTAAATTGGTGACTCTACCTTAAATGTGAATACTGTTTAATGAGTACATAACATTGAAAATATATACAATTTACTAATTCGTCTAATTACAATGGCAAATTATTGAAGGTTATCAGTTAATATTTAAGGATGATTGCACTCAAACCCCCAAACTGAGCTGGGAGGATGAAGTAGAATATGTCCAGCATTGCGTGGCTTTCCTTGTGCAGCAAATTGTCCAGTAACAGTGCTGCTGGCACGTACCTAACATGTTACAGATCTGATTGGAAACCTGACTTTAGGCAATTAGCATTCTGTGATTGGATTATACTTGTGATATGACTAGGCCACCCTTTTAAAAGTCCATACAGTATATTTAAAATGGTCTTTTTCTTACTCCTATATCATCAGAGAACAGAAATGTTGTATTTATCAACCATTTGAGGAACACAGATTAACTAATTGGATCTTTTACAAGTTTTCTAAGTAAAATATGATTTTATGATTTCTGTTCAGTGATACTGAGCGCTTCACTGCTTCCCTCTTTACAGTATGTACAATGGTGCTATCCTAATGAAAGAAAGGGGGGAGAGGAAGTCTCTAGGGGTTACTAGTTACTCTTTGTTACCTCATAGACTTGAGGAAGAGTGGATTTATTGGTACATAAACATCTTTTCTAATTAAGTTGTTTTCATTAAGCTGTTTTAATTATAATTGTAGATTTAATATCTTCATTTTTAAATATGTTTGTAACATTATAGCTATATTTGATGAACTAATCATGTAATGTTTATGTAACATTATATTATTTATCTACTTTAACAGGGTGGAGTTTCAGAATAAGTTTTATTCTGGTGCCGGATACAGATTTACACCTTTCTCCTTTAAGCACATGTCTTTGCATCTGGACAGAGAAGATTTTCTGTAGGTGGCTTCTGATTTATCCTACAGAGGCATGGATAAGAACTCTTCACTTGATAAACATAGTTTACACCAGGTTTTTCAACTTTATGGTATCACGCCGCTTCATAATAACTGCAACTGTTGTAATTCCCTTCCATCTATTACATTTTAAAAATACTGAAAGTCATTTTAAGTTTAATCCACTAGAATGGAATAAAACTTTTACAACTCAAATTGAATTAACAATTGGATCTGCCTAATGGGCCCTACACACTGGGCGATATTACTGAAAGATATGAACAATCTAATTTATTAATGAACGTGATACCGTTCATATCTTTCAGTGTGGAGGCACCCCCAGGAGCCGGGTGACTGAGGGGGGGGGGGGTAGTGAAGAAACTTCACTCCTCCCGTCACCTCCTCCCACGTATCGGCGGTCGCGCAGTGTGTAGGGCCCTTTAGGCTGAGTACACACTATGCAATAAATTGTTCGTACAGCTAACAAATGATATATCACTAATGCACCGGCGTTTGTTTACAGCCATTAAGTCTTTGAACAACATAATTCACAGACATATTGGTTGGCTGTGCAGCACGGCAGATGATGCTATGGGGAACATTTATTAATCAGTGATAAGAGTGGAGAAGTGGCCCCATCAACCAATCAGCAGCTCTGTATCATTCCATAGTATGCAAATTATAGATGTTATTTCAGTGCTAATTGGTTGCCATGGGCAACTTCTCCACTGGCTCACTTCTCTGCTCTTATCACTGCTTAGTAAATGTCCCCCTATATCTTGTAGATATAACTGTACATCTGCCTGTGTGTGCGGGCGGCCGACCCACCTTTTATGCTGGCCGCAGAAATTGCCAACCGTTGCATCACAGCTGGGCGGGCAGTTGTAATGTCTAGCCAAGCATATATAACAGCCGATTGGTAGGTATAGCTTGCCAAATTTGTCGGTCAGCCAAGTGTGTACTCAGCATGAGGATGCCCTTGTACATACCTCCCAACATGACCCTCTCCAGGAGGGACGCAATGCTCTGCTTCTGGACTTTTCTGTTATTGTATGATTGGCATCACCTGTGTTGACCAGATAAATGGATAAGAAAGGTGTTTCAGCACAGGTGAGGGCAATTATACATTAAGAGAAAAGTCCAGGAACAGAGTATTCTGTCCCTCCTGGAGAGGGTCGTGTTGGGAGGTATGCTTGTAGGTTGGGAAATCCTGGTTTTTCGCATGAGAGCATTACTGCATTTCATTCCTTAGCTTTTGTTTTCATTTTGTATTTCCAGTATTTTTATCGATTATGACATAGGTCTGCAAACTCGTCCTCATTACCCCACACAGTGCATTTTTTGCAGGTAGCCCAGCAGGTGCACAGGTGTATTAATTACTCACAGACACATTTTACAAGGTCTGCAGGTGGAGTTAATTATTTCACTTGCGATTCTGTGAGGAGACCTGCAAAACATGCACCGTGTGGGGTAAAGAGGACCGAGTTTGCAGACCTATGTATTATGATAACATTAAATTAAGCATTTTGTTAAAAAGTAAGGTCAAATTGGCACGCATAAAATTGTAATATAACATTCAAGAGCTCCCCTTTTTTATCATTGTTTATTGAACACAAGTGAAGGGATGAAGTCCTCCAGCTTTAGTGATCTGTTACAAGTTTGGAACATGGAAGGTGTAAGAGGACAATTTTCAGAAGTGGACAAAACCTGTACGGGTTTAAAAAGAAAAACATACAACAGAAACCGCAAAATATTATCCCTTTTTAATAATATTTGAAGTTCAAACTAAATACTGTATTATTTCCTACACAAAAGCACTCTGCAAGTATTCTTAACACATGCAAAGACAAGCTCATTTAAGAGGGCTTCCCTAAAAGATTTCCTACCTCTTCAGACACATGCTAAATTGACTGTCATATGAATTTATGTATATTTGTTATAATTTTGAAAAGAATTTGGGTTATGCAAGTACTGAGAAATGTGACATACCAATACTTGCAGTTCTCCTGAATAATATAATGCTAATTATATTAAACCTTGATAACTTAAGCCAAGAGTGAGATTTAGATGCTGTGTGAAAAAAGTTTAATGAAGATTTTATATATTTGCAAGATGTATGTATGAAAACATGTGAGAATTTTAACGTGTAATGTACAGAATTTCAAATTGCACTCCTGTAAATCTTATTTTTAAGTGAGAAAAAATTGTTTTATTTTGTTTTGTTTTTGAGGTGAGTAACAAAGGATAAAGCAGGATATTAAAATGATTTACCTGACATTTTCTTACAGGTGTTTCTATTGTACAAAATTTTCAGCTCTCATGTCATTTGCTATGCCTCCTCTTGAGTTTGCCTATTTGTTGATGACTTTTTTTTCGTAAATAGACAAATAATTAAAATACAGTGACCTGTTTCAAAGATTAATTGGCCTCCATAAACAGATTGATATATTTTTTTTATCACAAATGTGTGCACGGTTTTCTTTTTATGTTGTACCTGCATCCTCATTACAATAACAAGCACAGCAGAACATACTGGAGCATGTAGAACTACAAGCACCAGCAACCCCTGCATCCAGTGGCTACTGGAATACTAAGTTCCACTAAGAACTACCTAACATAAAAAGGAACGCCCATTTCATTTGTTCACCATATATTGAGCTGCTAAATACAAATGGAATCTTCTTTGTGTGGCACTCCATAGGGAATCTGCCTCAACAATGTACAGCAAAGGGATTTAAATGAAGAAACATACCGTAAGTAACTAAATCAAGTGCTCCTTATAAATGGAAGAGCCTTATGTCATCTACGTTAGTAAGGTTCTACTTTGCACCGACACATCCATAATATGCCACAATTAAGTACAATATTGTAGTATGTGATCTACCAAAGAGTAGTGTAATACAGATGGTGCAACTTTCCATACCTGCTATATCTCATAGCTAAATGAAACTGGACTGAAGGAGCCAAACAAACCTTTTATCATCTACTCAGAGGCAGAACTCTGGGAGGCAACGGAGTCATCTGCCGCCGGGCTCCTGCTCTGTAGGGGGGCACCTCTCCTCCTATTCTGTGACACCATTGAATGAAGTTAATTGATAGCTGTCGCTGTCATTTCAGTGGCCGACTTCCTCACTGGTCCCTGCACCTTACAAATCACACCCTCTTTATTATACTGAATATACACATTTTACAAGTATCACACCCAGGATTAGAAACCACAACCTATTACACTGGAAACAGACACCTTACTGATGAAGCTGTTTGCTCCTGTATAGGAAATATGAGAATTTTAACTATATGAAGATACTTCTCTGACAATTACATGTAACTTTATATAGTTAGAATTCTCATGCTTCCACTACAGGAGCATATAACTCCATCAGTAAAGTGTCTGCTGTTAGTGTTACAGGTCATGGGTTCTAATCCTGGGTATGACTGCTAAGAAATGTGTGATTTAAAATAAAAGACAATCAAATGTATAAATACAGTATATAATTTTTTTTCAGAACACTCCATATACACACACACATAGATAGATAGATAGATAGATAGATAGATAGATAGATAGATACACGCACACATACATACATATATTTATCTTAATATAGGAAATAGTGGGGCACCAATATTTATCTTGCCTCCGGGCAACTGTGACGAACTTACGCCACTGCATCTACTCAAGTGGTGTTTTATGATGCATGATGTATTCTGTGTATGATGCATATTTGCTCATGAAGTTAAATGCCAGTAACTACAATGCAATGCAATATTACTGTATGTTAATAACCTAGAGGCCAGTATATTATACAGTTTCCAAACGTACTGTATGTGCTGGACATGAGGGTGGAATGAGCTAACCCAAAAGCACAAAGCTTGTCCCATATCAATTCGATATGATCTTTTAAGAGTAACTAACACATGTAAGAGCTGCTTTTGGTTATTATTATTCTTTTTACATTTATTTGTGAACACAAATGCTAGTTATTTATAATCAGATTGCATTTATTAAATTAATTTTTCATAATGAGTCAGATAATCCAGGAAATGCCTTTTCCACAAGATATAAGACGCACTATTTAGCGGTTAGCACTGATTTCTGATGCAAAATGCAGGTGCATCTATATCTCCATCCCAAGGTCTTCAGTTTATGGGGATAATTATGGACACGACATCACGTGTTTTTCTCCCGCCAGACCAGGTTCAGGATATCCAAAGGATATTTAGGCTAGCACTAACGTGGGCGGTGTCAGTGCACCTCTGCATCTGCCTGTTGGGGAAGATGTTGGCCTCTTTTGAGGATCTTCAATTCATCAGGTTTCACTCTTGTCCCTTCCAGTTGGATCTCCTGTCGCAATGGTCCGGTTGTCATCTGCAGATGCATCGAATGATACAATTGTCGCCTTAGACCCAGGTCTTGCAACTGTGGTGGCTTCAGCCTCACAATCTAAACACAAGCTGGCAGTTCGGAGTTAAGAACTGGGTCACTGACAACAGACGCCAGCCTCAGAGGTTGGGGCGCAGTCGTTCTGGACAACCAGTTCCAAGGTCGTTCGTCATGTCAGGAACAGAGGCTGCCCCGAAAGCTCAGATGGGCGGGGCTTCAAGATATGATCCACTTGGTGGTGTTCATTTCGGGACTACCTCAGTCATCAGGACTTCCATCCAGGAGAATGGGCTCTACATCCAGATGTGTTTCAGCAGTTGGTCCGGTGTTGGGGTTGCCCACAGGTCAATCTGATGGCCTCCTGGCTTATTCATCAACTGCCTAGGTATGTCTCCAGAACATGGGATCCAGCAGCGAAGGCAGGGGACACTGATAATTCTCTGACAGTACTGCCTTGTCTATCTGTTTCCCTCTTTTTTCCCTTCTTCCTCAAGTGCTCAAACGCATCAAGCGCGCATCTGCCATGGTCATCTTGGTGGCCCTATATTGGCCTTGACAGGCATGGTTTTCGTATCTTCACATGCTACTTGCAGTCGATCCTTTGCCATTGCCTCTTCGTCCTGATCTCCTACAGCAATGTCTGTTCGTTCACCCCGATTTCTCTATCGTCCTAAGTGGATGCTGGGGTTCCTGAAAGGACCATGGGGAATAGCGGCTCCGCAGGAGACAGGGCACAAAAGTAAAGCTTTTACAGGTCAGGTGGTGTGTACTGGCTCCTCCCCCTATGACCCTCCTCCAGACTCCAGTTAGATTTTTGTGCCCGGCCGAGAAGGGTGCAATTCTAGGTGGCTCTCATAAAGAGCTGCTTAGAGAGTTTAGCTTAGGTTTTTTATTTTACAGTGATTCCTGCTGGCAACAGGATCACTGCAACGAGGGACAGAGGGGAGAAGAAGTGAACTCACCTGCGTGCAGGATGGATTGGCTTCTTGGCTACTGGACATGAAGCTCCAGAGGGACGATCACAGGTACAGCCTGGATGGTCACCGGAGCCACGCCGCCGGCCCCCTCACAGATGCTGAAGCAAGAAGAGGTCCAGAATCGGCGGCTGAAGACTCCTGCAGTCTTCTTAAGGTAGCGCACAGCACTGCAGCTGTGCGCCATTTTCCTCTCAGCACACTTCACACGGCAGTCACTGAGGGTGCAGGGCGCTGGGGGGGGGGCGCCCTGGGAGGCAAATGAAAACCTTTAAAAAGGCTAAAAATACCTCACATATAGCCCCAGAGGCTATATGGAGATATTTACCCCTGCCTAAATGTACTAAATAGCGGGAGACGAGCCCGCCGGAAAAGGGGCGGGGCCTATCTCCTCAGCACACGGCGCCATTTTCTGTCACAGCTCCGCTGGTCAGGAAGGCTCCCAGGTCTCTCCCCTGCACTGCACTACAGAAACAGGGTATAACAGAGAGGGGGGGCAAAATAAATGGCAATATATTAATATAAAAGCAGCTATAAGGGAGCACTTAATCATAAGGCTATCCCTGTCATATATAGCGCTTTTTGGTGTGTGCTGGCAGACTCTCCCTCTGTCTCCCCAAAGGGCTAGTGGGTCCTGTCTTCGTATAGAGCATTCCCTGTGTGTCTGCTGTGTGTCGGTACGTGTGTGTCGACATGTATGAGGACATTATTGGTGTGGAGGCGGAGCAATTGCCAAATATGAGGATGTCACCTTCTAGGGGGTCGACACCAGAATGGATGCCTTTATTTGTGGAATTACGGGATAGCGTCAACTCGCTTAAGCAGTCGTTTGCCGACATGAGGCGGCCGGACACTCACTTAGTGCCTGTCCAGGCGCCTCAAACACCGTCAGGGGCTGTAAAACGCCCCTTGCCTCAGTCGGTCGACACAGACCCAGACACAGGCACTGATTCCGGTAGTGAAGGTGACGAATCAACCGTATTTTCCAGTAGGGCCACACGTTATATGATTTTGGCAATAAAGGAGATGTTACATTTAGCTGATACTACAGGTACCACTAAACAGGGTATTATGTGGGGTGTGAAAAAACTACCAGTAGTTTTTACCGAATCAGAAGAATTAAATGACGTGTGTGATGAAGCGTGGGGTGCCCCGATAAAAAACTGCTAATTTCAAAGAAGTTATTGGCTTTATACCCTTTCCCGCCAGAGGTTAGGGAGCGCTGGGAAACACCTCCTAGGGTGGACAAAGCGCTAACACGCTTATCAAAACAAGTGGCGTTACCCTCTCCTGAGACGGCCGCACTTAAAGATCCATCAGATAGGAGGATGGAAAATATCCAAAAAGGTATATACACACATGCAGGTGTTATACTACGACCAGCTATTGCGACTGCCTGGATGTGCAGTGCTGGGGTAGTTTGGTCAGAGTCCCTGATCGAAAATATTGATACCCTGGACAGGGACAATATTTTACTGTCGTTAGAACAAATAAAGGATGCATTTCTTTATATGCGTGATGCACAGAGAGATATCTGCACACTGGCATCACGGGTAAGTGCTATGTCCATTTCGGCCAGAAGAGCTTTATGGACACGACAGTGGACAGGCGATGCGTAGAGGAGTTATTTGGGGTCGGTCTATCGGATTTGGTGGCCACGGCTACGGCCGGGAAATCCACCTTTCTACCTCAAGTCACTCCCCAACAGAAAAAGGCACCGACCTTTCAACCGCAGCCTTTTCGTTCCTTTAAAAATAAGAGAGCAAAGGGCTATTCATATCTGCCACGAGGCAGAGGACGAGGGAAGAGACAGCAACAGGCAGCTCCTTCCCAGGAACAGAAGCCCTCCCCGGCTTCTACAAAAGCCTCAGCATGACGCTGGGGCTTCGCAAGCGGACTCGGGGGCGGTAGGCGGTCGTCTCAAGAATTACAGCGCGCAGTGGGCTCACTCGCAGGTAAATCCCTGGATCCTGCAGATAATATCTCAGGGGTACAGGTTGAAATTAGAGACAGAGCCACCTCGCCGTTTCCTGAAGTCTGCTTTACCAACGTCCCCCTCAGAAAGGGAGACGGTTTTGGAAGCCATTCACAAGCTGTATTCTCAGCAGGTGATAGTCAAGGTACCTCTTCTACAACAAGGGAAGGGGTATTATTCCACTCTTTTTGTGGTACCGAAGCCGGATGGCTCGGTAAGGCCTATTCTAAATCTGAAGTCCTTGAACCTGTACATAAAGAAGTTCAAGTTCAAGATGGAGTCACTCAGAGCAGTGATAGCGAACCTGGAAGAAGGGGACTTTATGGTATCCTTGGACATCAAGGATGCGTATCTCCACGTTCCAATTACCCCTCACACCAGGGGTACCTCAGGTTCGTTGTACAAAACTGTCACTATCAGTTTCAGACGCTGCCGTTTGGTTTGTCCACGGCACCTCGGGTCTTTACAAAGGTAATGGCCGAGATAATATTTCTTCTTCGAAGAAAAGGCGTATTAATTATCCCATACTTGGACGATCTCCTAATAAGGGCAAGGTCCAGAGAACAGCTAGAGATGGGTTTAGCACTATCTCAAGAGGTGCTAAAGCAGCACGGATGGATTCTGAATATTCCAAAATCCCAATTAATGCCGACAACTCGTCTGCTGTTCCTGGGGATGATTCTGGACACAGTTCAGAAAAAGGTTTTTCTTCCCGAAGAAAAAGCCAAGGAGTTATCTGACCTGGTCAGGAACCTCCTAAAACCAGGAAAGGTGTCTGTACATCAATGCACAAGAGTCCTGGGAAAAAATGGTAGCTTCTTACGAAGCAATCCCTTTCGGCAGATTCCATGCAAAGGGATCTGTTGGACAAATGGTCAGGGTCGCATCTTCAGATGCACCTGCGGATAACCCTGTCGCCGAGGACAAGGGTATCCCTTCTGTGGTGGTTGCAGGAGGCTCATCTATTGGAGGGCCGCAGATTCGGCATGCAGGATTGGATCCTGGTGACCACGGATGCCAGCCTGAGAGGCTGGGGAGCAGTCACACAGGGAAGAAATTTCCAGGGAGTGTGGTCGAGCCTGAAAAAGTCTCTTCACATAAGCATTCTGGAACTAAGAGCAATCTACAATGCTCTAAGCCAGGCGGAACCTCTGCTTCAAGGAAGACCGGTGTTGATCCAGTCGGACAACATCACGGCAGTCGCCCATGTAAACAGACAGGGCGGCACAAGAAGCAGGAGGGCAATGGCAGAAGCTGCCAGGATCCTTCGCTGGGCGGAGAATCACGTGATAGCACTGTCAGCAGTATTCATCCCGGGCGTGGACAACTGGGAAGCAGACTTCCTCAGCAGACACGACCTTCACCCGGGAGAGTGGAGACTTCATCCAGAAGTTTTCCACATGCTATTAAACCGTTGGGTAAAACCAATGGTGGACATGATGGCGTCTCGCCTCAACAAAACACTGGACAGGTATTGCGCCAGGTCAAGAGATCCGCAGGCAATAGCTGTGGACGCGCTGGTAACACCTTGGGTGTACCAGTCGGTATATGTGTTTCCTCCTCTGCCTCTCATACCAAAGGTATTGAGGATTATACGGCAAAGAGGAGTAAGACTAGTGGCTCCGGATTGGCCAAGAAGGACTTGGTACCCGGAACTTCAAGAGATGGTCACGGACGATCCGTGGCCTCTACTTCTGAGAAGGGACCTGCTTCAGCAGGGTACTTGTCTTTTTCAAGACTTACCGCGGCTGCGTTTGACGGCATGGCGTTTGAATGCCAGATCCTAAAAGGAAAAGGCATTCCAGAAGAAGTCATTCCTACCTTGATAAAGGCAAGGAAGGAAGTCACCGCGAAGCATTATCGCCGTATTTGGCGAAAATATGTTGCGTGGTGCGAGCAGCGGAGTGCTCCGATGGAGGAATTTCAACTGGGTCGTTTTCCTACATTTCCTGCAATCAGGATTGTCTATGGGTCTCAAATTGGGATCTATTAAGGTTCAAATTTCGGCCCTATCAATATTCTTCCAAAAAGAATTGGCCTCAGTCCCTGAGGTCCAGATTTTTATCAAAGGAGTACTGCATATACAGCCTCCTGTGGTGCCTAAGGTGGCACCGTGGGATCTAAATGTAGTTTTAGATTTCCTCAAATCCAATTGGTTTGAACCACTAAAGAAGGTGGATTTGAAATATCTCACATGGAAAGTGACTATGTTACTGGCCCTGGCTTCGGCCGGGAGAGTATCTGAACTGGCGGCTTTGTTTTATAAAAGCCCTTATTTAATTTTCCATTCGACATAGGGCAGAGCTGCGGACGCGTCCGCATTTTCTCCCTAAGGTGGTATCAGCGTTTCACCTGAACCAGCCTATTGTAGTGCCTGCGGCTACAGACGACTTGAAGGACTCCAAGTTGTTGGACGTTGTCAGAGCCTTAAAAATATACATTTAAAGGACGGCTGGAGTCAGAAAATCTGACTCGCTGTTTATACTGTATGCACCCAACAAGTTGGGTGCACCTGCTTCTAAGCAGTCGATTGCTCGTTGGATTTGTAACAAAATTCAACTTGTACATTCTGTGGCAGGCCTGCCACAGCCTAAATCTGTTAAGGCCCATTCCGCAAGGAAGGTGGGCTCATCTTGGGCGGCTGCCCGAGGGGTCTCGGCATTACAACTCTGCCGAGCAGCTACGTGGTCAGGGGAGAACACGTTTGTAAATTTTTACAAATTTGATACCCTGGCAAAGGAGGACCTGGAGTTCTCTCATTCGGTGCTGCAGAGTCATCCGCACTCTCCCGCCCGTTTGGGAGCTTTGGTATAATCCCCATGGTCCTTTCAGGAACCCCAGCATCCACTTAGGACGATAGAGAAAATAAGAATTTACTTACCGATAATTCTATTTCTCGGAGTCCGTAGTGGATGCTGGGCGCCCATCCCAAGTGCGGATTATCTGCAATACTTGTACATAGTTATTGTTAACTAATTCGGGTTATTGTTTAGGAAGCCATCTTTCAGAGGCTCCTCTGTTATCATACTGTTAACTGGGTTTAGATCACAAGTTGTACGGTGTGATTGGTGTGGCTGGTATGAGTCTTACCCGGGATTCAAAATCCTCCCTTATTGTGTACGCTCGTCCGGGCACAGTACCTAACTGGAGTCTGGAGGAGGGTCATAGGGGGAGGAGCCAGTACACACCACCTGACCTGTAAAAGCTTTACTTTTGTGCCCTGTCTCCTGCGGAGCCGCTATTCCCCATGGTCCTTTCAGGAACCCCAGCATCCACTACGGACTCCGAGAAATAGAATTATCGGTAAGTAAATTCTTATTTTACAGCATGCTGTGTTTATCGTGGAGGCTGCTATCTTAAGGCGCAGAAGCATTCCGGAGCCTGTCATTCCCACAATGCTTCGTGCCCAGAAACCGGTCATGGCTGCCCACTACCACCGTATATGGCATTCATATATTTCTTAGTGCGAAGGTAGGGGATTCCACGCAACGCCTTTGGTGGTTGCTGCTGTTCCTACAGGAGGGGCTGGATGCTGGTCTACGTTTTGGTTCCTTTAAAGGTCCAGGTTGTTAGCTTTGTCGTGTAGGCCGCCATACCTCATCTTCCATAATGATAGGGCAAAGCTCCATACACTGGCTGTTTTATTTGCCTAAAGTGGTTTCCTCTTTCCACATTAATCAGCCGATTGTGGTTCCGGTCTTAGCAGGGGACTCTGGATCTCAGCCTTCCCTGGTTCGGGCTCTTCGTATTTACGTATCCTGTATGGCACACTTGCGCAAAAGACTGGTGCCTTGTTCGTTCTCTATGATGCTGCCCAGACGGTTTGGCCAGCCTCCAAGCAGCCGTTGGCCAGGTGTATCCTTCTGGCTATCCATCCGCCTGCCACCATTTTGGTGCACTACACTCCTTGGTGGATATGTCTTGGGTTGCTCATAGAGGTGCCTCTACACTGCAGCTTTGCTGTGTGGCCACTTGGTCCATTGTGCATACATTTATTCAGTTTTACCAATTCAACACTTGTGGCTTCTGATTCCAGTTTTGGCCATCACGTTTTGCAGGTTCACCAGGGCTCTCCAGCCTGTGGGGAAAAGTTTTGGTACATCCGCTGTGTCTTAAGCCTCCACTGTCCCCTAGTGGATGAAAGATAAAGTAGGATTTCTCTTACGTCCTAGAGGATGCTGGGGTCCACATTAGTACCATGGGGTATAGACTGGTCCACCATGAGCCATTGGCACTTTAAGAGTTTGAGAGTGTGGGCTGGCTCCTCCCTCTATGTCCCTCCTACCAGACTCAGTTTAGAAAATGTGCCCGGAGTAGCCGGTCACAGTTAGGGGAACTCTACAGAGTTTCCCTAGAAAAGTTTTATTTAGAGTTTATTATTTTACAGGGAGGCTGCTGGCAACAGTCTCCCTGCTTCGTGGGACTAAGGGGGGGGGGGGGTAGTGTCCGCCCTGCAGGGGCTGAGCCACTTACTCCGCTGACAGGACACTGAGCTCCTAAGGGGTCAGATTGCTCGCCCCAGCAGCATGCCGCCACCCCCTTACAGAGCTGAAGAATCTGTGGCGAGTGAGACACCGACCCCCCTAGCAAGAGGGGGGTCAGTGTGAAGATGGCGGCAGCAGGGTAGGAGCACAGGAGGCTCAGCGGTAAATGGTGCGGCGCCCTGAGCCAGCGCTACACCCTACACTGGTCCCAAAGCCTGTCGGGGTCCTCGGATCTCAGCCAGCACTCAATCCTCAGGCCAGTATAATCAGTGGAAGAGCGGGAAGACAGCGCCATTTTGGAGGCGGAACTTCTCAGAGCGGACCCAGCAGCGTTCAGCACAATTTTCCTGCCTGCACAGCGCTGCTCAGGAGAAACAGGTCCCTCCACAGCAGCTCCAGCTATCTGTAAACGGTACCAGGGGGTTGTAGAAGGGGGGGGGGGGGGGGGGGCTGCAATACGACTGTGTATCCTATTAAGGTGTACAGTCAGCGCTGACCAGGGGTCTCCCTTTTGATTCAGGACTGGGTTCTTCTGACCACGGATGCAAGTCTCCGGGGCTGGGGCGCAGTTTCTCAGGGAGAAACCTTGTAAGGAGGGTCGTCAAGTCTGGAATCCGGCCTGCCAATAAACATTCTGGAACTAAGAGCCGTCTACAACGGTCTTCTCCAAGCGGCCCATCTTCTGCAAGATCGGACCATTCAGGTGCAGTCGGACAATGTAACGACTGTGGCTTACATAAACCGACAAGGCGGAACGAAGAGCAGAGCTGCAATTCAGAGGTAACAAGAATCATCCTCTGGGAGGAAAAACACGCTTTGGTGCTGTCAGCAATCTTCATTCTGGGAGTAGACAACTGGGAAGCGGACTTCCTCAGCAGACACGATCTCCATCCAGGGGAGTGGGGACTACATCCGGAGGTGTTCGCAGAGGTAACAGATCTTTGGGGTGTACCTCAAATAGACATGATGGCCTCTCGTCTCAACAAGAAGTTTTGGCGGTATTGCCCCAGGTCGAGGGACCCGCAAGCCGTGGCGGTGGACGCCCTAGTGACTCCGTGGGTTTTCCAGTCAGTGTACGTGTTTCCTCCACTTCCTCTCATTCCAAGAGTTCTAAAACTCATAAGGAGAACAAAAGTTCAGGCAATCCTCATTACTCCGGACTGGCCAAGAAGGGCTTGGTACGCGGATCTTCTGGATCTACTGCTAGAAGAGCCGAGGCCTCTTCCTCTTCAGGAGGACCTGCTGCAGCAGGGGCCGTTCGCTTATCAAGACTTACCGCGGCTACGTTTGACTGCATGGAGGTTGAACGCCAGATATTAGCTCAGAAGGGCATTCCGAACAAGGTTATTCCTACCCTGATACAGGCTAGGAAAGGTGTAACGTCTAAACATTACCATCGTATTTGGAAGAAATATGTATCTTGGTGTGAGTCCAAGAAATTTCCTACGGTGGAGTTTCAACTGGGACGGTTTCTCCTCTTCCTGCAAGCAGGTGTGGATATGGGCCTCAGGTTGGGATCCGTAAAGGTCCAGATTTCGGCCCTATCCATTTTCTTTCAGAAACAATTGGCTTCCCTCCCTGAGGTTCAGACTTTTCTGAAAGGTTCTGCACATCCAGTCTCCCTTTGTGCCACCTACGGTGCCCTGGGATCTTAACGTGGTGTTACAGTTCCTCCAGTCGGATTGGTTCGAGCCTCTACCAGAGGTTGAGGTCAAGTTTCTCACATGGAAGGTTGTCACTTTGATGGCCTTAGCTTCTGCTAGACGTGTGTCGGAGCTGGTGCTTTGTCTTGTAAGAGGCCCTACTTGATCTTCCATGAAGATAGAGCTGAGCTTCGGACACGTCCGCAGTTCCTTCCAAAGGTTGTATCGGCATTTCATCTAAACCAACCTATTGTGGTGCCAGTTGCTACTGACTCCTCAGTTTCATCAAAGTCCTTGGATGTTGTAAGGGCTCTGAAAATCTATGTGAAGAGGACTGCTCGTCACAGAAAATCGGACTCTCTATTTATCCTGTATGATCCCAAGAAACTTGGGTGTCCTGATTCTAAGCAGACAACCTCTCGCTGGATCAGGTTCACTATCCATCATGCGTATTCTACGACAGGATTGCCGTGTCCTACGTCTGTTAAGGCCCTCTCTACTCGTAAGGTGGGTTCTTTCTGGGCGGCTGCCCGGGGTGTGTCTGCTTTACAGCTTTGCTGAGCGGCTACTTGGTCTGGGTCGAACACATTTGCAAAGTTCTACAAGTTCGATACTTTGGCCTCTAAGGACCTGAAGTTTGGTCAATCAGTTCTGCAGGAGCCTCCGCGCTCTCCCTCCCGTTCTGGGAGCTTTGGTACATCCCTATGGTACTGATGTGGACCCCAGCATCCTCTAGGACGCAAGAGAAAATAGGATTTTAATTACCTACCGGTAAATCACAGTTTCTTGACTGAGTCTAGTAGGAGGGGCATAGAGGGAGGAGCCAGCCCACACTCTCAAACTCTTAGTGCCAGTGGCTCCTAGTGGATCCGTCTATTCCCCATGGTACTAATGTGGACCCCAGCATCCTCTACGGACTACGAGAAAAGGATTTACCAGTAGGTAATTCAAATCCTATTTTCACACTGCAATTTAGATTTCAGTTTGAACACACCACACCCAAATCACACACTCTCTGGATGTTATATCTGCCTCCCCCCACCAACACCCCTGCAGTGCACATGTTTTCGCCCATTAGCTAACAAATTTGCTGTTGCGATCAGATCTGAATTAGGCCCTAAGTCCATTGGACATCAAGGCATCTAACAGATCCACTTTGTTTCATTTTGTGAGAGGATCCTGACTCGATCTCCTCTGTTGGGCATTGGTACGTGATCTGTGATGGTATATTTCAGTAATGCTAGAGTATGGGCAGTACGGATGGTGTAATGGTTAGCATTTACTGCCTCACATGTCTGAGGTCATGGGTTCAATTCCCACCATGGCCCTAAATGTGTGGAGTTTGTATATTCTACTTGCATGGGATTCCTCCGGGTGCTCCGGTTTCCTCCCAAAATCTAAAAATATACTGGTAGGTTAATTGGCTCCCAACAAAATTAACCCTAGTGTGAATGTGTGTGCATGTACATGTGGTGTGAAATATTGATTGTAAGCTCCACTGGGGCAGGGGCTGATGTGAATTTCCAAATATTCTATGTAAAGCGCTACGGAATATGTGTGCGCTATATAAATAACTGGTAATAAATAAATAAATGGTTTGCTTATTTAAAGTGTCGTGCCACAGACTGATCATTTCTTTCCCCCTCCAACGCCACTCTAATGGCCGATCTGTGGAGCGCCATCCGCTCTGAGAAGGTCCTCGTCTGACCCACATAGATCAATCCACAGGGACACATTACTGCGTATATCACAAACTGGAACATACAGGTAAGATAGTATCTGATGTCATACACTTTATTGGTGAGTGGGTGTTTAATATTTAGTCCCGGATACATGTAGTTACAGGTCTCACATTTAAGGTATTTGTAGCATTCCTTCTAATGTATTCCAGCTTGCTGTTAAAATTCTGTCTAATACAATGTGATTTTGCATTGAAAACTTACAAGAAGTGCCACCTGGTTCTTGATGTAAGGGTTGGACACGCCAGTCACTCAAGGTTCCTGTACACTTTGAGGAAGGCACCACGGTCAAAAATTGAGTGCCATAAGAAGTAATTCATATATATATATATATATATATATATATATATATATATATATATATATATATATATATATATATATATATACTGCAGAATGGCTTGGCACACCAGACAAACAAACAATAGCTCAGGTGCCTTCCCGCTAGATTAAATAGCTTCTTATATCTTACCAGTAAGAACGAGGCGGCACTCCAATGATTTAAAGTTCAGATAAGTTTAGTGAGTCTTCATAATTAATCCGTCAACGTTTCAAGGTCCGCAGAGCTTTTCGTCAGGACGTGTAACATAGGTGGTAAAAGTTAAATAATAAAGCATAAAGAACAATTGTCCGTGTCTTACCTTTATAAGATGTAAGTGTCAATGTCCACACGCCCACTGTTTCCACCCGGACGGCGAAGGAAGGGACTTCCAGGAATGACAGATTGTAGCCCGCACAGCCGGTAACTACGTGCGCATAGCAAAATCATCGGTCCTCTCCATTACTATACCATCCGTGGAGGAACAGCAGTGCCGCATGTCCACTATGGTCACCACAATAATGTAAACAACATTGTATCAATCTATGTAAAAGACAAGTGCAATCAAAAGCGTAGTTAGAATGTGAAAATACATTAAAAATGTGTTACAATAAAAAGTGAGTATGTATTATATATATATTGCTACTATTGTGTTCATTCTAAACAGCATGACAAATGTTACAACATTTCAATTTTTCTCTTACGTCCTAGGGGATACTGGGAATCCATTTAGTGCCATGGGGTATAGATGGGTCCACTAGGAGCCACGGGCACTATAGAAGTTTTATTACGTGGGCTGGCTCCTTCCTCTATGCCCCTCTTAAAAGACTCCGTTTAGAAAATGTGGCAAGAGGAGCCGGTCATGTTTCTGGAAGCTACTGAAAAATATTCTACAATTATTTCAAAAGTCTATTTTCAGGCAGGGCGTGGGACTTGGGGGGGATTAAACTTAGAATTTTCCATCCCACATAATAGCATGTACGCTTTAATACAGATTCAACATTTTGCCCACTCCTTGGCCTCAATTAAGGTGATGCAACCTTCCTAAGATCCTTTGGAATCAATTATTACCAGTTTTGTCAGTAATCAATACAAACCCAAATTACTTTACTCACTTTTATTAAAACACTCTCCACATAACCCGTCATTCGCAGATGATGTGGGTACGGGATATCCCTACTTTACCCCAAGATGATGTATTATTTAAGTATTATGACACCACTCTCCGTATAGTTAGAACATCTATTCTCCAAGAGGTTCATATTAAGACCGTACACAGGGCTTATGTGTCACAGAGCCAACGGAAGCACTATGTGGAGGAGGAGTCTGGCAGATGTCCGAAATGTGGTGCTTCTTCTGCGTCTGCTTTCCATAACTTGTGGTCCTGTGGTAAAATAAAAAAATATTGGTATAAACTCTTACACTATGTGAATACTACTTTTGGGCTGTCTTTGCCCTTAGATCCAATACCATTGCTTTTTGCCAACTTTGACAATTGGGCACTGCCGGACTCTAGGAGACCCCCTAATACCTTTCTTGTCTATACTGGTGACGGTGGCAAAGAAAGTTATTCTTAATTCCTGGATAGTTCAACATACTCCTACGCTGAGAGAGGTGGATGCTCTAATGCTGAAATATATGTATTATGATAGGTACGAAGTGCTCTCTGAACCATATCGTACCAGTTACCAGTTTTTTAGGAAGTGGGGGGTGTTCATTGAGACCAAACCGGTTGCTGAACAACTTAAAATATATACTTTGCTTACCTACCCATCCCCGTCACAAGCGTAACTTCTTGACGTTAGATAGGATAATATAAGATATATGGTCTCTTGCCAAATACCTGTATACTCTTGTACCTGATTTCTCTCATCTCATCTCTGCTAGTTATGGGGGTATTTCTGAGTTGATCGCAGCAGGAATTTTGTTAGCAGTTGGGCAAAACCATGTGCACTGCAGGGGAGGCAGATATAACATGTGCAGAGAGAGTTAGATTTAGGTGGATTATATTGTTTCTGTGCAGGGTAAATACTGGCTGCTTTATTTTTACACTGCAATTTAGATTGCAGATTAAACACACCACACCCAAATCTAATTCTCTCTGCACATGTTATATCTGCCTCCCCTGCAGTGCACATGGTTTTGCCCAACTGCTAACAATGTTCCTGCTGTGATCAACTCAGAATTACCCCCTATGTGGATGTAGATACCGTTATGGCCTACACTAATTGCACTACTCACATATATATATATATATATATATATATATATATATATATATGTACTATAACAGCCTCTCTGTTTGAAGATCCCCCCCATTATTCTTCTTCAAGCATGTATACTCAGTCACAGACATGTTTCCGATCACAGCAGCTCCTTTGATAATTGCGCTACAATACACCATGATTTATAGCGTATTAAGTCTAGGATTAGGACTGTATGCAATGATAGACAGGATGTTCTCCCTTTATTTCCTTCTATGTCCCCCCCCCTTCCCCCTCCACCCCCCTTTTTTCTATATCCTTTTCCTGGTTTTCCCCCTATATGCTCTAATTTCTCTATTCTACATTGACTATTGTTGTAAGGACAATTGATCGAGGTATACTTTACATGTATGGTTTTATATACATTTGTTTACATCTGTTTTTCCATGTCAAACCTGATCTTTTGCCTTCTGATTTGCCGCCGTGTGTGGCATTTGTTCTATCTTTATTGTTCTGTCGATGTTTAACTTGAAAACCCAATAAATATATTTTTTTTAAAAACCTTATTATGCAAATAAGCCAACCAATGAAGTAAAAAAGTGCATGTGATAAATGTGTACAAAAACTTTTTTTTAAGTTTTTTTGCTCTGTACTCCCATATTTACCCTCCCCCAATTGAATTTTTTATTTGGTTACTCATTAATATTGCGTTCCTGATATATTTATAGTTACTGCTCGGTGGGTCCTGAGCTGGTTACTTGGGCCACTGGCTTTACTCATTAATCTTTGGAGTTTATGCTCCTTTCTGTACTGTTTGTAAAATCCTCACTTAGGGTCTAATTCAGACCAGATTGCAGCAGCAAATTTTTTCTCTAATGGGCAAACCATGTGTACTGCAGTGGGGAAAGGGCGAAGGAATATCATGTGCAGAGAGAGTTAGATTTGGGTGGGGTGTGTTCAAACTGAAATCTAAATTAGTGTGTAAAAATAAAGCAGCCAGTATTTACCCTGCACAGGATCAAAATAACCCACCCAAATCTAACTTTTTGTGACACCTATTACAAATTTTAATATATACCTCAAAGTTACAATTTTAATTGTTACTGTCAGTACACAGAACATAACCATTTTTTTTCAGTTAATGAGTGCGCCAAAAAAGTCTTATTTTTCTCCGTTTTTGATTTTAGCAAAGTGGTCAGCTACTGCTCAAGCCAGGATCAGTACAAGATCCCGGCGGTCAGATGACAGACGCAGGGAGCCTGACAGTCCCGGCAGCGAGCACAACGTGTCCACTCGCCATGATTCGGGCCCGGTGGTGACCTTCGGTTGCCACAGGTTTCTATTCCCCTCCGGGTGGTGGCGTGGACCACCACCCAAGAGGAGTAACTAGCCGGCGGTCAGGACTCTGACCGTTGGTATTTCAGCTGGTGACGGGATTCCGGTGTCTCTATCCTGACCGGCGATCAATTGACTGCCTCCCCTCAAGCCAGTGGTAACTGCTTTACGATTAGCCTGATCTGTTAAGAGGCATCCTTTTATGGACAGTGCATTCTATATTTCTCTAACGTCCTAGTGGATGCTGGGGACTCCGTAAGGACCATGGGGATAGACGGGCTCCGCAGGAGATATGGGCACTTTAAGAAAGGATTTAGGTTCTGGTGTGCACTGGCTCCTCCCTCTATGCCCCTCCTCCAGACCTCAGTTTGATACTGTGCCCAGACGAGCTGGGTGCTTTTCAGTGAGCTCTCCTGAGTTCGCTGAGAGAAAGTATTTTGTTAGGTTTTTTATTTTCAGGGAGGTCTGCTGGCAACAGACTCCCTGCATCGTGGGATAAAGGGGAGAGAAGCAGCCCTACTCTCTGAAGCTAGGTCCTGCTTCTTAGGCTACTGGACACCATTAGCTCCAGAGGGATCGTACGCAGGATCTCACCCTCGCCGTCCGATCCCAGAGCCGCACCGCCGTCCCCCTCGCAGAGCCGGAAGACAGAAGCCGGGTGAGTATGAGAAGCAAGAAGACTTCAAATCGGCGGCAGAAGATTCCGTTCTTCACTGAGGTAACGCACGGCACTGCAGCTGTGCGCCCACACACCTCACATACTCCGGTCACTGTAAGGGTGCAGGGCGCAGGGGGGGGCGCCCTGGGCAGCATTTGGAACCTCTTTTTGGCAAAAGTAAACATATACAGTTGGGCACTGTATATATGTATGAGCCCCCGCCAAGAAAATGCATATTTAAGCGGGACAGAAGCCCGCCGTCGAGGGGGCGGGGCTTCTTCCTCAGCACTCACCAGCGCCATTTTTTCTCCACAGCTCCGCTGAGAGGAAGCTCCCCAGGCTCTCCCCTGGAGATTCACGGTAGAAGAGGGTAAAAAGAGAGGGGGGGGGCACATAAATTAGGCGCAAAAACACAATATAAACAGCAGCTACTGGGTTAACATTAAGTTACTGTGTTATTCCTGGGTTATAGCGCTGGGGTGTGTGCTGGCATAGTCTCTCTCTGTCTCTCCAAAGGGCCTTGTGGGGGAACTGTCTTCAAAAAGGGCATTCCCTGTGTGTGTGGTGTGTCGGTACGCTTGTGTCGACATGTCTGATGAGGAAGGCTATGTGGAAGCAGAGCGGGAGCAAATGAATGTGGTGTCTCCGCCGACGGCGCCGACACCTGATTGGATGGATATGTGGAAGGTTTTAAATGATAATGTTAATTCCTTACATAAAAGGTTAGAAAAAGCTGAAGCCTCAGGACAGTCAGGGTCCCAACCCATGCCTGATCCTATGTCGCAGAGGCCGACAGGGTCTCAGAAGCGCCCACTATCCCAAATTGTTGACATGGATACCGACATAGATTTTGACTCCAGTGTCGATTACGATGATGCAAAATTACAGCCAAAATTGGCTAAATCCATCCGTTATATGATTATAGCAATTAAGGATGTGTTGCACATCACAGAGGAAACCCCAGTCCCTGACAGGAGGGTACATATGTATGGGGAAAAGAAGCCACAGGTAACCTTTTCCCCCTCACACGAGCTAAATGAGTTATGTGAAAAGGCTTTGGAATCTCCAGATAAAAAACTGCAGATTTCCAAAAGGATTCTTATGGCGTATCCTTTCCCGCCAACGGACAGGTTACGCTGGGAATCCTCCCCTAGGGTGGACAAAGCTTTAACACGCTTATCCAAGAAGGTAGCCCTGCCGTCACAGGATACGGCTACCCTCAAAGATGCTGCTGATAGAAAACAGTAGGGTACCCTGAAGTCCATTTATACACATTCAGGTACCTTACTGAGGCCGGCAATCGCGTCGGCCTGGGTGTGTAGTGCTGTAGCAGCGTGGACGGACACCCTGTCTGAGGAACTTGATACCTTAGACAAGGATACTATATTATTGACCCTGGGGCATATTAAAGACGCTGTCCTATATATGAGAGATGCTCAAAGAGACATTAGTCTACTGGGTTCTAGAATAAATGCTATGTCGATTTCTGCCAGAAGGGTCCTGTGGACTCGGCAATGGACAGGTGATGCCGACTCAAAAAGGCATATGGAGGTTTTACCTTACAAGGGTGAGGAATTGTTTGGGGAGGGTCTCTCGGACCTGGTCTCCACAGCTACTGCTGGAAAGTCAAATTTTTTGCCATATGTTTCCTCACAGCCTAAGAGAGCACCGTATTATCAAATGCAGTCCTTTCGATCACAGAAAAACAAGAAAGTCTGAGGTGAATCCTTTCTTGCCAGAGGCAGGGGCAGAGGAAAGAAGCTGCACAACACAGCTAGTTCCCAGGAACAGAAGTCCTCCCCGGCCTCTACAAAATCCACCGCATGACGCTGGGGCTCCACAAGCGGAGCTAGGCCCGGTGGGGGCACGTCTTCGAAATTTCAGCCACAAGTGGGTTCACTCCCAGTTGGATCCCTGGGCAATAGATATTGTGTCTCAGGGATACAAGCTGGAATTCGAGGAGATGCCCCCGCACCGATACCTCAAATCGGCCCTGCCAGCTTCCCCCCACGAGAGGGAAATAGTGTTAACTGCAATTCACAAATTGTATCTTCAACAAAAGGTGGTGGTCAAGGTTCCCCTCCTTCAACAAGGAAGGGGTTATTATTCGACCATGTTTGTAGTCCCAAAACCGGACGGTTCGGTCAGACCTATATTGAATTTAAAATCCCTGAACATATACCTGAAAAGGTTCAAGTTCAAGATGGAATCGCTGAGAGCGGTCATCGCAAGCCTGGAAGGGGGGGATTTTATGGTGTCTCTGGACATAAAGGATGCATACCTTCATGTCCCCATTTATCCACCTCATCAGGCGTACCTCAGATTTGTGGTACAGGATTGTCATTACCAATTTCAGACGTTGCCGTTTGGTCTCTCCACGGCACCGAGAATATTTACCAAGGTAATGGCGGAGATGATGGTACTCCTGCCGAAGCAAGGAGTCACAATTATCCCATACATGGACGATCACCTCATAAAAGCGAGATCAAGAGAGCAGTTGCTGATCAGCGTAGCACTTTCTCTGGAAGTGTTACGGCAACACGGCTGGATTCTAAATATTCCAAAGTAGCAGTTGGTTCCTACGACTCGTCTGCCTTTCCTGGGCATGATTCTAGACACAGACCAGAAAAGGGTTTATCTCCCAAAGGAGAAAGCTCAGGAACTCATGACACTGGTCAGGAACCTATTAAAACCAAAACAGGTGTCAGTGCATCACTGCACTCGTGTCCTGGGAAAGATGGTGGCATCATACGAGGCCATTCCCTTCAGCAGGTTCCATGCAAGGACTTTTCAATGGGACTTACTGGACAAGTGGTCCGGATCACATCTTCAGATGCATCGGTTAATCACCCTATCCCCCAGGGCCAGGGTATCACTCCTGTGGTGGCTGCAGATCGCTCACCTTCTCGAGGGCCGCAGATTCGGCATTCAGGACTGGGTCCTGGTAACCACGGACGCAAGCCTCCGAGGTTGGGGTGCAGTCACACGGAAGAAATTTCCAAGGTCTGTGGTCAAGTCAAGAGACTTGCCTTCACATCAACATCCTGGAACTAAGGGCCATATACAACGCCCTACGTCAAGCGGAGACCCTGCTTCGCGACCAACCGGTTCTGATTCAGTCAGACAACATCACTGCAGTGGCTCATGTAAACCGCCAAGGCGGCACAAGGAGCAGAGTGGCGATGGCGGAAGCCACCAGAATTCTTTGCTGGGCGGAGAATCACGTAAGCGCACTGTCAGCAGTGTTCATCCCGGGAGTGGACAACTGGGAAGCAGACTTCCTCAGCAGACACGACCTCCACCCGGGAGAGTGGGGACTTCATCAGGAAGTCTTCGCACAGATTACAAGTCGGTGGGAACTGCCACAGGTGGACATGATGGCATCCCGCCTCAACAAAAAGCTACAGAGGTATTTCGCCAGGTCAAGAGACCCTCGGGCGATAGCTGTAGACGCCCTGGTGACACCGTGGGTGTTCCATTCAGTCTATGTATTTCCTCATCTTCCTCTCATATCCAAGGTGCTGAGGATAATAAGAAAAAGAGGAGTGAGAACAATACTCATTGTTCCAGATTGGCCAAGAAGGACTTGGTATCCAGATCTGCAAGAAATGCTCACAGAGGACCCGTGGCCTCTTCCTCTAAGACGGGACTTGTTGCAACAGGGGCCCTGTCTGTTTCAAGACTTACCGCGGCTGCGTTTGACGGCATGGCGGTTGAACGCCGGATCCTAGCAGAGAAAGGCATTCCGGAGGAGGTCATTCCTACGCTGATAAAGGCTAGGAAGGACGTGACAGTTCAACATTATCACCGTATATGGCGAAAATATGTTGCTTGGTGTGAGGCCAGGAATGCTCCTACGGAGGAATTCCAGCTGGGCCGTTTCCTTCACTTCCTACAGTCCGGAGTGAATTTGGACCTAAAATTGGGTTCCATTAAGGTCCAGATTTCGGCCCTATACATTTTCTTTCAAAAAGAGTTGGCTTCTCTACCTGAAGTTCAGACGTTTGTAAAGGGAGTGCTGCATATTCAGCCCCCTTTTGTGCCTCCAGTGGCACCTTGGGATCTTAATGTGGTGTTGAGTTTCCTGAAATCCCACTGGTTTGAACCACTCAAAACGGTGGAGTTGAAATATCTCACGTGGAAGGTAGTCATGTTATTAGCCTTGGCTTCGGCTAGGCGTGTGTCAGAGTTGGCACAGAATTGCGGACCCGTCCACAATTTCTGCCGAAAGTGGTTTCATCTTTTCATATAAACCAACCTATTGTGCCTGTGGCTACTACTGACTTGGAGGATTCTGAGTTACTTGATGTGGTCAGGGCTTTGAAGGTTTATGTAGCCAGAACGGCTAGGGTCAGGAAAACAGAGTCTTTGTTTATCCTGTATGCTTCCAACAAGCTTGGTGCCCCTGCTTCAAAGCAAACTATTGCTCGCTGGATCTGTAACACGATTCAGCAGGCTCATTCTGCGGCTGGATTGCCGCTGCCAAAATCAGTTAAGGCCCATTCCACTAGGAAGGTGGGCTCTTCTTGGGCGGCTGCCCGAGGGGTCTCGGCATTACAGCTTTGCCGAGCGGCTACTTGGTCAGGTTCAAACACTTTTGCAAAGTTCTACAAGTTTGATACCCTGGCTGAGGAGGACCTTGTGTTTGCTCAATCGGTGCTGCAGAGTCATCCACACTCTCCCGCCCGTTTGGGAGCTTTGGTATAATCCCCATGGTCCTTACGGAGTCCCCAGGATCCACTAGGACGTTAGAGAAAATAAGATTTTACTTACCGGTAAATCTATTTCTCGTAGTCCGTAGTGGATGCTGGGCGCCTGTCCCAAGTGCGGAATTCTTCTGCAATACTTGTATATAGTTATTGCTTAAATAAGGGTTATGTTATGTTTGCATCAGGGTTGTCCTGATGCTCTGTTGTTTATCATACTGTTAACTGGTTGTTTTCACTTGTTATACGGTGTGATTGGTGTGGCTGGTATGAATCTTGCCCTGGATTACCAAAATCCTTTCCTTGTACTGTCAGCTCTTCTGGGCTCCGTTTCTCTAACGGAGGTCTGGAGGAGGGGCATAGAGGGAGGAGCCAGTGCACACCAGAACCTAAATTCTTTCTTAAAGTGCCCATGTCTCCTGCGGAGCCCGTCTATCCCCATGGTCCTTACGGAGTCCCCAGCATCCACTACGGACTACGAGAAATAGATTTACCGGTAAGTAAAATCTTATTTTTTGCCACACAGGATAGGTGACTAGCAGAAATGTTTACGGAACACTTTTTTGAAAGTTACATCAATCCTTAATCCCCACTACTTAGGAACAACTATGCTAATGTTTTCCGAGGCACGTTGTGGTACGCCAAAACCATCTGATTGCTATTGATACTACTCCTTGTTATTAATCTTGTTATGATCCAGACGAAAATCTAATACAGAATGAAACATTGATAACCAGTTTGGTTGCTGTGACATTATTGCTTTATTAATACGTGGATATTGCTTATTTTATAGTACTTGTCTATGTGTGACATTGACGTTTTCGTAATTTATATAATACGTAATTTATATAATACGTCATAAGTGTCGTGTGTGTTAGTGTATACGTATCTATCTATCTATCTATCTATCTATCAATCAAAGTAGATGGTTGTATGGGAAGCGCTCAATAACCACTGACAGTTCTCAAATGGTCCTTTTAAAGAATTTTCTTTCAGGATGAAGATTAACCGGAGAAAGGACTGATGGTTTTGGAATAGACTCTCATACCAAAGTCACCCAGCAGCGAAATCACTCGTTAATCCATATTTTTTCAAATGGTTTATTAAGAGTTTTTGTTAAAAATAATGTACGACTCTTACATTAGTCTTGACATTCATGGGTAAGTTAGTAACATATGGAACTTGCTGTATACCCAAGCCGGGGAGGAGCTCCTTTACTATATGAATATATAAACAAAATATATTACATATACAAGCTAATAGTACATGGTATAAATAGTGACCTTATGCGCTTACAAGAAAACTTAAATCAAAACTGGTGGAACGCATGCTGTTTCCGTCCGCGGCCGTGTTTTTAAATATGTGACTGGTTCTTTATATATATTTTTTGTAAGCCAGGATGATGAATGCGTACCATCTCACTTCCTGTTCTGGCTGGGATGCGTTCCACGGCTGGTGGAACGCATGTTATTTCCAGTTGTGGCTGTGATTTTGAATATGAGATTTGATTTATACCATGTGTAAATGCGTACTAAGCTTTCTTATTTTATTTTTATAGTCTTACTAGGTTTTTGAGTAATCTTTCTAAACAGCGTCTTACCCACGAGTACAGTGTACAGTGCTATTTCGGCGGGCATCTGTGTCGGTATACTAGCAGGTCCAACAAACGTTACCAGTCTGTGGCCAGAGCACGTGGAGAAGGTAAGGCATCGGTTCCGCTTAGCTATATGGAAAATGGACACAGCCGCACTGTTTTGGGAGGAGACTACCAAACAGTAGCTGATGCGGCCGCCACCGTGGGTGCACCAGCACTAGGCCTTAGGGATCATAGGCTCCAGGAATAGCATGAGGCCGCGATCCCTAGGGTTGATGTCAGCAGGGGGAGTCAGATGCTCTCCTGGTCGCCCCTCCCCCCGGTTCATGACCAGTTTCCTCCAAGTCTCCCGCCATGAACTGTTCGCTCGCTTCTGTCCCAAACGCTGCCACAAGGGGACCCTGTTGCAGCATAGGCGGCTGTGTGACCGGTGTGCCTGTGTTCACTAGAGGTTCATGGAGCGGCAGTGTACACTAGTAGCATCTGGATCCACTGAGTACGGGCTATACAGCACTAAATCTTTGTCTACCTTTTGAGTACGAATAGTTAGAGAAGTGTTTATTGCATTTGAGTCTGTGTACATTTACTGTTGTTTCTTTCTGAATACATTAGATCTGTTTAAACATGATCAGTAATATGTTCTTCTACATACTTAAAAATGTGTTTGTAGTTGATGTTGTGATCATATTGTTATTATACTAATGTATGACATGTGACTGACTGCTAGTGTGATTGCTGACTTTACTATATGTCTGTCAGTTGTTTTTCTGATCCTCGATGCTGGTGCATGGTTAGGGTCAGATTGTATGTCACTTTAGAAAGTTTAAAGTGATTACAGTCACAAATTGTGTAGTACACTGGGAAAGTTCTGATTATTTATCATGTCTAAGAGCAGCAAAGGTGAGGAAGGTACACTCACAGCAACACTCATATCATGTTTGTCTTGCAAAACTGTTTTATCGCCTCAGGATCTGGTTCAGGATGGGTTGTGTGCAAATTGTTTTAGTGTTCAGCAAAATACAAGGCAGATCCCTGTACAATGTCAGGTACAGATGGATCCACCTTGGGCTATGTTTGTACAGACCTTATCCAGTATAGCTGAACGGATAATTCCTACAGCTTCTGTACCTGGAATAGGTTACACTATTAACCCTTACATGCAGCTCCCTACCTACGGTATATAATTTCCACCAGCAGCTTCTCAAAAGAAACAAGCTGATTGTCACAACTGAGGGTTTTAGCTGACAGGAGGAAGCCTCAGTTGTAGGGGCTGAGAGGAACTTAAACCGGGGAGGTTTAATCAGACCCCTGGACATGTAAGTGTTAAAAGGAAACCCGAAGGTGTGACCATGACAACCAGGTAAAAGTAAATTGAAAGTTTATTGACAAACTCCTGACAATGCTAAATTCCCTTGTCGTATAAACAACCCTTTATGAAGCTAAGAACACTGTACGCTGTTTACTTAAGTAGTACCGTAATGGTACGCTAGTTGCGTAACGATCGCTCAGCCGTAGGCGAGACGCTCAAGCGTCACGTTCGCTCACGGCCCAGCGATCACAGGACACGTTATTGGCTATGACTAGAGTAATGATTCGCTATGGCGTAGCGGACGCTCGAGACCACGAGGAGATCACCAGCGGCGCAGACGCTCACAACGCTATACCTTTATGTCTAAACCTTATACCAATGAAATACACGGAATACCTTAATGTGAATACAGGGTGTAAGTGCAACCTTGTGTAACCTGACTAACTACAAAGCTGCTTGAGCGTCACCGACGCTCAAGTGAACACTTAACACTATAGGAAATACACAGATACTGGTTTAGGGTCCAAAGCCTATTAACTGTATTATATCTAGTATACTTGTAAAAAGGGGATAACAGTACAAATGATACACTACAATATAACAAAGACTTCCTAACCAAAATACAATACTATCTAATACAATACAATACTAGTCTAGGGGAGATACGAGAGAAAGAGAAGGGAAAGAGAGAGAGAGACGGAGAGAGATGAGAGAAATTGGCTCACAGAAAGACAATGATTACGGAGAGAAACTTACGCACAAGGGTAAACGATCGCATGCGCCTGGACATCCAGCACCCGATTTTCAGCAATGAGAACCGTTGAAGAGTGAGAGCTGGATGTGGTCGGCCTGCCTATTTATGCCCCACACACAATGCAATCTCATAGTCCCTACAATCCCATTGTCCATTGGATGAAGGAATTCGACCCTGTATCACAACAAAAGGTCATAGGTTGATTCATACAGGTGGGCTGTGACGATTTCAAACAGCTCAGGTGGGTGGGGAACTAGGTTTCCCGCCGCATACCTGAGTATGAGTAAATAGTAGAAATGGACATAAACTTCTTATGTCCATAACTATTCGCACGAGCGATTAATACGCTCCAAACCAACACCGGAATATTGCTAATTAAATACTCTTCCGATGGGTACCAAACACTGCTGTATGATTCTTGTTAGACCCTTCGTACGATACAAAGAGGGATTACTTTAAACAGGGACCTTCTATATTAACCAAACTTTCAGAAACTATCAAAGGGATCATGATCTATAAACTACATTAATTGTGAAAATATGTAACGAATGAGTCGCACGCTACGACTACATAAACTCTACCGTAAATACGCATACCGCGCCTGCGAGTGCACGCTATTGCGGGTATGCGCCTTCACGGGAGAGCGTACGCATGCGCAGCACGGACCAGTGTGCGGTGCAAATATGGCAACGTGCATAGAGACATTTTTCTGACTTTGACAGTCCACCCTTTGGCAGTCAATAATAACTGCCACAAAACATTTAAGGAGAAAAATGCAAGTCAGGGGTTAATTGATTTCCATGGTTGGGTAAGGGAGGAGAGAGGAGAAGGTGTGAAGAGGGTATGACCTAGTGAGATAGCAGAAGCATGTGTGTATGAATCCATGTTTGGGGGGTCATGTATCATCGTGCCGTACGTGTTGTACATCAAGCTTCGAGGTATTGCGAAGTATACATTTGAATTCCTTCTTATCCTGTGGTACAGGTCTGTGGATGGGCTGTCAAACTTTACCGAGCTCTTTTCGGATTTTGAACAAAATGGGGAGCACATTTTAGTTGATGATACATGAATGGGGGAGGTATGTGGTTGCTGATATCTGTGCCTGTATTCCCTATCGTCTATGTGTGTCATTACCTGAGGGTTGTAGAGATGAAGATAAAGAACACTTATGGAAAATGCAATGATATTCTATGTCAGGGAAATGTACATCTGTCGTCGAAGTTGTGTTCGGTATCTGTTGAGAGTCGTCTTCTTTGCGCTGTATTGCTCCTTGGGCATGAGCAAATAGCTTTGTCAGAGCCATCGGATTTACAAAAAAATGTTGGGCTAGCGTGAGTTTAAATGTACTAGGGAAACTGGGGATCCATGGCAAAGTTCATCAAGTGTCCATTTCTCAAGTGGTCAAAACTTCATCTTTGGTGCTTGTCTGTTGTCTGTATAGCGTCTCGTCAACTTCCTCGTCCAAGGGGGTCTTTGTATCTTGGAGAAAAGCAGAAAAACAGGTGAAAGAAACGGACCGTATAATCGCATTTTCATCCCATCCTGGTTTCTATCATTGGGTCATAAATCTGACAATGCCAAATTCCCTTGTCGTATAAACAACCCTTTATGAAGCTAAGAACACTGTACGCTGTTTGCTTAAGAAATACCGTATGGGTACGCTATCTGCGTAACGATCGCTAAGCCGTAGGCGAGACGCTCAAGCGTCACGTTCGCTCACGGCCCAGTGATCACAGGACACGTTATTGGTTATGTCTAGGGGAATGATTCGCTGTAGCGTAGCCTACGCTCGAGACCACGAGGAGGTCACCAGCGATGCAGACGCTCACAACACTATACCTTTATGTTAAAACCTTATACCAATGAAATACACTGAATACCTTAATGTGAGTACAGGGTGTAAGTGCAACCTTGTGTAACCTGACTAACTACAAAGCTGCTTGAGCGTCACCGACGCTCAAGTGAACACTTAACACTATAGAAAATACACAGATACTGGTTTAGGTTCCAAAGCCTATTAACTATGTATTATAACTAATATACTTGCAAAAAGGAATCACAGTACAAATGATACACTACAGTATAACATAAACCACCTAACCAGATAACTATACAGGAAACACACTACAATACAATACAGTTAAGTTTAAGGAGAAATAAGAGAAGATGAGAAGACAAGAGAGAGAGAGAGAGATTTGAGAGAGATTGGCTCACAATAACATTAAAAGACAATATGGTTGCAGCGAAGCTTACACATGTGAGGAACAATCGCTGCGCAGTTAATCAATGCTGAGAATCTTTGTTTAGAAAGTACTTGAGCTTACCCATGCTGCCTGTCCCTATATACACAACACCCAGCTACACAATCGTCCCGACAATGCCGCATGGGGCAGAAGCTAGACTCCATTTTATTCCAAAATGTCCAAGCCTCAAAACAATGCATATGTTCTGATTTTACAATTCCAAACAATCTAAATCACCTTTCACAATTTCAAGCAAACACAGTATCTCTATAACCAGAGCATATGAGTTATCACAAGACCAGACCACCAGGTACTCACAAGTATCAGCCTGCCATTGCTACCAGCACATATTCAAAAGTACTGCATGGTGGTATTTATGATTAACAAGATCCCAGCTACCATCACAGATTCCACAGGGCACCAACACTAACACCCAACAATCATCACAGCCAAGTTACAATATCCTATTTAAACCAGAAAGCAATATGTCTATATTTCCTTCTATAGCCATGTGATTCTATACTTAGCCTTTGGGAAGGAATTCTGTCCTGGGGATGTAGCCGCCATGCTGCTTGATGCTAGCTTAGTTCTGAGTGTCAGTCAGCCCTGTGATCTCCAGTGGGTATATCATACCTGCATTCCAGCTGTGGGGGTGTGTCAACCACAGGAAGTGTGTGTCCCTCCCAGCATGTGAGCCAGCTGCATCAGTGGCCTTGGTTATGTAACACAATGGGTGATGACCAACACATTCCTGTCTAGTGAGAAGCTATTGTTTGGCGAATACAAAACAGAATCCTGTCTGGGTTTTGTTCTATATTCATGATGTCCACTTCAGTTGAGACAATGACATCTCAGCCCTCATTCTCCTGTATACAAATCCAGCCCCATTTGTAAACACAGGTGTTGGCCCTCCTTATTGAGTCTCAAAAGCTCAGTGTAATTAAAGGCTATTGTACTCCGTCTGCGGGAATGATACTGATTTGGAGTACAATTGATCTTCAATTACTATTCCTGTGTTTACCTTATGCATGTGTAGATATGAGGCCCTCTTAACATGCAAACTATTGTTTGGGGGATCTCTGAGGTCAAAGAGACATTTGAGACCTACTGATGCCTGTCTCCAACTGTTCAGATGCATGACTAAGTAAGAACAAATAATAATAAATAAATGGACATAACTTCTTATGTCCATAACTATTCGCACGAGCAATTAATACGCTCCAAACCAACACCGGAATATTGCTAATTAAATACTCTTCCGATGGGTACCAAACACTGCTGTATGATTCCTGTTAGACCCTTCGTACGATGCAAAGAGGGACTCCTCAGCTCAGGGACATTCTATTTTAACCAAACTTTCAGAATCTATCAAAGGGACCATGATCTATAAACTACATTAATTGTGAACAGTTGTAACGAATGGGTCGCACGCTACGACTACGTAAACTCTACCGTAAATACGCATACCGCGCCTGCGAGTGCACGCTATTGCGGGTATGCGCCTCCACGGGAGAGCGCACGCATGCGCAGCACGGACCAGTGTGCGGTGCAAATATGGCAACGTGCATAGAGACATTTTTCTGACTTCGACAGTCCACCCTTTGGCAGTCAATAATAACTGCCACAAAACGTTTAAGGAGAAAAATGTAAGTCAGGGGTTAATTGATTTCCATGGTGGGGTAAGGAAGAAGAGAGGAGTAGGTGTGAAAAGGGTATGACCTAGTGAGAGAGTAGAAGCATGTGTGTATGAGTCCATGTTTGGAGGGTCATGTATCATCGTGCCGTACGTGTGGTAAATCAAGCTTCGAGGTATTGCGAAGTATACATTTGAATTCCTTCTTATCCCGTACTAAGGGTCTGTGGATGGGCTGTCAAACTCTACCGAGCTCATTTCGGCTATGGTTGTAACAAAATGGGGATGCACATTTTAGTTGGTGATACATGAATGGGGGAGGTATGTGGTTGCTGATATCTGTGCCTGTATTCCCTGTCGACTATGTGTGTTATTACCTGAGGGTTGTAGAGATGAAGATAAAGAACACTTATGGAGAATGCAATGATATTCTATGTCAGGGAAATGTACATCTGTCGTTGAGGTTGTGTTCGGTATCTGTTGAGAGTCGTCTTCTTTGCGCTGTATTGCTCCTTAGGCATGAGCAAATAGCTTTGTCTGAGCCATCAGATTTACAAAAAATGTTGGGCTAGCGTGAGTTTAAAAGTACTAGGGAAACTGGGGATCCATGGCAAAGTTCATCAAGTGTCCATATCATAGGTTGTCAAAACTTCATCTTTGGTGCTTGTCTGTTGTCTGTATAGCGTCTCGTCAACTTCCACGTCCAAGGGGGTCTTTGCATCTTGGAGAAAAGCAGAAAAACAGGTGAAAGAAACGGACCGTATAATCGCATTTTTCATCACATTCTGGTTTCTATCATTGGGTCATAAATCAAATCCAGGTTAATTACAGTTTCCTCACTCCTCAAGCTCATCACTTTTGTACTTTGTTTGCACCTCATTAAAGCCTGCCCGCATCTAAATATCAATCCAATTGATATAACGACACCCAAGATACATAGTAGAAACTTTCCAACATCCTTTATGACTCCTTGAGCCCATTCTCCCAAACCGGAGAACCAATTTCGCGGGTTCAACCATGACACCCAACTAGTCAGCTCATTACCTACAGCAGCAAGGGTGAGATTGTGTTTTCGACGAAATTCCCACTTCAATTGGAGAATATCGTCCATCTTTTGGTCTATGACCTCTACCGGATCCTCGGTGCTATTTGTGATATACGTGCAACACTTTATGCCGTACTGTGTTGCCAATGTAACACAATATCCGCCTGTTACTGCTGTAAGATAATTAAGAACCATCCTATGCTGAACTAGTTCTGTTTTGTAAGCTTGAAGTTCTCTTCCAGTGTATCTAAACGTGTCATCATACATTTCAGTGATATTATCTAACAAATTGGCGAGTGCGGAAATGTATCTATAATTCATCACTCCTCGAGCGGTACGAGTGAAATCTAACGCTACCAGAACCTGAATCCCGGTGGATTCATGGATAAGATCGGAGGCCGGATGCTCTAACCTTTCTGACAGTTGTCTTTTAACTCGGTGCTCGTAATGAGTGTGAGTATAAGGAGCTTGGGCACCACGGTGTATGTCCTTCATTTTGTCATGTGTAACAGTCATCACTTCAGGCAATACTTTTCCAATATAACACAATCCTTCAGAGTTTGGGGCAAGCCACTTGTACGCCTTTCTCCCGCATATGAAATATGCATCATCGGGGAGAACATATGGGACGGAGAAGGACATGACCATGTTACAAACCTTCCAGGTGAAATCTCCTGACCCTAATTCTTCCATCTGCCTAATGCACGTATCAGTTTGTATGATATGTGCACAGTATCCTGGTGATACCTCTCCAACTCTAGTAATCCTATTTCCTAAGGTATATCGATACCGGAAAGATTTTCCTCTACTGGCTATGTGGCGTACCAGCTCTGTATCTGTAGGCATTCTATCTGCTCTGTGTGAAAAGGTCATGGTAAGGTTGCTCCATGACACTTCCCAATTTCCCGGTTTTCTGGGATTGGAGATGTTAAAAACATATGAGGGACCTATCCACATGGTATTGGTGGAGCTTCAAACTAGGAGGGCTGGAGATATTAAACCTCCGGTCCACCGGTCTCCCACCACTTAGCTCAAGTACCTCCCCTAACGTTAAAGGAAATGGTACTAGCCCTGATTTGCTGTGACCCTGAGGTACTTGAGAGCATACCCAACAATCTGTTTGGTTTAACACGTTACCCACTAGAGAGTGATAGTCACTCAATGGATGCCGGTCCATATGGATATTAAAACTGGATTGGCATTTCTTTGTTACAGAGCCTACAGATACAACTTTCTTTTTGAACTAACATTCCTTCACAGTTGTTTACAAATAACATGGTTGTTAGATCGTGCCCGGTACTCGCCTTTGCTTGGTGATTGGGTTGCTATTGGAAATTTACACCTCCGTCTCAGTCATCAGGACCTTTCTGGATCCTTTCTCGACCTCACTGGTACTCTCACCGAAACAGACTGCTCTGGTCAACATCATGGTTAACGGGAAAAATCCATATCACAGTCTCTTGGGGCAAGTCCATCTTACAGGAGGAGAAAAGAAGAAATTTGTAAATGGGGTATAAGAAAATCAGTTTGAGGGGGAGAGAACTCGTTACGATAATAAGTTCTCTCGTCTTGTTGTTCTTCTTGTTCTGCTGTCCTCTCAAAGGTGTTGTCTCTCAGTCTTCAAAAACGATCATTCTGGTGATGCAATATTCCTTCCTAACCGACGATCTTTCTGTAAGGAGCAAAAATCTGGCATTACCATTGGTCCAACTGAGGGGTGACATAGCATCTTTAAACCATGGAAACATGAGTGAGAAGAGAGAGAAAATAAAAAAAAACAAAAGAGATAGAGAACAATTCATGTGCATATATACATTACATAACTCGACAATAACCATCAATAAGAAAAGAGAAACAAAGCATTTTTAAACATTGTAAGAAAACATTGTTAGCATTAGAAAAACATTGTCAGACTTATTAGGCTGTCATATCTATGTGTCTACTGGTCTCCTTGAGCAGTCCCTCCCCACCAGCACCTGCATTACTCCACTGTCTGTATCTGGCCAGAAATACATTGTGGCGGAGGTCATGCTGGGGTTTGGTAGACTTCTGCAAGGACCAAGTGGGTATGCAATGTGTGAATTCTTACCACTACTAGTCAGAGATGGGGATAGAGAGAGGGAGAGAAAAACATTTTTCACAAATACATTTACAACTTTTCACCTGGTCATTCCTGTGTCTTTAGTGAATGACCTCCCACTTCATTAACCGTTACTTCAGGCTTGCCTCCATTCCTAATAATCACCTTTCCTGCCTATGTGATCCTTGATTATAATGGTGTGTATTGTAATTTTGCTCATTTCTTGGTCTAGGGGGTCTAACTTTATGTGGGTTATTACAGTTGCTAGCACAATGCCCTTCTCTTTTGCACAGATCACAAATCCTTAAGTTCCTCCATGTGCCAATGGCCTGGGGTTTTGGTTGATTTGATGCCTCCTCAAACGCTTGGATGCTCATCACCATCAACCGCTTTCCCTGTACCTACCTGATTCCTTGGATACCATGATTATGTCGTTGTCTAGGGAGTTGATATACCTTCTGTGAATCTTTGATCATACAGTTAGATCTTTCCTAGGATCTGGGTAATCAGACATGATTGATCTCAATTCTGTCCGGGACCAGGGATGGCGCATTGCACTGTCCTTGACGGGAATGGTTCCCTGATCGTCAGTCTTCCCATTGGGGACTGTGATCACCCTGACAGGACTAAACTCAATTACATCACCTTGTTTTGGTCTTATAATATGGGGTACATTTGTTTGTGCGTGATATAAAACATTGTACGTACCTGTGGACACGACCTCACCTGACCCTCCGTTAGGGGGTTTGATTATTGCCTTTACCAATTTGGTCGTGTCCACCTGGATGTCTTGTAGGATGGCTTCTGGAAGAGGTGCCGACATCGTTCTGGGCTCACTTTCTTGTTTGTATTCCTGAGGGAGGTTTGACATGGGGTGCAGCTTGCACAGGTTAATAGTTGTACATTCAACAGTATTACAATAATCATGGTTACATTTATTACACTTATTCTTATAATCTATATTACAGTTGCTAAGAGCGTTTTTATTGTTCACCCTTGTGTCTTTCTCTCCGCAATCAACCCCTCTCCTGATGCCACTGTCTCTCCTCTCAAGATAAGAGTCAGAAAAGTCAATAGACTCTTTTTGTAATTCACTTTCCTGTTGCCATAACTGTAAATATTCATAATGTTTATTTTGTCTCTTCGTTGGTTCAATGAGACTTATCCTCCTCCTTAAATTTTGTAACACTACTGGACTGAAGCTACCTATTCTTGGGAATTTGTCCCTGTCTTGTACAGTCATTCTCTCCCATTCATCACATAAAACCTCTGTGTGACTACCGTATTTTTCACACATTACATATCGTGCCGACCCAACTGGTCGGTTCTCTGAATCAACCCGAACCGAGGTTGATCGCCCCCTACCTGAACAAATGGCCCCCATAATCTGCAGGCGTTGCTTATTCCTCCTTGGATCTTTATCTCAAGGTTTTCAGCGAACCCTTACAAACAAACCAAGATGTCCTTGGGCAGGCCGGCGGTGGTGGTTTATCAAGTACCCCACTCACTTCTCGCCCACGTTGGCCTGTGCTGCAATCACTGTAACCAGAGCTGCTGTACCCAACCCAGGGCCCCTGTGAACCTTTATTTACTGGGGCGCGTTCCCCAGCAAGTATCGGTTGTTGGATAGTTCCTGAGTGACCAGCGAACTTCCCTTCCAAAAATAAAAAATTACACAAATCACGTCAGAATGTACAAATAGCGTTTGTGACCACTTTACTCTAATGGTATTAGGTCAGATTACTAACTACTGCACACAATTACGTGCGGTCCAATCGTTCAGTACACGAGCACTACTTGTCATGTACTGAAAGATCAATGGAATCGATGTTTCCGGCCGCGATTCCTTCAGCAAGAGCTTGTATGGCCTATATGGGTTATGCACCAACACCCCAGGCGTTGTGCCACTGGACTTTTATAGCGGACCTCTTTGTCTATTTTACCTGTTACCTTATGACCTCCTGGTCTGTTACCTTATGACCTCCTGGTCTGTTACCTTATGACCTCCTGGTCTGTTACCTTATGACCTCCTGGTCTTGTTACCTTATGGTCCGCTATACTCTAATGCTCAAATATTATTTAACCAGGGATGCCTCCCTAGCCACCGTATATGTCACTTACACGTATGTCCCTTGACGAGTACCCGGCTTTCCTTTTGGTTCCACCTTACAGTTATATAAACTTTTGTATACAAAACACACTCACTCAACACATGTACACTTTTGTTTCTATATCTATTTCTGCGCAGAAATTGTCTTTAGGCCAAAAGTGTTACCAATTAGGAGCAGGATCTGTTAAACTAAATTTCAGATTTTCCAAAAATAGATTTGCGTTATTTACCGCTTCGCGTTATCTACCGCTGTGCGTTAATTATCGCCTTTGCGTTACTTCACTTTATCACAACTTGAGCTACGTGGGCGTAACCGGACGCTACGTTGCGTAATGTACACTGCGTGCGTCTGCCTTTTGGATTGCGTACGCTAGTCTTTGTTAGCGACACGTGTACGCAATGCAAAGGATCCACCGTAACACAATATATTTTTATCAATGTAAATGATCCCTGATCATCTACCGCAATCCACACTGACTGCCTTGTATCTCAGACAAACCGTGTGTTGTTCTATACTTTAACTATTACCTCTACTATGAAATAACAGCAAATCTCTTTTTAGCACTTTCTATCAACTATAAAATTGGCAAACAGGAATAGTGATATACGAAAATGAAACAGAAATGCAGATATATGCGTGCGTACGCAAGACAAAAGAAAAATAAACAGTTTTAAAAGGACACAAGCGTTTTGTTCTTACTTCCGGTTACCGGGTTCCTTCAGCACTCTTTATCTAAGCGAAGCAGACGCTTATCCCGCCAGCACTATGAGACAATCTCCCACCCTTTGCTGGGGGATAATGTCTGCTGATCTACCTAGTGCAGATGTGAGAAGTATAGGACGAGTTCCCAATTGACAATGCCAAATTCCCTTGTCGTATAAACAACCCTTTATGAAGCTAAGAACACTGTACGCTGTTTGCTTAAGAAATACCGTATGGGTACGCTATCTGCGTAACGATCGCTAAGCCGTAGGCGAGACGCTCAAGCGTCACGTTCGCTCACGGCCCAGTGATCACAGGACACGTTATTGGTTATGTCTAGGGGAATGATTCGCTGTAGCGTAGCCTACGCTCGAGACCACGAGGAGGTCACCAGCGATGCAGACGCTCACAACACTATACCTTTATGTTAAAACCTTATACCAATGAAATACACTGAATACCTTAATGTGAGTACAGGGTGTAAGTGCAACCTTGTGTAACCTGACTAACTACAAAGCTGCTTGAGCGTCACCGACGCTCAAGTGAACACTTAACACTATAGAAAATACACAGATACTGGTTTAGGTTCCAAAGCCTATTAACTATGTATTATAACTAATATACTTGCAAAAAGGAATCACAGTACAAATGATACACTACAGTATAACATAAACCACCTAACCAGATAACTATACAGGAAACACACTACAATACAATACAGTTAAGTTTAAGGAGAAATAAGAGAAGATGAGAAGACAAGAGAGAGAGAGAGATTTGAGAGAGATTGGCTCACAATAACATTAAAAGACAATATGGTTGCAGCGAAGCTTACACATGTGAGGAACAATCGCTGCGCAGTTAATCAATGCTGAGAATCTTTGTTTAGAAAGTACTTGAGCTTACCCATGCTGCCTGTCCCTATATACACAACACCCAGCTACACAATCGTCCCGACAATGCCGCATGGGGCAGAAGCTAGACTCCATTTTATTCCAAAATGTCCAAGCCTCAAAACAATGCATATGTTCTGATTTTACAATTCCAAACAATCTAAATCACCTTTCACAATTTCAAGCAAACACAGTATCTCTATAACCAGAGCATATGAGTTATCACAAGACCAGACCACCAGGTACTCACAAGTATCAGCCTGCCATTGCTACCAGCACATATTCAAAAGTACTGCATGGTGGTATTTATGATTAACAAGATCCCAGCTACCATCACAGATTCCACAGGGCACCAACACTAACACCCAACAATCATCACAGCCAAGTTACAATATCCTATTTAAACCAGAAAGCAATATGTCTATATTTCCTTCTATAGCCATGTGATTCTATACTTAGCCTTTGGGAAGGAATTCTGTCCTGGGGATGTAGCCGCCATGCTGCTTGATGCTAGCTTAGTTCTGAGTGTCAGTCAGCCCTGTGATCTCCAGTGGGTATATCATACCTGCATTCCAGCTGTGGGGGTGTGTCAACCACAGGAAGTGTGTGTCCCTCCCAGCATGTGAGCCAGCTGCATCAGTGGCCTTGGTTATGTAACACAATGGGTGATGACCAACACATTCCTGTCTAGTGAGAAGCTATTGTTTGGCGAATACAAAACAGAATCCTGTCTGGGTTTTGTTCTATATTCATGATGTCCACTTTCAGTTGAGACAATGACATCTCAGCCCTCATTCTCCTGTATACAAATCCAGCCCCATTTGTAAACACAGGTGTTGGCCCTCCTTATTGAGTCTCAAAAGCTCAGTGTAATTAAAGGCTATTGTACTCCGTCTGCGGGAATGATACTGATTTGGAGTACAATTGATCTTCAATTACTATTCCTGTGTTTACCTTATGCATGTGTAGATATGAGGCCCTCTTAACATGCAAACTATTGTTTGGGGGATCTCTGAGGTCAAAGAGACATTTGAGACCTACTGATGCCTGTCTCCAACTGTTCAGATGCATGACTAAGTAAGAACAAATAATAATAAATAAATGGACATAACTTCTTATGTCCATAACTATTCGCACGAGCAATTAATACGCTCCAAACCAACACCGGAATATTGCTAATTAAATACTCTTCCGATGGGTACCAAACACTGCTGTATGATTCCTGTTAGACCCTTCGTACGATGCAAAGAGGGACTCCTCAGCTCAGGGACATTCTATTTTAACCAAACTTTCAGAATCTATCAAAGGGACCATGATCTATAAACTACATTAATTGTGAACAGTTGTAACGAATGGGTCGCACGCTACGACTACGTAAACTCTACCGTAAATACGCATACCGCGCCTGCGAGTGCACGCTATTGCGGGTATGCGCCTCCACGGGAGAGCGCACGCATGCGCAGCACGGACCAGTGTGCGGTGCAAATATGGCAACGTGCATAGAGACATTTTTCTGACTTCGACAAATCAAATCCAGGTTAATTACAGTTTCCTCGCTCCTCAAGCTCATCACTCTTGTACTTTGTTTGCACCTCATTAAAGCCTGCCCGCATCTAAATATCAATCCAATCGATATAACGACACCCAAGATACATAGTAGAAACTTTCCAACATCCATTATGACTCCTTGAGCCCAGTCTCCTAAACCGGAGAACCAATTTCGCGGGTTCAACCATGACACCCAACCAGTCAGCTCATTACCTACAGCAGCAAGGGTGAGATTGTGTTTGACGAAATTCCCACTTTAATTGCAGAATATCGTCCATCTTTTGGTCTATGACCTCTACCGGATCCTCGGTGCTATTCGTGATATAAGTGCAACACTTTATGCCGTACTGTGTTGCCAATGTAACACAATATCCGCCTGTTACTGCTGTAAGATAATTAAGAACCATCCTATGCTGAACTAGTTCTGTTTTATAAGCTTGAAGTTCTCTTCCAGTGTATCTAAACGTGTCATCATACATTTCAGTGATATTATCTAACAAATTGGCGAGTGCGGAAATGTATCTATAATTCATCACTCCTCGAGCGGTGCGAGTGAAATCTAACGCTACCAGAACCTGAATCCCGGTGGATTCATGGATAAGATCAGAGGCCGGATGCTCTAACCTTTCTGACAGTTGTCTTTTAACTCGGTGCTCGTAATGAGTGTGAGTATAAGGAGCTTGGGCACCACGGTGTATGTCCTTCATTTTGTCATGTGTAACAGTCATCACTTCAGGCAATACTTTTCCAATATAACACAATCCTTCAGAGTTTGGGGCAAGCCACTTGTACGCCTTTCTCCCGCATATGAAATATGCATCATCGGGGAGAACATATGGGACGGAGAAGGACATGACCATGTTACAAACCTTCCAGGTGAAATCTCCTGACCCTAATTCTTCCATCTGCCTAATGCACGTATCAGTTTGTACGATATGTGCACAGTATCCTGGTGATACCTCTCCAACTCTAGTAATCCTATTTCCTAAGGTATATCGATACCGAAAAGATTTTCCTCTACTGGCTATGTGGCGTACCAGCTCTGTATCTGTAGGCATTCTATCTGCTCTGTGTGAAAAGGTCATGGTAAGGTTGCTCCATGACACTTCCCAATTTCCCGGTTTTCTGGGATTGGAGATATTGAAACATAAGAGGGACCTATCCACATGGTATTGGTGGAGCTTCAAACTAGGAGGGCTGGAGATGTTAAACCTCCGGTCCACCGGTCTCCCACCATTTAGCTCAAGTACCTCCCCTAACGTTAAAGGAAATGGTACTAGCCCTGATTTGCTGTGACCCTGAGGTACTTGAGAGCATACCCAACAATCTGTTTGGTTTAACACATTACCCACTAAAGAGTGATAGTCACTCAATGGATGCCGGTCTATATGGATATTAAAACTGGATTGGCATTTCTTTATGCATCCATCTTCAACCAGATTATCACAGAGCCTACAGATACAATTTTCTTCAGCTAACAATCCATCACAATTTCTTCTATCGGATCGTTTTCTGATACTCGCCTTTGCTTGTTGGTTTGGTTGACCTTGGAAAACTACGCCTCCATCATCATAATCGGAACCCATTCCAGATCCTCTCTCGACCTCTATGGTACTCTCGCCGGAACAGACTGCTCTGGTCAACATCATGGTTAACATCAAAATCCGGATCACAGTCTCTTGGGGCAAGTCCATCTTTGAGGAGGAAACAGAGAAGAATGAGAAGGGGGAAAAAGAAATTTTAAGGGAGAGGGGATGGGAAGTGGAGAAAAACAATAAAAGGGAGAAGGGAGTCGACAACTGCTTTCGGTCTTCAAGGCTCAGGTGCCGCCTCAGTCCTCCTGGAACAGACACTCCAGTGATACAACCTCTACCGTCTGTTCCTTATCACGGGACTTCTCTGGATCAGCAACCTTTTTGCAGTGGGATGAATGGACCCAAGTCTCTCTCTCAGCCACCTTCAATGCTGTGGTGCTAGTCAATAAGACCTGGTATGGTCCTTCCCATCTATCAATAAGACAACCTGAGCGTAGAAAATTTTGTATCATTACATAATCCCCAGGTTCAATGTCATGACAATTACTATCTGGTAAATCAGGAATCACCAACTTCAGATTATCATTTTGATTCCTCAACTGCTTACTCATGTTAATCAAGTACTTTACAGTTACTTCATTGTTACATTTCAAATCATCCTGAGGGTTAATCATGACATGCGGTTGTCGACCAAACAAGATTTCAAAAGGAGACAGATTAAGAGGGGACCTGGGAGTGGTTCTGATGCTATACAAAACAATGGGTAAAGCTTCTGGCCACGTCAATCCTGTCTCTGCCATTACTTTACTCAATTTATTTTTAATAGTGCTGTTCACTCTTTCGACCTTCGCGCTCGCCTGTGGACGGTACGGAGTGTGCAGCTTGCTATCAATTCCCATCAACTTACACATTCCTTGAAAGACATCACCTGTAAAATGGGTACCCCTATCACTTTCAATGATTCTAGGGATACCATATCTACATACAAATTCCTGCACAATTTTCTTAGCTGTAAACATAGCGGTATTTGTAGCTGCTGGGAAAGCTTCGACCCAATTCGAGAAAACATCTATACAAACAAGTACATATTTCAAATTTCGACATGGGGGTAATTGAATGAAGTCAATTTGTATTACCTGGAAAGGGCCGCCGGCAGGTGGGATATGGGATGGTTCTGTAGGTATTGCTTTTCCAATATTCTTTCTCAGACAGGTAAGGCATGACATTGCTCTTTTACTCGCATGAGAGGAGAATCCTGGGGCGCACCAGTATGCTCTTACCAATTTGCACATCCCCTCCTTGCCTAGATGAGTCAGCCCGTGAGCTGCTTCAGCCAGACATGGAAGGTATGCCCTGGGGGCCACTGGTTTACCATGTCCATCCGTCCAGAGCCCTGAGGACTCCTGGCCATATCCCTTTGCCTTCCAGACTGCTCTTTCCTGTGTGGAACACAAATTCTGCATCTCACACAACTTTTGTGTGTTGATGGTATTAAATACCATCAGTTGTGTGGTGTCTGTCTGTATGGGGGTAGCAGCTGCAAGCTTTGCGGCTTCGTCTGCTCGGCTGTTACCAAGGGATACTGGGTCTTGGCTATATGTATGTGCTTTACATTTGATAACAGCCACTCTGTCGGGTTCCTGTATCGCTGTTAGAAGCCTTTTTATATATGCTGCATGCGCTATCGGTGTACCAGCTGCCGTCATGAAATTTCTGAGGCGCCATAGGGCTCCGAAATCATGGACTACCCCGAAGGCGTATCTAGAATCGGTGTAGATATTGGCTGACTTACCCTTAGCCAATTCACATGCTCTGGTTAGGGCGACCAGTTCAGCAACCTGGGCTGAGTGAGGTGGGCCTAGCGGTTCCGCTTCTATGGTGCCTTGGTCATCTACGACTGCGTATCCAGTACACAAGTCTCCCGAGTCTGACTGTCTATGACAACTACCGTCCGTGTAGAACGTGAGTTCTGCATCTTCCAGTGGGTTGTCACTGATGTCAGGCCTTGCGGTAAAATTTTGGGTCAAATATTCCATACAATCATGTGTATCTCCCTTTGCATTAAATCCTCCTTCCCCATCACTCTCACCTTCCACCCTTTGTGCCTGACCAGGCACACCTGGGAGAAATGTTGCAGGATTTAATGCGCTGCATCTCCTTATGGTGATGTTTACTGGGGCCATTAATGCCAATTCCCATCTTGTAAACCTTGCTGATGAGACGTGTCTGGTTTGGGCAGAATTCAATAAGGCAGATACCGCATGCGGTGTATGGATTGTGAGGTTGTGGCCTAGCACGACATCTTCGCTTTTTGTCACTAGCAATGCTATCGCCGCAACGCTACGCAAGCATGTGGGGAGGGATCGCGCTACCGTGTCTAGCTGGGCGCTGTAGTATGCAATTGGCCTGCTGGCGTCACCGTGTTTTTGGGTTAGTACACCTGCTGCGCACCCAGCACTTTCTGTTCCGTATAGTTCAAAGGGTTTCCCATAGTCTGGCATACCTAGTGCTGGTGCCTGCGTTAGGCACTGTTTGAGTCTCTCAAATACTGTTTCGGATTCGTCTGTATGCGAAATCCGGTCAGGTTTGTTTGAAGAGACCATTTCCTGCAAAGGTAACGCCAATATGGAAAACCCTGGGATCCAATTACGGCAATACCCACACATTCCTAAAAACGTCCTGATCTGTTGCTGGGTTTGTGGCAGTGTCATGTCTCTAATGGCTTGGATTCTATCAGCGGTCAGGTGTCTCAGTCCTTGTGTTAGACAGTGTCCCAAATATTTTACCTTAGTTTGGCATAATTGTAACTTGTCTTTGGAAACCTTGTGACCTGTGTCTGAAAGATGAAACAGGAGCTGTTTCGTATCCTTCAGAGATGCTTCCAGTGAATCTGAACACAGTAATAAATCGTCCACATACTGTATCAATACTGATCCACTGTCTGGTTGGAAAGACTGTAAACAATCATGCAAAGCCTGAGAAAATATACTTGGACTATCTATGAAACCTTGGGGTAGCCGAGTCCACGTGTATTGGACTCCTCTGTATGTGAATGCAAACAAATATTGGCTGTCAGGGTGCAGAGGTACCGAAAAGAAAGCGGAGCAGAGGTCAATAACAGTGAAAAATTTGGCAGTGGGAGGAATTTGCATTAGGATGACAGCTGGATTAGGCACTACGGGGAACTGACTCTCAACTATTTTGTTAATCCCCCTTAGATCCTGCACTAGCCTGTAACCCCTCCCCCCACTCTTTTTAACAGGGAAGATGGGACTATTGGCTGTGCTGGACGTTCTTACCAGAATGCCCTGTTGCAGCAAGCGTTCTATTACTGGGAAAACTCCTAACTCCACCTCTGGCTTCAGAGGATACTGTGGGATTTTTGGAGCTATCCTACCATCTTTTACTTGTACAACTACTGGAGCTACGTTTGCCATTAATCCAGTGTCCTGTCCATCTTTTGTCCAAAGTGACTCTGGTATCTGAGATATCATCTCTTCTACTTGGGATGGGTTCCTATTTGTCATAATGGAATGTGACATTAATTTTGATGGGGAGTCTAACATGTCTCGTACCTCCTGAGCGTGATTCTCAGGAATGTCCAAGAATACACCTTCAGGAGTACAATAAATGACGCAACCCATTTTACATAGTAAGTCTCTCCCCAGGAGATTAGTTGGTGCCGATGCAGCCAGCAAAAAGGAATGCTTGGTATGCAAAGGCCCTATTGTAATCTCGGCTGGTTTGCTAACAGGGTAGTGCTGGACTACTCCTGTTACTCCCATGGCTGGAATTGTCCTACCAGTGGTTCTCATGCCCACTGTCGAATTTATCACTGACTTGGCCGCCCCTGTGTCTACAAGAAAGTTTAAAGTTTTACCAGCTACATTGATTGCAATCTCTGGTTCGCTTCCAAGACTGGCAATCAATTTAACTGGCTGCAGATTACAGGTGTGGCCACACCCCTATTGGGTATGCTGACCTCCCTGAATCCCATTGGCAGCAACTACTTGTGGGGGAGTTAGCTGGGAACTACCAGAGGCCTGCCAGTCTCTGTTCGGGGGATATCTTTTTGTTTCCCCTGTATGTGGCTCAAAACTCCGCCTCTGTGGACCCTGCTCCCAATGTCGTGTGTTGTGTTGTTGTCTAGGGGGTTGAAAAGATCTTTGTACATTCTTTGTTCTACATTCTCGTGCAAAGTGTCCCGGTCTGTTACAAGAAAAACATGTTATTACACTTGCCTTACCCACAGGATTCGGTGGTACATACGCAGGCTGCCTTGTGGTCAGCGCCTGTATACTTACGGACATCAACTTATCACTTTGCGACTCCCTGTGTCTAGTGATGTTTTTGTCGTGATCAACAGCAGCCTCTCTCAAGGTGGACACTGACAGACCTCGCCAACATGGTTGTGTGGTCTGTACCCTAGCTTTTAATGTTTCTTTCAAACCATCCATCAGTACAGATACTGCTACTTCTCGATGGTTTGGGTTGGTCTTAATGTCTTCTATACCAGTGTATTTTGCCATTTCTGATAGTGCCCGGTGGAAATATTCTGCTGCCGTTTCGGACTCCTTTTGCTTAATGGAAAATATTTTATTCCATTTAACAACGGCTGGGAAATACTCCTTTAGCTGTAAATTTATCCTTTTTACATTATCCTGGTCGTACACATCTGTAAGCGGTACATCCTTATCTAGTCCACAATCAGCCAAGAATTTAACTGAGTCGACATTGGAAGGTAAGCAAGCTCTTAGCACTATCTGCCAATCCTTATTATTGGGCTCTAAAGTGTTTCCTAGATCCCTGATGTATTTTTGGCTTGCCACTAAATCTTTTCTGGGGTCTGGGAATTCAGACACTATGGTCCTCAATTCCATTCTAGTGAACGGGCAATACATGGCAATGTTCCTGACGGGTGTGGCTCCTGATGCATCTGTTTTCCCATTGGGAACTACTATCACCTTTACAGGAGCAATTCTAACAGCCTCATTCTGCGTAGATTCTACAACTTGTGGTACAATTGTTTCAGTGTAGTGCATGGTGCCGTACTTACCCGTTGACACGACCTCACCTATCCCTCCGCTAGGGGCCTTCACTAATCTCGTGGGTGGTGCAGTTCCCACTGTGGTTTCTGATATGGTGGCCGCTAGAGAGAGCGCTGAAATTGTTGCCGAATCTTCTTCTTGATCACACTCCTGAGGAAGGTTCAAAACAGGGTACATCTTGCACGGGTTAATACTTGCATGAGTTATTTGGTTAACATCATTAACATTTACAGGGTTACTAAGAGTTTGTGTTTTACAACCCAGTGCGTTTCTCTCCGTAATCAACCTCTCTCCTGCAATGTATGGTGGAGGTGGAGCTGTGGCTATCAGCTTCCTGACTGCCCCAGATCCCGCCGCCAGAGCCAAACCTCTCTGTATCTCACCTTCCTGGTGCCATAACTGTAAGTAATCATGATGCTGAATTCGTCTCTTTGATGATTTTACGAGACATATCCTCCTCCTTAAATTTTGTAACACGTCTGGACTGAAGCTACCTATTCTAGGGAATTTGTCCCTGTCTTGTACAGTCATTCTCTCCCATTCATCACATAAAGATTCGGTGTGACTTCCATATTTTTCACACATTACATATCGTGCCGACCCAACTGGTCGGTTCACAGAATCAACCTGAACCAGGGTTGATCGCCCCCTACCTGAGCAACTGGCCCCCATAGTCTGCAGGTGTTGCTTAGTCCTCCTTGGATTTCTGTATCAAGGTTTTCAGCAAGCCTTTACAGACAACCAAATTACTCCACAGTAGGCCGGCGGTGGCGGTTTACCGAGTACCCCACTCACTCGCCCACCTCGACCAATACGACCTGATCACACCGATATGGTGCTGGCGTACTCGATACAGGGCCCCTATGGAACCTTCTGTTTACTGGAACATATGAGGGTTACCCGCAGGACACTTACTCTTTCCAGTAAAGGTGGGGTTGTTAGATAGTTCCTGAGTGACCAGCGAACTTCCCTTCCAAAAATAAAAAATTACACAAATCACGTCAGAATGTACAGATAGCGTTTACTCTAATGGTATTAGGTCAGATTACTAACTACTGCACACAATTACGTGTGGTCCAATCGTTCAGTACACAAGCACTACTTGTCATGTACTGAAAGATCAATGGAATCGATGTTTCCGGCCGCGATTCCTTCAGCAAGAGCTTATGGCCTATATGGGTTCTGCACCAACACCCCAGGCGTTGTGCCACTGGACTTTTATAGCGGACCTCTTAGTACCTTACGACCTCCTGGTCTTGTTACCTTCTGTTAATGACCTCCTGGTCTGTTACCTCATGGTCCGCTATACTCTAATGCTCAAATATTATTTAACCAGGGATGCCTCCCTAGCCACCGTATATGTCACTTACACGTATGTCCCTTGACGAGTACCCGACTTTCCTTTTGGTTCCACCTTAAAGTTATATAAACTTTTGTATACAAAACCACACTCACTCAACACATGTACACTTTTGTTTCTATATCTATTTCTGCGCAGAAATTGTCTTCAGTCCAACAGTGTTACTAATTAGGAGCAGGATCTGTTAAACTAAATTTCAGATTTTCCAAAAATAGATTTGCGTTATTTACCGCGTCGCGTTATTTATCGCCTTTGCGCTAATTATCGCTTTGCGCTAATTCAACTTTTCGTGACTTGAGCTACGTGGGCGTAACCAGACGCTACGTTGCATAATGTACGCTGCGTGCGTCTGCCGTTTGGATTGCGTACGCAAGTCTTTTGTTAGGGACACGTGTACGCAAAACAAAGATCCACCGTAACACAATTTCTACCTTTATCAATGTAGGTGATCCCTGATCATCTACCGCACACCACACTGACTGTCTTATCTCCCAGACAAGCCGTGTGTTGGTCTATACTTTAACTATTACCTCTACTATGAAATAACAGCAAATCTCTTTTTGCACTTTCTAATCAACTATAAAACTTGGCAAACAGGAATAGTGATATACGAAATTTGAAAAAGAAATGCAGATAAATGTATGCGTGCGTGTATACGCAAGACAGAAGAGAAATAAAACAGTTTTAAAAGACACAAGCGTTTTGTTCTTACTTCCGGTTCCCGGATTCCTTCAGCACTCTTTATCTAAGCGAAGCAGACGCTTATCCCGTCAGCACTGCGAGACAACCTCCCACCCTTTGCTGGGGGGATAATGTCTGCTGATCTACCTAGTGCAGATATGAGAAGGATAGGACGAGTCCCCAATTGACAATGCTAAATTCCCTTGTCGTATAAACAACCCTTTATGAAGCTAAGAACACTGTACGCTGTTTACTTAAGTAGTACCGTAATGGTACGCTAGTTGCGTAACGATCGCTCAGCCGTAGGCGAGACGCTCAAGCGTCACGTTCGCTCACGGCCCAGCGATCACAGGACACGTTATTGGCTATGACTAGAGTAATGATTCGCTATGGCGTAGCGGACGCTCGAGACCACGAGGAGATCACCAGCGGCGCAGACGCTCACAACGCTATACCTTTATGTCTAAACCTTATACCAATGAAATACACGGAATACCTTAATGTGAATACAGGGTGTAAGTGCAACCTTGTGTAACCTGACTAACTACAAAGCTGCTTGAGCGTCACCGACGCTCAAGTGAACACTTAACACTATAGGAAATACACAGATACTGGTTTAGGGTCCAAAGCCTATTAACTGTATTATATCTAGTATACTTGTAAAAAGGGGATAACAGTACAAATGATACACTACAATATAACAAAGACTTCCTAACCAAAATACAATACTATCTAATACAATACAATACTAGTCTAGGGGAGATACGAGAGAAAGAGAAGGGAAAGAGAGAGAGAGACGGAGAGAGATGAGAGAAATTGGCTCACAGAAAGACAATGATTACGGAGAGAAACTTACGCACAAGGGTAAACGATCGCATGCGCCTGGACATCCAGCACCCGATTTTCAGCAATGAGAACCGTTGAAGAGTGAGAGCTGGATGTGGTCGGCCTGCCTATTTATGCCCCACACACAATGCAATCTCATAGTCCCTACAATCCCATTGTCCATTGGATGAAGGAATTCGACCCTGTATCACAACAAAAGGTCATAGGTTGATTCATACAGGTGGGCTGTGACGATTTCAAACAGCTCAGGTGGGTGGGGAACTAGGTTTCCCGCCACATACCTGAGTATGAGTAAATGGTAGAAATGGACATAAACTTCTTATGTCCATAACTATTCGCACGAGCGATTAATACGCTCCAAACCAACACCGGAATATTGCTAATTAAATACTCTTCCGATGGGTACCAAACACTGCTGTATGATTCTTGTTAGACCCTTCGTACGATACAAAGAGGGATTACTTTAAACAGGGACCTTCTATATTAACCAAACTTTCAGAAACTATCAAAGGGATCATGATCTATAAACTACATTAATTGTGAAAATATGTAACGAATGAGTCGCACGCTACGACTACATAAACTCTACCGTAAATACGCATACCGCGCCTGCGAGTGCACGCTATTGCGGGTATGCGCCTTCACGGGAGAGCGTACGCATGCGCAGCACGGACCAGTGTGCGGTGCAAATATGGCAACGTGCATAGAGACATTTTTCTGACTTTGACACTCCGTGTAACAACAGACAGCAAATAATAAAAATGGCAATGATAAATAATATGATTCCTGGAGCACTCTGACCATGAAATGGTTTCACAGGACACTGGTAGGTTAAGAACAGTTGTTAAAGTCCTTAGATGGAATAACCTTACCAGGCCTGGCTGTAGTAGTAAGATATCCAAGGAACATGCCAGTAGATGGAACAGATGAAGCTGGTAACTTGAATCAGCTGTTGTAATTGCTGGATAGAACCAGCCAGGTGGTAAGACACGGAGTGGATGCGGAATGGAATTAGCCAGATGATAAAGTCACTGAATGAATGCTGGGTGGAACCAGCCAGGTGATGAAACACGGAGTGAATATAATAAGATGCTAGGGAGCGTGGAAACAGAGGAGTTGAAGCATGATTACCGGTGGTAGTGGATACTGCTGGAAGCAGATGAAATAGCTGGAAACTGGATCAGCCAAGGAGGACTGCAGAGTCAGGCTGCACCGCAGGATGGTAGGCAGGTGCGGGTCTCTTTAGTGGATGCTGGAGACGGGAGCTGGAACCTGGAAACACAACCACAGGAGAGAGACTGGAACAAGGTATGACAAACAAAGCACTGACCATTTCCTGGCCCAGGCACAGGATACTTATACCTGCAGCAATGCAGGCATTGGCTGGGCAATTATGCAGATTTCCAGAGGCAGTGGATTGGAGGAACTGAGACATGTGATTAGATCCAACATGGCTGCGCCCATGTTAGAACTTGGAGGGAAAACTGGCTTGGGAAACCATGTGGAAACATAACTGCAATGGCGGCTCCGGCCGCAGAGGACAGGAGACGCCAGACTGAGAAATGTATGCTGATACTCGTGGATGACAACGGAGGCCGCGGCAGGCATGGAACACCACACTGACAACCTGCACCTATAACACAGGAGCGGCGGCGGAGGCCGCGGAGAACGGGAGACGCCATGCAGGATTCAAACATGGCGCCGCTGTGACAGCATCTCAGCGTGACAGGAGGGATGTGCAGTATGTGGACACAGATGAGATCCGGCCTTGGAACGCTGAGCGAGCCTCAGGAGACATCTGAAAGGCAGGTAATGGCGTCCAGATACCCGGATCGTGACACTGATAAACCGATTGTAAGTAAATCTTCGCCTTCACAGACTACACATGAGGCAGAGGAGGATTAATTCTGCTTTGGCATACGAAGAGGAGGAAGAAGGTTTCAGCTCTGTGGATATAACTGAGTTAATTAGCACAATGAAAGCCATTCTATCCTTAGAGGATTCAGCAGAGCCTGTATTAAAAACCAAGGCACCTGTGTTTAAATGTCCCAAAACAATTAAGACTGAGTTTCCAGGGTCAGATCAGCTGATGGAAATCATGGAAGAGGCGTGGACTACAACCAATAAGAAGTTTAGAATTCCAAAGAAATGGGATTCCAATTATCCTCTTCCAGCTGGGGATTGTTTAAAAAGGGAGGTGGCTCCTAAAGTAGATACAAATGTGAATTGATTAGTGCGAAAATCTATATTACCTTTGCCTTCAACATCATTAAATGATGTCACGGATAGGAAAGTGGATGGGTTTCTAAAAAACATTTTCCCTGTCCGGGGCAGTCATAAGGCCAGCCATGGCTTCAGCTTGGATGGCAAAGGCAGTGGCTGCCTGCGCTGATACATTGGAGGGGGATTTTGCAGTAGCTTCTAGAGAGCAAAAATCCCACATAGCTCATATAAAACAGGCTGCAATATTCTTGGAAGAAGCAGCATTAGATATGGGTACTATCGCCTCCAGGGCATCAGCTTCAACAATAGCTGCTCACAGAGCAGTTTGGTTACGTACGTGGAAAGCTGATTCAGAATCCAAGAAGGTTTTGGAATCTTTGTCTTTTTCTGGAAATATTCTTTTTGGTAAAGAATGGACAGATATTCTGGAGTCAGAAGCAGACTCCAAAAAGGTCAAGTTTCCTTCCACATACAACTACAAATCTAAAGTTCCAGGTTTTCGGCCCTTTTGGTCTCAAGGAAAAGTTAAGGGAAAAAGTGATTAAAAGCCCCAATACAACAAGTCTGGTAAGACTAAAAAACATTGGGCTAACAGAGGGACGGCTTCCAAATCAGAAGATAAGCCATCAGCCTGATGGTGCGGGCCTCCACGTGGGGTACCCCAGGGTAGGGGGCCAACTTCTTCAGTTTGCACAGATCTGGCAGCAGTCTACAACAGATGCCTGGGTGCAGGAAGCGGTATCTCTAGGTTATGCTTTTCCCTTCAAGAAGCATCCTCATCTAAGGTATTTCTGTACCAGCCCGTCTCGGGTAGAGACGAAGGCCAGGGCTTTGCAAGAAGCAGTTCAGAAATTGCTTCAGTCAGGAGTAGTTATTCCAGTTCCCCCTGCACAACGAGGACCGGGTTTTTACTCCAACCTATTGTTGGTTCAGAAGCCAAATGGGTAATTTCAGCCCATTCTCAATCTCAAAATGCTGAACAAATACATTTGGGTACCTCTGTTTCACATGGAGACGTTACGTTACATTCCATAATCTTGGCAATGGAGCCAGAAGATTACATGGTATCTCTGGATATACAGGATGCTTACCTACATGTTCCTATAGCACTGTCCCATCAGTGTTATCTCAGGTTCGCTATCCTCCAACAGCATTTTCAGTTCCAGGCTCTACCCTTTGGGTTGGCCACAGCCGACATAGTATTTACCAAGATTATGGTGGTAATGGCAGCTTATCTCTGCCAGCAGGGGATAAAAAATTTCCCATACCTTGACGATCTTTTAATCCTGGCACAGTCACAGGAATTGCTCCTATGTCATTTCCAACAGACAATAACATGTCTGCATAGGCACGAGTGGCTCATAAATTGTCTGCAGAGAGTATTTTTACCTCGGAACAAGATATCCAAGGTTGATGGTGTCAACATTCGACATGGTGGAGTATGCACAATTCCACTCAAGGCTTCTGCAGCGTTTGATTCTTGCCAAATGGAATGGATTACATCAGATGATAAAAACACAGACTATGGTACTTTCGATAAAGTAAGAAGGTCATTAGCCTGGTGGCTACAGGCGTCCCATCTGGACAAGGGGAAACCCTTTTGGATATCAGATTGGGAAATTCTAACAACAGATGCCAGTCTCCAGGGCTAAGGAGCAGTGTCCGGAAGGTTGTGTTTCCAGGGGCCATGGACCAAAGAAGAAAGTTGCCTGCCAATAAATGTGTTGGAACTTCGGGCCATATACATGGCACTGATTCAGGCAAAGGACATTATTCAAGGAAAACCAGTCCAGATCCGCTCGGACAATGCGACGGCAGTAGTGTACCTCAACCATCAGGAAGGGACTCGTAGCCAAAAAGCAATGAAGGAGGTAAGTCACATACTAAAGTGGGCAGAACTTCATCATCCAGCCTTGTCCGCAGTGTTTGTTCTGGGAGTCCTAAACTGGGAAGCGGACTTTCTCAGTCGACACACCATTCAAGCAAGCGAATGGGCTCTACACCTGGAGGTCTTCCAAACTCTAGTAGACAAATGGGGGATGCCAGAGATAGATCTCATGGCGTCCCGTCTGAACAACAAAGGGCTCGCATACGGGTCAAGATCAAAGTATACCGGAGCGATCTTTGTGGATGCCTTGTCGGTGAGATGGGACTTTCATCTGGCTTATGTGTTCCCTCCAACCACTCTATTACCCAGGGTGGTGAGAAAGATAAAGCAAGGAAAGGGTGCCGTGATACTAATAGCTCCGGCTTGGCCCAGAAGGCATTGGTATACGGATCTGCAGAGAATGTCGATGGATGCTCCATTTCTGCTCCCTCAACGTCCCGACCTCCTGACGCAGGGTCCTTGTTATCACAAACATCTGGATCAACTGTCTTGACGGCGTGGCTCTTGAAACCTCTATCCTGGAGTCAAGAGGATTCTTACAACAGGTAATTAAAACAATGCTCAGAGCAAGGAAACCTTCCTCGGCTCGTATTTATCACCAAATATGGCAAACCTATATTCACTGGTGCAGTGAAAGAAAGGTGGACCCTAAATCTTTCAGAGTTTCCAGGGTCTTAGCATTCCTTCAGACAGGAATGGATAAAGGTTTGAAGGTGGCATCCTTGAGAGTGCAAGTGTCGGCATTGACTGTATGGTTCCAAAAGAAAAGTGCCAATTTACAGGCTGTGCGTACTTTTTTCCAGGGAATGCTGCGCATTCTACCTCCGTTTGTTCCGCCTACAGTGCCATGAAGCCCTTCAAGTTGCCCCATTTGAACCACTTAATAAAGTGGATCTTAAATGGTTAACAGCTAAAGCGCTCTTTCTGTTGACTATGGTGTCAGCTAGAAGAGTATCAAATTTAGGGGCATTGTCATGTCGTTTCCCATTTCTGATTTTTTTATCCAGATAGAGCAGTTCTGAGAACTAGATCTGGGTATCTTCCTAAGGTGGTGTCTAAATTTCACCTTAATGAAGAAATTGTAGTCCTGGCTTCTCGGGTACCGGGACTTTTTGCAGAAGATGCATCGCTGGACATGGTCCGTGCATTAAGGATCTACGTGGATCGTACCAGCGCCATTAGAAAGACAGATTCTCTCTTCATTCTCTACGGATTTTACAAGAGAGGATGGCCTGCTAGTAAACAAACGCTAGCAAGATGGCTTCGGATGACTATTTCAGAAGCATATTCTCAGGCTGATCTCCCTGTTCCAGCTAATGTCTCTGCTCACTCTACTCGTAAGGTAGGTCCCTCACGGGCAGCAGAGCGTGGTGCTTCAGCAGAACAGATATGTAAGGCAGCCACATGGTCTTCCATTAACACATTCATTAGACATTATGCCTTGAATACTTTTGCCTCTCATGACGCTGAATTCGGGCGAAGGGTTCTCCTGTCCAATCAGGTGTGTCCCCACCACTAAATTGCTTTGGGAAATCCCATTGTTATCCTGTGGATAACCTGTGGACCCTGCCAGAGAAATATACGTTATGGTAAGAACTTACCGTTGATAATGGTATTTCTCCTAAGTCCACAGGATCCACAGGGATCCCACCCTGAAGTACCTGATTTGAGGATCCTTTTACTCACTAACCTCTTCCTGCTTGTACGGAAGGGTATGCATGTGTGTTCTTCTCGCCTGATTAGGGCTCTACATGATGCTCCTGCCTTGTGCTTTGGATTACAACTGATTTGCGTGAGCCAGGAGGCGGGAATATATGGACGGGCCCATTGCATTCTGGGAGGCCGGAAAGCTTTGATCGATTGGTGCCAATCTGCTGTCACTTCATCATATCCCATTGTTATCCTGTGGACTTAGGAGAAATACTGTTATCAACGGTAAGTTCTTACCATAACGTATATTTATAGCCAACTTTATGTAACATACATTTCTCATTGCCTGGGACTAGAACCCAGGACCTCACACACTGTAGTCAGACACGTTACATACTGTATGCATCTATTTCCTCCTGCATATGAAGCCCGGTAATTCCAACATTACAGTATGAAGCTACTTGTGTTTGTCGGTACAAAACTGCAATGGTTTTATACTGACAATTACACCTAGTATTGTGATCAGTGACTGATATAAAACCTGGAGAGCATCCTAGCGAACTCTAAACAATTCACAGAATAGACTTGGACAACATTGTCTACTGGTTGTTGTTTTTTTTTGTTTTTTTTTACAGAGAGCATCCTTAATGAAGAATGGAGTTTGATTTGTCACATTGTTTCATTACAAAGCTTATATTAACATACACTAGGTGATGCTATTCTTGCATTTTGTTGTCATGGAAATTAATAAAAACATGTTTTCCTTCATACAATGGCTACATATTGCAGCAGCTTCCTAGTGCATGCTGTAATATTTAAAATGGCCTGCTTTCCTATTTAAATTAAGGGCAGCCTTATCTATCTTACTTAAAATATACAATACATTTTTACATGCAAGTAGTTACTCATTAACACAAAATCCATCTATCTACAAGTACATAGGGGGAGATGTACAGTATTATAGCTATACTTATATAGCTATACTTGCCTGCTCTCCCGGATTGTCCAGGAGGCTCCCAGAAATCTAGTGGCACTCCTGCCCCACCCCGGCAGGCAAGTCTCCCAGAGCCGGCTCACCCACCTCTGCCGTGCTTCAAAGTGGGCGGTCCGTGGAGGCAGATCACTCGATTTGCACTAAATGGAGAAGCCAGAATGTTGGTATCTGTGGTTATAGCGGTACGGATCAGTAATGAGGCAAAGCTGGAAGGTACACCGATGAGATGTATTAACATCTCATCTGCCAGAGAGGGGGAGTGAAAACTCCCCCCTCCGGCTAGCCCCGTCAGAGCACACAGCGCATCAGCTTAGTGCTGCTGCACTATGTGTCTCTTCCTGGCCATCTCCACTGGGCATGCGTGAGATCTCGCTAGCAACGCAATATCTCCTAGGAATCCCGAAGCCGGCAGCAGTGGCAGCCAGGGACAGAGCTGTGGTGATTGGGCAATGACACCTGCAGCTGTCGAAATTGATAGCTGCAAGCAGGCCTGCCATCAAAAATTATGGGGCCTGGGACTGGCTAATTAGGCAGGGCCCCCACCACAAAAACTGCCCCATAGCTCCCCCCCTACATTCCTCAAAGCTTACCATTTTGAGGGGGCCCGGAAGGCAGCAGTGAGCATCGAGGACAGTGCCAACTGCCGCCACACTGGCAGGCAGCCAGCCACGGAAGGCCAGAGTTGCTGCAGTATTCTTACTATAGAGCTGCTCTGAGCTCCTGATTGGCTGCCGGTCTGAATGGCTCACGGACTGCTCTATAGTAAGAATACCGCTGTGGCTCTGTCCCACCATGGCTGCCTGCCTACCGGTGCGCAGGCAGCTGGCGTGGCCTCTGATCCTCACTGCTGCCACCCAAGCCCATCTCAGTCTGGGCCTGAGACTGGAGTCCCGACCATCCCACCTTGAAGGCAGGCCTGGCTGCAGGTGTCAGAACGGCCTGTGCCACTGGGCATTCTTATATTACCCAGCATATCGGCGTGCTATCATGTAGATAGCAGTGCCGATGTAGACAGGAGTGCATAGCACCCCTGTCCTGTACCACACACCGGCACATTCTCCCCCATACCGATGACTAACACTGCCCAAAAAAAAAACATTTTCGTTTGGTACCTGGAATGATAGTTTTGATTTTGGTTATGTTGGGCGTGCTAATTCCAAATACGAAAACAGTCTTTCTCTATCAGCTATACATTTTGTGCATGTCCAGGCCGCGGCACATCGCCATCTGCAGTCTGAGCAGGACATCATTCGTCTGGGCAACCACAAAGCTCAAAACTATGCTGAACTAGTAAACAACATGCTCATTAATTTCAGACACCTTGGATGTAATATGAGGATACGGTAAGAGTTGATTACTTACACAGCCACTTGGACCATTTCCCAGAAAATTTGGGTGATATGAGCAAAGAGCAAGGTGAAAGATTTCACCAGGACATTAAAACAATGGAAGATCGCTACCAGGAAAGATGGGCTGTACATATGATGGCAGATTACAACTGGAACTTACAAAGACACTGTCCAAAGTCCATTCAAGAATGGCCCACAAAAGAAGCTTCCTAAACTAATTTTCTTTTCATTTATGATTTAATTCTATTATTTTGAAGAAAAAGTGTTATTTGAGTCACTATAGAGTTACTGTAATGTTAGTATGTTTTATTGATGTCACTAAAATATTCTAGAAAATATTTTCTGGACTATGGGGGACATTTACTAAGTAGTGATAAGAGCGAGAAGTGAGCCAGTGGAGAAGTGCCACTGGCAACCAATCGGCACTGAAGTAACATCTATAATTTGCATACTATAAAATTATACAGAGCTGCTGATTGGTTGACAGGGCAACTTCTCCACTGGCTCACTTCTCCACTCTTCTCACTGCTTAGTAAATTTCCCCCTATGTTTTTTAACACTTTGTGTTTTATTATGTGAATAATAGGCCTAATATGAAATAGGGTAACACAAATCAGATGATGTGTATATCTCAAAAAATTAGAGCTGTTATTATGTACCCCTGTCATTATTGGCGCTGCTATGTGAAAGATAGCACGCCGATGTGCAGGGAAATGTAGGAACAGTAAGTGGTGCCGACCATTCCAATACCTGCAGCTATCGACTTCGACAGCTGCAAGGTGTGTTGACCCATTGAAAGCCAGTGTTACTTGACAGCTGCTGCCAGCTCCGTGTTGTGCAAGGGAGAGCTCGCGATAGTAGTGAGATCTCACGCATGTGCACTGGAGCTGGCCATTAGGGACTAGGCTGATGAGCTGGGGAAGCTGACAGATCATCAAATTTCCATCTTCCGACGAAGATCGTGGCCTTGCCAAAATGGAGGCGACACACCACCATTTTGGGAAACAGTGGACAGCGCCACCCCCAAACGGCAGCAGTCAATCACTGGCAGTCTGCAGCCATAGTGCACCCCACACCAAAGACTCGCACTGCACATGTGGAAGATACCGAACATAGGTAGTTTGCACTATGGGCCTAATTCAGACTGGAACGCTGCAGCGGCAGCAATCACAGTCTGAATCCCTATGTGGAGTGCAATCGCGCAGTGGGCACACCCCGGGAGCCCATTGAGATGCTAACAGCTTTTCTGGGCTATGATCGCGTCTGTCTGATTGACAGGCAGAGGCGGTCGCGGGGCAGTAGTGGGCGTGCCAACAGCATTAGAAAGCCATTGGCGTGGCGTGATCCGGACAACACAGGCATGTCTGGCCGTTGGAGGGGGCGGCCCGCAGCGGGTAGAGGCCTGTCAGCGCGCATGAGCTATGCTGGCAGGGAGCTACTCGGCAGGTGCAAAAGCATTGCCGCCATGCGATGCTTTTGCACCTGTGTGGGGGGGGGTAGGGCCTGACAGGCGGGGCGGACTAGCCCTGTGCTGGCCGTCCCCCCGCATGTCAGAGTAAATGATCGTAGATGTGGTAAATTTAGCACATCTACGATCAGATCTGAATTACCTCCTATGTGCAGTGCCTAATTAGTCTATGATATGATACATAGTAGTCGCAACAGCTGAGCAATACAAATACTGAAAATAAATTGCAGTGTCCTATTGCTAAGTATGATTATTATATTGCAAAACATGATAGTAAGAGTTCATGTACAATTCAGACTTTTATTTGTAGTGGAAAATTACCCAGCTGAATAAAGTCATTACACACAGCAGACTTGTCATATCTAATAACATGATTATATATTTTTAGACCGTGTGAATGAATGTGCCAGGGTAGGGTTTCCTTTATCTGTGCTGAGGTCATGTATGTAGAACAAACACAACAACAGCTCTAAGTGCTTTTATACAAAAAATATCTAATAGTAAGAACAGAGCTGTATCTATCATGCTGTATCCCTCAGCTGTTTACACTGCGTTATCTTATATCAGCTACCTATGTGTGGAAACGGGAAGACAGGAGAAAATGACAGAAAGAAATTTCTCAGAATATTTGATTGACAGAGAAGATGTGCATATGATTGTGCAACATGTGTATGGCCCATCCCTTAAAAAACATGGAAATTAATGCTGCAGTTTAATATGTAGGCGTTACTGAGAGTAGATTAGCTCATCTAGTCAGGGGACATGCTTTTTTAGAATGTGGTTTGGGGTAAACAGAAGCTGTGATCTATGGCTGTCAGGGTATGTGCGCACAGGTAGGACTGATCAGAGACATTTTTAGAAGCAGGTGAGTTGTGCAAGTGCATGGAACACTGCCCAGTCTCTTCTCAAGCGAGGAGCCCAGCCTAAATGTAGGTCACCCATCCATCTGGGATTCCCCTGGACAGCGGAGGCAGGATGCGGTCTAATCCTGGATGGATGTCCAGGAATGAATCCCACTGACTGTCATGGCAGCTACACTTCCCTTCTCCACAGCAATCACCAGATAGATTTAGGACTACAGTGGGAGGGTGGCTGGGTAAAGAAAGGTGTCTGAGGGCACGTCTTGGATGGAGGCAGCAGAGAGTGCATTATTAGGGGACATAGGATGGGCAAGCCTGGTAATATAATATACGGGGCAGGGGTTGTGGTGGTATAAATGCAGATGATTGTATAGGGTACATGTTGCAAAACATGGATGCAAGGTAGTCATTCATTCAAGTACATGTAAAGGCTGCAGGTGTGCATGGTCCTAAACTACTAATAATACAGGTGACTTCACTGCTGCAGATCCCCTTGTAGGTCTTTGTTGTCAGTTATACAGCAACTTTATAATGTCACTTTCCATCTTATTATTCATTAAAGACTTTGCCGCTTGTAAATAATATCCATTTTCAGTCATTCCTTACAGTAAGTACGGGGTTATGACTGGTACATCTGCTTCCCAGGTGATGCAGCAGCAGGTGTCCTTTCCGCAGACCTGTCCATAAGGCTACATATGGAACATTTCTGCATTTACTCTATGTTGGTGAGATTTAAAAAAAAAAAAATCTGAAACAGCTGTTTATGGTTCTGGACACTTTGGCACTCACAGCATTCTCAATACAGCTGCAAGGCTAATCTAAATGTTTCTCATCTGCTGATCCACTCTGTTACCTTTATTCTACCTTATTCACTATAAAATACTTTTACTCACACACACGGCCATTAACCAAACTACACCATCATACATCTCTTCTCTTATCTCAAAATACGGAGCGCTAGGAGCCTTAGATGTGGCTCCTAGTTTCATCATGATGAAACAGCCTCATTACCAAGGCTGAGAAACGCGTCAAGCAGTGCCCTGTTTTCACGATTTTCTGACCTGCACCAAGCCACATCTCAGGCTCCTAGCGTTCCATACTGACAAGCTGGCGTCAGTACAGCAGTGCAAGTGGATACAAGTGGACACAGGCGGTTCCCAGCCATCACAGACAGACGCGGCCAGCTCCGCCTTTCCAGCTTCTTACAGGCGTCCGCTAATCACGGCTCCATCACTCCCGCATAGGAGATTTCTAACCCCTGTACAGCAATTCACCTGGATTCATCTCTAAATGACAAGTGAGGGGTATTTTGATATATGGAACGATTGGAGCAGGAATTTGCCTAATTGAACTGTCCTGGAAATGCTTGTCACACTCCAATTTCCATCTTAAATAGTTTGATTTAAGCCTATTGTGGAACTAAAAAGACTGGTGCAGTGTTGTCTCCAATTGGACAGTCTTGCTAATACAGACTTTTCACATTTTTGTTTATTTTAACATTAATTTATTTATTTTTTTGAAAAGCGCTTTTTTTCTCCTTTTCCCCTGGTTTTATATCCACAGCTGTTCCAGTTATTATTGGATATATGGAAGCCAGTCATTAATATATGTGACCTTTTTAATTGTTCAATATATGTTTATTACTGGGGGGGATATTGCTAATAATGATTATGGTATGTTAACACACTTGTTGTGTGATCTATTGAATAAATTGAATAATTACACCTTTTTCACTATGGAGGGCGCTTCTTTAAACTTCTCTTTTTTCTTGTATAACATCGAGATTTAGCAAACTCAATTTAAGCAGCTGTAGTCCGGGGATCAGGTGTAATCAGTGACGTGCGGTGAGGTCACTCTTTTGGGAGGCACTGGCAGCTAACAAGCCCCCCAGACACATCAGTAAAACCAGCACTAGGCAGAACCAGCCAGGGGGAGTAATGCCATAGCAGGGGAGACACTCAGTGTGGGGTCCCCCTGCCATAACATTAATCATCCCCCCCGAGCCAGTCAGCCCAGGGTTGGAATTCCTCGGAAAGTGGGAACCCCAAAAAATAAAAATGTGGTCCCCCCTCCCGAGCAATAACCAGCACTGGGCTGATAGCCCAGTGCTATGCCCCGCACCCCTTGTGGTGGTGGGTGTGGGGTTCATTGTATGTTAATGTTGTTCTTTACAGGTGGCCTACAGGTCCCAGCAAGCCTGCCCCAGCATGCTGGCACTTGGAGAACCACAAGTGCCAGCATGCCCGGACATAAAGGGCCCGCTGGCACCTGTAGTCCACCTGTAAAGAAAATATTAAAATAAAACACCACACGGTCTTAAAAATAAGTTTTATTAAACTGGATCTTCACCTGGGGCGGCGGCCTTTAAGCTCTTTTGCGTGGCCGCCGCCTTCCCAGGGCTTCCTGCGTCTTCACCTGGGGGGCGCCACATCCCCAGGGCTTCCAGCGTCTTCACCTGGTGGGCGGCGGCTGCTAAGCTCTTTTGCATAGCCGCCGCCCATCCAGGACTTCCGGCGTCTTCTTTCTTCAGGAGCTCTTAACAGCTCCTCCTCCGCCGTCGGACTGACGCTCCTCTGCCTCGTGCTGACTTATATAAGTCAGCCGGAGGGGGCGGGGCGATGACGTGGTGAGCCGTGATTGGCTTGTGGCGGCCATCTTTAATTTAAAAAATGACGCTGAGGTGCCATTTTTGAAACTGGTACCGCTCCGCTGCCAAACTCTGCAGGCTAAAGGTAAACTTCCGCCGCCCGCACCGCCGCATCTCGCCGCCCGCACCACCGCCGCATCCTGCCGCCCGCACCTCCTCTGCCAGCATCGCCCACACAGTGATTGACAGCGGATCCAGTGACGGATCCGCTGGCCAATCACTGTGGCCTCACTGACAGGGACGTGCTTTCATGGGTTGAAAGCACGTCCCTGTATGAAAGCGGCACCTCTAATGGTGCCGCTTTCCCATATATTTTCAATGGGCTTTCACTGCCCATGGCTAGTCCCCGCCCGTGCCCGCCCCCCGCTCCCATACCTTTCCCCAGTGACAACGGGAGGCACCAGGATCGGTGCCTCCCAAACACATAAAGAGAGGAGCAATGCTAAGAATAATATTAAGAGGATACATATGACACAGAATATGTGTCATATGCATCTTCTTTGTATTATCTTAATCATTAATGACAGGGGAGGCACTGCCTCCCCTGACTGCACGTCCCTGGGTGTAATTCATTAGCAAATACCCACAAGTAACTGTGCAGTAGTTTTTTAAGTGTCTCCAAGTCATTTCACTAGCGCCCACACATTCTTTCATTTTCCCCTGCATTTTATCCATCTTGGTCATCAGCTTCTCCTTCATGTTGGCTGCTCCTGGTTTGGTGCTGGGGAACTTCCTGGATAGGTCACCTGACACGGCATCAAGCCACAAACCCTCAGTGAGGCAGATCTGATAGCTACCTCTCCATGGGCTATTTTATGCAGTATTATTAGCCACAGTGCAGCCCTGCCCCCAGCTCCAGGAAATTTCTGACTATCACAGAGGGGAGTTCATAGCTGCCTCACATCTGGTCTCCCTAGGGCAGTCCCTGTATTTTCAGCAGAGGGCGGCAAATTTGGTGAGTTTTGACTATAAAAATTTATTAGAATAATACAAAGATGATATTTATAAGTCATAAATATCTTATTTGTATTATTCTTACCAATTGTCTATTCCTAACCTGAATGCACGCCACTGGTAAATGCGCCATCTCCACCACTTCAAATTACTTTAAATATTCCATGCAGTGCCCAAGCTTATATCGGATTGAGCATGATTAAACAATTGTATTATTTGCATTGCCTGATGTATCAATGGATTTTGTATTGAGAAGCATGTTTGTGCATGTTGAATGATGGAAAGTTAATTGATCTGCTGAAATGTGCTCATATCTACCAGAAGTCCAGAGACAGATACTAATCAGCCCTAGAATCCTGTGTATAGGACAGGAATTTGTGAATAACACACAGCAGGGGTCCAGCTTACAGACCTCTCAGAGACACTTGGGCAGCAGAGTGTAGAGTGTCTTTCCTGTCCTGGTGTGTACCAGAACCACAGTTTGTTTACCCAGGAACTAGGTCTCAAGCTTCAAACAAAGCGGTAAAGATAAGACAATCTGCCTCTGTCAGAAGGGCTCAGAAACCCCAAAGAGTAAGCTGATACTCAATCCACTCTGCTTTTGGGAGGGTTAATGGAATCCCAAGAGGATGGGGGCTGAGGGGGAGCAGCAGCATGGCTATTAAATATGAGAGGCTCAGACAAATAATTTGTCATCTTTGAGGTGGTATCCGTGGAGAGACTGGAGCCTATAATGTCCAGGATAGGACATTACTCTACAGCGTTCTGTACTACAGGTGACTAGGATGTTGTTTTTCTCTCTCATTTATTTCTTGAAATTGTAATTACTTATGTGACAATTTAAACTATTATATTCTTGTTACCTTTCTGTTTCTCTAACTATACTGAGTTCTGGATTCTGTGTTTTCACACCCAAACCCTGAGAGGCTGATGTTACCTGATTTTTACGTATTAATAATTGTGTTTAGGGGTGAGAGCTATGGTGGCCAATCCCGGGATCGGGATCGGCGGGATCCCGGGATTTAGGGACAAAAACGGCTTGGATTCAATCCCGGGATTGGAAGCTCCAATCTCGGGGATTGAGGGATCGGCATTGAGCGTCCACAGGACGCTCAGACGCTGCCCGGCTTCCTTCTTCTGGCTTCCCAGCGCAGCATGAGAGGTCATGCTGCGCCATCACACGCCGCCAGGAGAGAGCGGCGGATGTTTCCACCCGCCCGCCCCCGGTATATGGTGAGTTATGTGTGTGGGGCAGACGGGGCGAGGGGGTGGCCACATAGCTAAAAGCCAATCCCAGGAATCCCGGGATTGCCCATTTTTCAATCCCGATACTCGGGATTGAAAAAATGGCCCGGGATTGGCTTCCCTAGTGAGAGCAGGAGCTCACCATGGGCTTGACTCAAAAAATACTTCCACTGCCACCATCTAGAGAATCGCCACGCCTGGAGTCGTGACATTCCATCTACCCTGTTTTTGCATATGGGCTTGAAATGAGGCGTCCCGTCAAACCCTTCCATGAGAACATATCACAGTTTATACCAAGTTTGTTTCCACTAATTCCACGTTTACTGTACATTAAAATTAGGGGGGTCATTCCGAGTTGTTCGCTCGCAAGCTGCTTTTAGCAGCTTTGCACACGCTAAGCCGCCGCCTACTGGGAGTGAATCTTAGCTTATCAAAATTGCGAACGAAATATTAGCAAAATAGCGAATAGACATTTCTTAGCAGTTTCTGAGTAGCTCCACACTTACTCGGCATCTGCGATCAGTTCAGTGCTTGTCGTTCCTGGTTTGACGTCACAAACACACCCAGTGTTCGCCCAGACACTCCTCCGTTTCTCCAGCCACTCCCGCGTTTTTCCCAGAAACGGTAGCGTTTTTTCGCACACACCCATAAAACGGCCTGTTTCCGCCCAGAAACACCCACTTCCTGTCAATCACATTACGATCACCAGAACGAAGAAAAAACCTTGTAATGCCGTGAGTAAAATACCTAACTGCATAGCAAATTTACTTGGCGCAGTCGCACTGCGGGCATTGCGCATGCGCATTAGCGACTAATCGCTCCGTTGCGAGAAAAAAATACTGAGCGAACAACTCAGAATGACCCCCCAGATTAATTTGTGTATAATTAGGTATATGAAATTGCTGCTGCACAGTTTCGCACATTGGTGGTCATTCCGAGTCTTTCGCTCATTGCAGATTTTCGCTATACAGCGATCAGGCAAAAATCTGCATTTCTGCGCATGCGCATGGGCCGCAGTGCGCACGCGCAAAGTACTTTTACTCAAAACTATGCAGTTTTATACAAGGTCTAGCGGTTCTTTTCAGTCGCACTGCTGATCGGTGAGTGATTGACAGGAAAGGGGCGTTTCTGGGAGGTAACTGACCGTTTTCCGGGAGTGTGCAAAAAAACGCAGGCGTGCCGGGAGAAATGGGGGAGTGGCTGGCCGAACGCAGGGCGTGTTTGTGACGTCTAACCAGGAACCAAACAGTCTGCAGTGATCGCAATCTAGGAGTAGGTCTGGAGCTACTCAGAAACTGCAAGAAAAGATATTACAGCAATTCTGCTAATCTTTCGTTCGCAATTCTGCTATGCTAAGATACACTCCCAGAGGGTGGCGGCTTAGCGTGTGCAATGCTGCTAAAAGCAGCTAGCGAGTGATCAACTCGGAATGAGGGCCATTATTTTAATTTGGTCCTTATTGCCTCTATCATCAACCAGCATAGACTGCTTTCTTTGTTTTTAATTGATATGTTTGTCACTCTCCACTGTTATTACAGTGAAGAGGATTTAGCAGTTAATTTGTTTAATTTATTTTAACTGACAGCACAACTAGCAAGGTTTCTTGTTTTGATAAATTACGTTTGGATTGTTCAGTTATCTCTTTGGTGGGACTGGGTATGATTTACCGGCGGTCATGATGCCTGCATTCAGTATACCGCTGCTGGCATCCCAGCAATTGAAATACCGACAGGGGTTAGATACCTATGTTAACCCCTAACCCTAATCCTCCCTTCCTGCAGCCTAAGGGGGACATGTACTAAGCAGTGATAAAAGTGGAGAAGTGAACCAGTAGAGAAGTTGCCCATGGTAACCAATCAGCTGCACTGTCTACTTTTATAGTATGCAAATTATAAATATTACATCAGTTCTGATTGGTTGCCATGGGCAACTTCTCCACTGGCTCACTTCTCCACTTTTAGCACTGCTTAGTACATCTCCCCTTTACTCTACCCTCTCACTTTGGTGCCTAACCCTCCCCCTTAGTGCCTAAATCTAACCTCCCCCTGTGGTGTCTAACCCTAACACCCCCTCCCCGCAGTCTAACCCTCTCCCCTCCCACAGCCTAACCCTAACCTCCCGGGGTGGTGGCTAAACCCAGAGCCGGCCTTAGGCATAGGCAAACTAGGCAAATGCCTAGGGCATTTGGTATGCTTAGGGGCACCAGCAGCTTCTGCTGATTAAAATGATATGTGGCATGCCTATATTCTGTGTGTGACTGCGGCTGTTTCTGCATACGAAATGCTATGTTTCAGTGTATTCCTGGAAATCGCTGTAATGTAGCATTTCATATGCAGATACAGCCACAGTCGCACACAGAATATAGCCATGCTGCATATCATTTAATCAGCAGAAGCTGCTTGTGCGTCCTAGCCACATAGTAATGCAAATAAGATAAATTTTCATAAACAAAAGGAGCCTGACGTTAGCAGAGCTGCCAGCTGACTCATGCCAGGCATTTCCTGCAGAACTAGCGGCGGTGCTAGGGGGCACCAGCCAAAATCTTGCCTAGGGCATCATATTGGTTAGGGCCGGCTCTGGCTAAACCCACCCCCACAGCCCTAAACCTAACCCTCCAGCTATCTCACGTTTGGGATGCCGGCTGTCAGGATTCTGGTGTCGGTGTCCTGACCTTTTCAGGATTCCAGCATCGGTATTCTGATGGGTGTCGGGATTCCAACAAGCTGGATCTTCATCTGAGCACCTTTGGTGGAGGTAAATGGATTTACCGCAGTGTATTAGGGAGGGGAGCTGCTATAAGTCAATTTTGAGCATGGATACACCTGTAGCATGCCATACACACATACACATTGCATGCACATACATAGCACACCATACACACTCATTGCACACACATACAAAGCACAACATACACAGTCACACACACACTCTCTGCAGTGCATACACATTGCATACACATACACAGCACTCCATACACACATAGCACGCCATATACATACAAAGCACATCAAATTTTTTTCCAATTGGATACTGCAGGTATTGGGAGTGCGCATATCCGCAGTAATCCAAAATTAGACACGAGGTAAGCAAGTTTTTTTTTACCTCACTAAAGCTCGCTCCCAATTTAATTCCCCCCCCCCCCCCCCCCCCCCCAACGAAACTCCACTGTACGTGTAGGGGCTTTCCACAGAGTGCTGTAACCATGAATGGGAGCGGTAAATGAATGTAGTTAAGAGCCGCAGATCTTGAGCAGAGCAGAGGGGTAGAGCTGGGAGATATTTTGAGAATATTCAGCACTGTAATAGGGCAGTAGTGTGCACTGTGCTGGCCTTATCCCCTAAACCCATTACATCATGTCAAGCCTAGGGGGCAGGGCCACCAGCTCTGGTGACTAGAGCACCAGCACCCTGCAGTAGCGCTACTGGCTGTTTGGGTGTCATGTCCAGGGGCGTGGGTCAGCAATGGTGCCTCCCCCTGAGCCCTGTGTCCTGAGCAATGACAATGGTGCCTCCCCCTGAGCCCTGTGTCCTGAGCAATGACACCACTAGCTCACCCCAAGTTACAGCCGTGCAGGGGGGGTGGTCCATATTGAACATCTATACATAGCATACAACACACATACACAGTGCATGCACATAGATAACACACAATACACTCATATACATTGCACGCACATACATAACACCAGTGGCGGATTTAGCGGGGGGGCAATTAGGGCGATCGCCCCCCCCTAAACATACCGGCACCGAAATGGATGGCCGGGTCCCGCCGCGGTGTTGGTGTTATTGTCGGTGCGGCCCGGGAACGGACTGGAGAGCGGCGCAGCCAGGGCCGGCGCTACCACTAGGCAGCTTTAGGCAGCTGCCTATGAGCGCCGGCCACTGGAGGGCGGTACCGCACGCTGCTGATGAGTGCTCCTATATTACTGTCTTAGCTCAGCTCCACCTCTTCCTTAAGAGATGAGGAGCGGAGCAGGGATGCCATAGCCGCCCCCCCCCCCCCCCCACCTTCCCTCTGTTATCAGCCGGCACACACAGCAGCACTGACAATGTAAGTGTATATTACCTGGCAGCCGCCTCTTCTTATGTACACTCCTCTCTGCAGTCCTCGCCCCCCTCCCGAACATAAAAGCAGTAACTGATAGGGGGGGGATGGGGGTCGAAGGCAGGGTTGATTGGAGCGTTCGCCCCTCTACCTCCTCCCTAGCAAAGTCCGTCCTTGATCCTCTTTCTATTCAGTGATTGCAGCAGTCCAGCACTAAGCAGCATGTGAGGATGCCACTGTACACACCTCCTCCCCTGTGATCTACGGAGATCAGTGGCAGCCCCTCTCTGCATGATTTATTAGGCTGTGCTGTGAGTGTGAACGGAGGTCGTAGACTCGTAGGTGGTGGGGGAGGAATGCAGTGCAAACAGTGTCTAGAAAGTTATACTGTGTGCAGCCAGCTCCCAGCATGGTACTGGGCTAAGCATAAGGAGGCACAAGCCAGACCAAGCCAGGGGTGAGGGGTGCTGAACATTCAGCTTGTGGAGCTGAATAGGCTGAGCTGCAGTTTACAGAAGGACATGTAGTAATGGCTAGCACTAGCAGCAACAGCAGATGTGATCCTGTTCCCTCTCTCTCTCCCTGGCCACATTACACTCACTGTAGTCTGCACATCCAGCAGTATGTACTCCCTGCCCTGCTTCACGTAGGTAAGTGGCTGCCGCTGCAAATATGGACACCCATCCAGGGCAGGTACGTGGCTAGCGGCACCTTCCTGTGACTACTTTGAGCAGAGACTGGTGCTCTTGGTCCTTGGCATTGTGCGTGGGGAACTCCTGCATGTGTCTGTAAATGGGGGGGGGGGGGGGGGGGGGCTACAACTAAAATGCAATCATAACTTTGCAAACTGCAGTTTTTGAAGGTTTGACTGCATTTTCCAAATACTCAAAGCTATGGAAAGGTGACTGATAGGCACAGCCAGGGATGTGCTGCTGACATGACGGAGAGGGCCCTCCTGTCTTTAGGGTCCTATGGCCTCCCAAAGGCTTAATCCAGCCCTGGGCTAGCGGTTCTTGCACACCCTGGGTACACCTGCAGCATTACAGCAGCAACCTGTCCTAGAGTTCCCACTAAGAGTCAGCACACTGGGCATGATGGGGATGTAGCTGGGATCCCAGCATTAAGCATCCTGGCGGACCGAATGCCATCTCCGGAATCCTGACAGCAGTCAAAATGCCAACAGCAGTATCAGTAACAGCTGGGTTCCCGAACGAAAGTTTGGTTAGAGTTAGGCTGCAGGGGGTGGGGAAGGTTAGGTTAGGCTGCAGGGGGTGGGGGGGATCAGTGGTGCAAGTGGGCGGGTACGGGTGGGTACGGCGTACCCGTAAGAATTTAGCCGTGGGTACGCCGTACCCACACCGACGGGCCGCCGCTCCACGCCGTCCCGCCGCCCGCCGTGACCGTCCCCGCCGCACCCGCCGCTGATGTGAGGAAGGAGAGCGCAGCCTGTGCCTCTCCTTCCCCTCAGTCTCCGGCGGGTGTCTCACAGTTTAATTCAGCGCGATCCGTGAGCCAATCAGAGCTCGGCGGATCGGCGCTGAATTAAACTGAGACACCCGCCGGAGACTGAGGGGAAGGAGAGGCGCAGGCTGCGCTCTCCTTCCCTCACACAGACAGACGGCAGCGGTGAGCAGGGGACTGGGGGGGGGGGCATGTATAACTGGCACTGGGGGATAACTGGCACTGGGGGGGGCATGTATAACTGGCACTGGGGGATAACTGGCACTGGGGGGGGGGCATGTATAACTGGCACTGGGGGATATCTGGCACTGGGGGGGGGGGCATGTATAACTGGCACTGGGGGGGGGGGCATGTATGTATACCTGGCACTGGGGCATATCTGGCACGGGGCATATATACCTGGCACTGGGGGATAACTGGCACTGGGGGGGCATGTATAACTGGCACTGGGGGATATCTGGCACTGGGGGGCATGTATAACTGGCACTGGGGATATCTGGCACTGGGGGGGCATGTATAACTGGCACTGGGGATATCTGGCACTGGGGGGGGCATGTATACCTGGCACTGGGGGCATATCTGGCACAGGGGGGGCCATATATACCTGGCACTGGGGGATAACTGGCACTGGGGGGGGGCATGTATAACTGGCACTGGGGGATATCTGGCACTGGGGGGGGCACATATAACTGGCACTGGGGATATCTGGCACTGGGGGGGCATGTATACCTGGCACTGGGGGTATATCTGGCACAGGGGGGCATATATACCTGGCACTGGGGGATAACTGGCACTGGGGGGGCATGTATAACTGGCACTGGGGGATATCTGGCACTGGGGGGGGCATGTATAACTGGCACTGGGGGATAACTGGCACTGGGGGGGCATGTATAACTGGCACTGGGGGGGCATGTATACCTGTCACTGGGGATATCTGGCACTGGGGGGGGGCATGTATACCTGGCACTGGGGGCATATCTGGCACAGGGGGCATATATACCTGGCACTGGGGGATATCTGGCACTGGGGGCATATCTGGTACTGGGGGCATTTCTGTATCTGGCACTGTTGGGCAATGTATATATGACACAGTGGGAGCAATGTGTATCTGACACTGTGAGGCAATGTATATTGGCACTCTGGGGGCATTTCTGTATCTGGCACTGTGGGGCAATGTGTATCTGGCACTGTGAGGCAATGTGTATCTGGCACTCTGGGGACATTTGTGTATCTGGCACTCTGGGGACATTTGTGTATCTGGCACTCTGGGGACATTTGTGTATCTGGTACTCTGGGGACATTTGTGTATCTGGCGCTGTGGGGCAATGTGTATCTGGCACTGTGGGGTAATGTGTATCTGGCACTGTGGGGCAATGTATATCTGGCACAGTGGAGGCATTTGTGTATCTGGAACTGTGGGGCAATGTATATCTGTCACTGTGGGCAATGTATATCTGGCACTGTGGGGCAACGTGTATCTGGCACTATTGGGGTCATACGTGTATCTGCCCCATCCCCCATATGTGTATCACGCCCCCATTTCCATTGGCCACGCCCCATGTGGCATTTGGCCACACCCATTTTTTTGCGCACGCCGCGCACACAGTACCCGTAAGACATTTTTTCTACTTGCACCACTGGGGGGGATTAAGGTTAGGCTGCGGGAGGGGGAGGTGAGGGTTAGGCTACAGGGGGTGGGGAAGGTTAGGGTTAGGCTGCAGGGTGGTTAGGGTTAAACTGCAGGAGGGGGAGGTGATTGTTAGGCTGTGGGAAGGGAGAGATAGGGTTAGGCTGCTGGAGGAGAGATTAGGGTAAGGTTTAGGCTGCAGGGAGAGAAAGTTATGGGGAGGATTAGGGTTCTCTTACTACTAACTCCCCTGTCAGGTTTTAGCCAGTCGGAATGCTGGGATCGGTATTCTGACCGCCGGCATCCTTACAGCCAGTATACCATACCCATCCTGCGGGATGTACTAATGGGAAAATGTGGTAAAAACCTAGTTTTGGGGGTTTTATCCACATTTCCCGTATGTGCTAAGACCCGCACGCTGGGTTTCCGAAAGGGGGGATGGGGCAGGGGCGGTATTGTGTAGCTTTGCCTAGGGCGCCTAGAAACCTTGCACCGGCCTGGGCGCAGCGCAGCAGGGGAAGGGGAGAGAGAGTGCCGTGGAAGAGTGACATAGTGCAGCAGCCAATCTGTCCGTCTGCGTACAGCGAGGAGGGGGCGTGGTCAGAACAGAGGCCGACGGGGACAGACTACAGCAATTGTGTACACTACTGCCTCTGCCATCCCTTCTGTCTCC